>NW_028143061.1:0-365000 GCF_977018435.1 Lepisma saccharinum
TTAACTAATCAAATGAATGTTTAAAGCAGCAGACAGGTATTTGTTGAATCTTCTGAACTTGAACACTGCTATTCGTCTACTTGGTTGAACGTTATTTTCTTTCACCAGCCTGACACCGGGATACACCTGCACTGCATCTAATGTCAAAGAAGTGCAGCGTACTAGACGAGGATATTAAATTGCTCTGTTGTAAATGAGATGCATGATGTTTTTTCGTAAGTTGTTAATATGAATTGATGTTACTGTGAAGAAACTGAAGGCAGAATAATGCCAACGCTATCTGGACTCGCTTAGTTAATTCAAGATAGTCGCGACAAACGTAAACGGGCTGTGCAGGACTTGGAAAATTTTTTCGATTGATGAAAATTTGGTTCTATGATGATAACCTATGTTTATTTTGTTAGGAGCCAATGCTAGCGCATGTCTCTTACGATGATCCTATCGAAAAGAAATTGACAATTGGCCCACCCTTGACCTCCAATTTTCGTACACGTACTCTACATCACCAAAATCGACAAGGGGGTCGACCCTATCTTCTGCACAACTCTGACGTGTACGTACGTCCTGTTTCGCGAAGAGACGACAACCTTCCACAGCTGTTTGTATTATATTACATCAGATATTATATTGCATGAGTGAGTTGGCTGTGTGTATAAAGACTAGTTTCAGACATGGACGCGAATATAATGCCATGATAATTAGCTGCTGTCCAAAGTTATTGCATAACTTAAAATATTTATATATAAAAAGGATATTTATTGTACTGTGCTTTCTAGCGAAGGTATTATTGTAAACGATATTGTTTGTAAATGTGGAAAGTTAGAAGCTCAGTCCCGGCCTATCAATGATAAAAAATTTCATCACGGACAACAACCAAAAAAAAGGGTGTGCACGTCACAAAAGCATTGTCATATGGACTGACGATTATTATTTTTTTAAAAAAAAAAAAAAAAAAAACAGACCTAGTTACGATGGGTTATAATCTGTGCTGTCTTGCAATTGTTTTTGCTTATTTCAATGTCAGCGAGCGTGATATGAAACATGCATGCGAAGAAGGGGGGGAGATCATAACAAAATAATTCACACTTCGATTTTATTACTTTTGCTAGTCATGTTTCACCTCCTATCTAGAAGGATACTGGATGCTACTTTATTTGAAGATGGCTAAAAGCGAGGGAAGGAGAGAAATGTTATTTTTTATTTTTTTTGCCTGTGTGTGACGAAAATAGTTTTACATGCATACGACTGTATCGTGATCTGCTTGAATTATTATTACGTCTGTGAGTTTTCAGTATTGCTGAATATATTTACATATCAACCAACGGTTATGAATTGCGTAGAAATTGGCTTTTGTTAAGGGTCCAGTGGCGAAGTTGGAAACAGAGAGCGGTCACATCAGACAGGTGCTCCTGGTATCTAAATAATGCCCCCTCTTACAGAAAAAAAAATGGAGTGTTAGAAAGGAAAGATGTTATACCCGAATGAACGGGGAGTCTCGAGCATCTTCCAATCCTCATCTTCGTATTCAGCTAACGAGGAAAAAAAAGAAACTTTACATATGGGGGACTTAACAGCTGCTGTACGGTATTGTCCATGGATGTTAAAATTTTTGTTTTTTTCTGAATAGACGGACATATTAGTGTTGCAATCTTCAGATGAGACCGGAGCTTATTATTATTATTATTTTGGACAAGGGGGATCAGATCAATGTATGGACTAAAACTTTTCTTTACATCAAAATAAAACAGAGGATTTTTTACTCCATCGCCTACTTATTATTGTAAAGAATGAGGTGCTGCGTCTTATTGTATAGTCTTCCAACAGCATACCTCGGGGGGCGTAAATTTCTGCTTCTTCATGTATGCAAAATGCACTTAACTTCTGTTGTGAAGCGAATGGAGAGTTTTGTTTTGCTGCTGTGATTAAATACTAAACCAAAATCTTATTACATAATTTTGAAGTATATTTGTTAATACGATCTATATTATATGTCCTCCTCCGTAGTCGAGCGGGTTAAGGCGTTTACTCGTCTTGAGATCGTTTGCTGCGGGACGGCGTAGGTTCGAATCCGGCTCTGGTCGGAATTTATTCGGCCTACGTATAGGGCCGGTGGCAACCCACCATCGTGAGGAAATTGGGAAGCTCCGAGTGAGTGAGCGTAACCTGGTCAAGAAGACCTACAATAACGGCTGGGGGTTCGTCGGGCTGATCACTCGTCACCCCAACACTGGTCTGAGACCTCCACGCTATAACAGGTGACGGCGGAACAGTGTGGGAGGGAGACCAGCAGTCGGTAGGTAAGCCAAGGCTCGCCATGGTGCTGTAGAGCTGTAGGGTTATGTTATCTATATTATATCATCGCTATAGGTGGTCCATGTTATGCGCAGGAGAATTTTTAAAAAATGTCTTGTTTCTCGAACCTGTGGCCTGTAGATTTGCTTTGTTGGCAACAGAAACAGAAAATGGCACTATGTTATTCTATACTGATACAGGTGTACTGTAATCATAACAATTTTCTAGTAACAAAACAACAACTATGTCGGAAAGAAATGGTGGGGGGCTTGTCTGTGTGGGGTCTTATTAACTACTTCACATCTGTACCCGCACAACTCATCGACTACAAAGCAACAATGTTAGGAAGTGTGTGCATGGTCCCAAAAATACAAATTTAAAATCACCAATGAGACATGAACTCTTTTTACTGGTGTGTATTTGAATATGCGAAAATAAAATACTTTGAATAACCACAAAAAAGCTTGCAACGGTATAGAGAAGGGTCACAACTTCAAACTTTAGACGATTTTTTGTTAATCTGCAAAGGGGTCAGGGCGTACGGTAAATTGATTTTATTGAAAAGTATGCAGAAGCAGTGTTGGAAGCAGTTTGAAGACTGAAACGGCTATGGAAGGACACTTATTATAATGTTAATATTTCAGTATAATGTTTTCAGAATTGCTTTTCGATAATATTCGGTACTTAATTTAATCAATTGTTAGACAAAACACACATTCGAATTCAAGGACGGAAAATATGAACAGCGAATGAATGCTTTAGAGTAGATGTGATATTTAAAGGAGGTGATTATTTTTTTTATTTTCTCAATTCAAACAAAAATTCATGAATATTATTATCATTGAATGGTTGGTTAGGTGCTCGGTTTATCTTGTCTCTCCGAACGAAAGATGGAATGTATACAAGCCTGTGCCTCCTAAGTTTATCGCGGCTATGAGGATAAATCGCGAAATAAAACGAACTGGAAATTTTCAATATATATATATTTTTATAACATACTTCACTAAGGAGGTCAAATGACAAGTTGGATTGCTATTTTTTTTATAATTTGTTAAATTTTATTACGAACGAGGAAAGAATGCATGGCACTTAATGCTGTAATGTTATTGATTAGATCATCGTTTATCTTGTCCGCATCGATTAATCTTCTTATGTTTTTTTTTTTTTTTTTCGTCGCGTCCATTTCTTCTGTTATCACAATCGAGACTTCTAGATTATTATTTTTTCTCCCTGCAATTTTAGAAATGTAATTTTTCACGATCATCCAGCGAACGCCTGAGACATTTCAGCAAAATGTCGATTATTCAATGCGTGTCATTCTAAAGAATGAAGAGATCTGAACCAGTTAATGGATGGGGTGATGTAAACTACTCATTATTCATCCTCTTGATGAGACCACTCGTCATTGACATGACGAGTTATTGCTTGGCATGCGAAAGGTGCAAATTACACAAAGGAATTAAACTACTGAAAAGACAATGGACACTCGTTGTGTTTTGTGAACCGTTGAACCTGTATCATGGCTGGGTGTAGGATAATTACCTGTCTAACTGAAGTCTCTTAGCTGAATGAAAATAGCGAAGTCCTCTGTAAGCTTCTCTCTTATCCTGACCAAAGCGTGCTTCCACTATCGACCTCCTGCCTTGCTGACCACCTTCCTCTACCAACTCAATTCCCAAAGTCCGGTCTCTTCCCAGCTTGTCTCACCTCTATATTCACTGGCCATCGAGCTCTTCCTCGATGCCGAATCGCCGAATCGTGTTTATTATAATTGCTACCATGCAAATCGCTGACACCATAACCAGAAGTGTTACCTGTTCCTGAAAGCTCAGGAAGTTTGCATGGCACAACACAACGCATTGTAAACATGCCTAAGAGGCTTGAGACAGCTGAGAAAAACAAGTGAATGCCCTGGTCAACATGAAGCGTTCAGAGAGACTTAATAAAATAAACATACAATCTTAGGGATTGATACGAATGGATGTTGTAAGGTTCCATGTTGTTTTTTTTTTTCACTATCTCTTGTTTGGTCGATTTTGAATTTGGGAGTTATTTTTTTTATTTTGCTTTTCGCGACATGTTCGACTAATCGTGACAATACGTTTCAACCTTTCTGCATAAACGTTGAAACGTTTCAACGAACGAACGAACGACGGAAAATACAGAAACAAAATCAACGACTTTCTAAACGTTGTAACGTTGTGAGAAACGACGTATATAAATAAACGTTTATTTATATACGTCGTTTCTCACAACGTTACAACGTTTAGAAAGTCGTTGATTTTGTTTCTGTATTTTCCGTCGTTCGTTCGTTCGTTGAAACGTTTCAACGTTTATGCAGAAAGGTTGAAACGTATTGTCACGATTAGTCGAACATGTCGCGAAAAGCAAAATAAAAAAAATAACTCCCAAATTCAAAATCGACCAAACAAGAGATAGTGAAAAAAAAACAACATGGAACCTTACAACATCCATTCGTATCAATCCCTAAGATTGTATGTTTATTTTATTAAGTCTCTCTGAACGCTTCATGTTGACCAGGGCATTCACTTGTTTTTCTCAGCTGTCTCAAGCCTCTTAGGCATGTTTACAATGCGTTGTGTTGTGCCATGCAAACTTCCTGAGCTTTCAGGAACAGGTAACACTTCTGGTTATGGTGTCAGCGATTTGCATGGTAGCAATTATAATAAACACGATTCGGCGATTCGGCATCGAGGAAGAGCTCGATGGCCAGTGAATATAGAGGTGAGACAAGCTGGGAAGAGACCGGACTTTGGGAATTGAGTTGGTAGAGGAAGGTGGTCAGCAAGGCAGGAGGTCGATAGTGGAAGCACGCTTTGGTCAGGATAAGAGAGAAGCTTACAGAGGACTTCGCTATTTTCATTCAGCTAAGAGACTTCAGTTAGACAGGTAATTATCCTACACCCAGCCATGATACAGGTTCAACGGTTCACAAAACACAACGAGTGTCCATTGTCTTTTCAGTAGTTTAATTCCTTTGTGTAATTTGCACCTTTCGCATGCCAAGCAATAACTCGTCATGTCAATGACGAGTGGTCTCATCAAGAGGATGAATAATGAGTAGTTTACATCACCCCATCCATTAACTGGTTCAGATCTCTTCATTCTTTAGAATGACACGCATTGAATAATCGACATTTTGCTGAAATGTCTCAGGCGTTCGCTGGATGATCGTGAAAAATTACATTTCTAAAATTGCAGGGAGAAAAAATAATAATCTAGAAGTCTCGATTGTGATAACAGAAGAAATGGACGCGACGAAAAAAAAAAAAAAAACATAAGAAGATTAATCGATGCGGACAAGATAAACGATGATCTAATCAATAACATTACAGCATTAAGTGCCATGCATTCTTTCCTCGTTCGTAATAAAATTTAACAAATTATAAAAAAAATAGCAATCCAACTTGTCATTTGACCTCCTTAGTGAAGTATGTTATAAAAATATATATATATTGAAAATTTCCAGTTCGTTTTATTTCGCGATTTATCCTCATAGCCGCGATAAACTTAGGAGGCACAGGCTTGTATACATTCCATCTTTCGTTCGGAGAGACAAGATAAACCGAGCACCTAACCAACCATTCAATGATAATAATATTCATGAATTTTTGTTTTGAATTGAGAAAATAAAAAAAATAATCACCTCCTTTAAATATCACATCTACTCTAAAGCATTCATTCGCTGTTCATATTTTCCGTCCTTGAATTCGAATGTGTGTTTTGTCTAACAATTGATTAAATTAAGTACCGAATATTATCGAAAAGCAATTCTGAAAACATTATACTGAAATATTAACATTATAATAAGTGTCCTTCCATAGCCGTTTCAGTCTTCAAACTGCTTCCAACACTGCTTCTGCATACTTTTCAATAAAATCAATTTACCGTACGCCCTGACCCCTTTGCAGATTAACAAAAAATCGTCTAAAGTTTGAAGTTGTGACCCTTCTCTATACCGTTGCAAGCTTTTTTGTGGTTATTCAAAGTATTTTATTTTCGCATATTCAAATACACACCAGTAAAAAGAGTTCATGTCTCATTGGTGATTTTAAATTTGTATTTTTGGGACCATGCACACACTTCCTAACATTGTTGCTTTGTAGTCGATGAGTTGTGCGGGTACAGATGTGAAGTAGTTAATAAGACCCCACACAGACAAGCCCCCCACCATTTCTTTCCGACATAGTTGTTGTTTTGTTACTAGAAAATTGTTATGATTACAGTACACCTGTATCAGTATAGAATAACATAGTGCCATTTTCTGTTTCTGTTGCCAACAAAGCAAATCTACAGGCCACAGGTTCGAGAAACAAGACATTTTTTAAAAATTCTCCTGCGCATAACATGGACCACCTATAGCGATGATATAATATAGATAACATAACCCTACAGCTCTACAGCACCATGGCGAGCCTTGGCTTACCTACCGACTGCTGGTCTCCCTCCCACACTGTTCCGCCGTCACCTGTTATAGCGTGGAGGTCTCAGACCAGTGTTGGGGTGACGAGTGATCAGCCCGACGAACCCCCAGCCGTTATTGTAGGTCTTCTTGACCAGGTTACGCTCACTCACTCGGAGCTTCCCAATTTCCTCACGATGGTGGGTTGCCACCGGCCCTATACGTAGGCCGAATAAATTCCGACCAGAGCCGGATTCGAACCTACGCCGTCCCGCAGCAAACGATCTCAAGACGAGTAAACGCCTTAACCCGCTCGACTACGGAGGAGGACATATAATATAGATCGTATTAACAAATATACTTCAAAATTATGTAATAAGATTTTGGTTTAGTATTTAATCACAGCAGCAAAACAAAACTCTCCATTCGCTTCACAACAGAAGTTAAGTGCATTTTGCATACATGAAGAAGCAGAAATTTACGCCCCCCCCGAGGTATGCTGTTGGAAGACTATACAATAAGACGCAGCACCTCATTCTTTACAATAATAAGTAGGCGATGGAGTAAAAAATCCTCTGTTTTATTTTGATGTAAAGAAAAGTTTTAGTCCATACATTGATCTGATCCCCCTTGTCCAAAATAATAATAATAATAAGCTCCGGTCTCATCTGAAGATTGCAACACTAATATGTCCGTCTATTCAGAAAAAAACAAAAATTTTAACATCCATGGACAATACCGTACAGCAGCTGTTAAGTCCCCCATATGTAAAGTTTCTTTTTTTTCCTCGTTAGCTGAATACGAAGATGAGGATTGGAAGATGCTCGAGACTCCCCGTTCATTCGGGTATAACATCTTTCCTTTCTAACACTCCATTTTTTTTCTGTAAGAGGGGGCATTATTTAGATACCAGGAGCACCTGTCTGATGTGACCGCTCTCTGTTTCCAACTTCGCCACTGGACCCTTAACAAAAGCCAATTTCTACGCAATTCATAACCGTTGGTTGATATGTAAATATATTCAGCAATACTGAAAACTCACAGACGTAATAATAATTCAAGCAGATCACGATACAGTCGTATGCATGTAAAACTATTTTCGTCACACACAGGCAAAAAAAATAAAAAATAACATTTCTCTCCTTCCCTCGCTTTTAGCCATCTTCAAATAAAGTAGCATCCAGTATCCTTCTAGATAGGAGGTGAAACATGACTAGCAAAAGTAATAAAATCGAAGTGTGAATTATTTTGTTATGATCTCCCCCCCTTCTTCGCATGCATGTTTCATATCACGCTCGCTGACATTGAAATAAGCAAAAACAATTGCAAGACAGCACAGATTATAACCCATCGTAACTAGGTCTGTTTTTTTTTTTTTTTTTAAAAAAAATAATAATCGTCAGTCCATATGACAATGCTTTTGTGACGTGCACACCCTTTTTTTTTGGTTGTTGTCCGTGATGAAATTTTTTATCATTGATAGGCCGGGGACTGAGCTTCTAACTTTCCACATTTACAAACAATATCGTTTACAATAATACCTTCGCTAGAAAGCACAGTACAATAAATATCCTTTTTTATATATAAATATTTTAAGTTATGCAATAACTTTGGACAGCAGCTAATTATCATGACATTATATTCGCGTCCATGTCTGAAACTAGTCTTTATACACACAGCCAACTCACTCATGCAATATAATATCTGATGTAATATAATACAAACAGCTGTGGAAGGTTGTCGTCTCTTCGCGAAACAGGACGTACGTACACGTCAGAGTTGTGCAGAAGATAGGGTCGACCCCCTTGTCGATTTTGGTGATGTAGAGTACGTGTACGAAATTTGGAGGTCAAGGGTGGGCCAATTGTCAATTTCTTTTCGATAGGATCATCGTAGAGACATGCGCTAGCATTGGCTCCTAACAAAATAAACATAGGTTATCATCATAGAACCAAATTTTCATCAATCGAAAAAATTTTCCAAGTCCTGCACAGCCCGTTTACGTTTGTCGCGACTATCTTGAATTAACTAAGCGAGTCCAGATAGCGTTGGCATTATTCTGCCTTCAGTTTCTTCACAGTAACATCAATTCATATTAACAACTTACGAAAAAACATCATGCATCTCATTTACAACAGAGCAATTTAATATCCTCGTCTAGTACGCTGCACTTCTTTGACATTAGATGCAGTGCAGGTGTATCCCGGTGTCAGGCTGGTGAAAGAAAATAACGTTCAACCAAGTAGACGAATAGCAGTGTTCAAGTTCAGAAGATTCAACAAATACCTGTCTGCTGCTTTAAACATTCATTTGATTAGTTAACCACTCACCACGTGGTCATACACCACACCACATATTACACCTCTCCAAGACGTGGTGCAGACACCAAATACACTACATGACACCAAATCAACAAGATAGGTTGCACCGTGTAACCAACTAGACGCGTGAGTGCAGTCAAAAAATGCAGCGAACTAGACGGAGCTATTGAATCAAAATAATCACGTGGCATTCTCTTTGAATCTGACTTCACCCACCCCACCACGCACTCCTGGCAAGGTTATAGAGGCCAGGTATCCTAAAAAACAACAATTATTATTTGTTTGTTTGCGTCACAATATAGAAATAATAAGAGGCACGCACGCATGTGGCACATCATTCCCCGAGAGAGGTTTACAAAGATCACAATATATAAACATTTGGTCCCCCCGGGGACTTGGAAAATTACGATAAGGTGCATTCGCTCATTACCGTTGCCAGCCATAAATCTCTCTCTCTTTATCTTACAGCAACGTTTGGCATCTCTATTTTTTTTTTTAGTTGTAAGTAAATTGCCAACACACTCTAGTTAATAATGCTACATATTATACGCACACACGCACACGCATACTATATTACCATCCATCCATCTCTCTCTCTCTTTTACGGCAGTGCCGGCTCTCCTTGTTTAGTATATGTAGGTTGGCAACGCTGATCTTTACTTGAGGGCGATCAACCGGGTTGATTGCACAAGCAAAATTGCCACCTCCTTGCTTTAGGCTAGGTTAGACCAAAAAAAAACCTTGGTGATTTTTTTTTCGAGTGAGGAGTTGGCAACGCTGATCTCCACTTGAGAACGGTCAACCGGGTTGATTGCACAAGCAAAGTTGCCAGCTCCTTGCTTTAGGTTAGGTTAGAGCAAAAAAAGCTGTAGGTGGGCCGTCGGTTGTTTAACTCTTCCCTCCCTCTCTTCTCTCTCTTTTGTAAAAAAAAACTATGGCAAAAGTACCAGTAGGTTGGCAACCTTGCTTTATGCACTGTAACGCAAGTCTCAAGCAAGATTGCCAGTTCCTTGCTTTAGGCTAGGTTAGACCAAGAAAAACCTTGGTGATTTTTTTTCGAGTAGGTGTTGGCAACACTGCGAGTTTTACTTTCTGTTGCAGAACTCTCAAGCAAGATTGCCAGCTCCTTGCTTTAGGTTAGGTTAGACCAAAAAAAACCTTGGTGATTTTTTCGAGTAAGAAGTTGGCAACACTGCGAGCCCCACCGAGCCCCACTTCCGGTTTGTGAACTCTCAAGCAAAGTTGCCAACTCCTTGCTGTTTTAGGTTAGGTTAGACCAAAAACCTTGGTGATTTTTTCGAATAAGCGATTGGCAACACTGCGAGCCCCACCGAGCCCCAAAAGAAGGCGTTCAACCGGCTTAATTGGACTACTGATTGGAGACATCAAGATTTTGGACGAATTTTTTAACAATTTTCAAAATTTCAGAAAGGATGTTCCAGATAAGGTCAAAAACGACATACTCAGATCTTCACCAAACTTTGCAGGGATACATTGGATATCAAGACACGTGGAAAAAACGTACAAAACAAGAGATTGGAGACATCAAGATTTTGGACGAATTTTTTAAGAATTTTCAAATTTTCAGATAGGAGGTTCCAGATAAGGTCAAAAACTACATACTCAGATCTTCACCAAACTTTGCAGGGATACATTGGATGTCAAGACACGTGGAAAAAACGTACAAAACAAGAGATTGGGGTCATCAAGATTTTGGACGGATTTTTTAGGAATTTTCAAATTTTCAGATGGGAGGTTCCAGATAAGGTCAAAAACTACATACTCAGATCTTCACCAAACATTGCAGGGATACATTGGATGTCAAGACACGTGGAAAAAACGTACAAAACAAGAGATTGGAGACATCAAAATTTTGGACGAATTTTTTAAGAATTTTCAAATTTTCAGATAGGAGGTTCCAGATGAGGTCAAAAACTACATACTCAGATCTTCACCAAACTTTGCAGGAATACTTTGCATGTCAAGACACGTGGAAAAAACGTACAAAACAAGAGATCGGAGACATCAAGATTTTCGACGAATTTTTTAAGAATTTTCAAATTTTCAGATGGGAGGTTCCAGATAAGGTCAAAAACGACATACTCAGATCTTCACCAAACTTTGCATGGATACATTGGATGTCAAGACACGTGGAAAAAACATACAAAACATAGGATTGGTGACATCAAGATTTTGGACGAATTTTTTAAGAATTTTCAAATTTTCAGATAGGAGGTTCCATATAAGGTCAAAAACTACATACTCAGATCTTCACAAAACTTTGCAGGGATACATTGGAGGTCGAGACACGTGGAAAAAAAGTACAAAACAAGAGATTGGGGTCATCAAGATTTTGGACGGATTTTTTAGGAATTTTCAAATTTTCAGATGGGAGGTTCCAGATAAGGTCAAAAACTACATACTCAGATCTTCACCAAACATTGCAGGGATACATTGGATGTCAAGACACGTGGAAAAAACGTACAAAACAAGAGATTGGAGACATCAAGATTTTGGACGAATTTTTTAAGAATTTTCAAATTTTCAGATAGGAGGTTCCAGATGAGGTCAAAAACTACATACTCAGATCTTCACCAAACTTTGCAGGAATACTTTGCATGTCAAGACACGTGGAAAAAACGTACAAAACAAGAGATCGGAGACATCAAGATTTTCGACGAATTTTTTAAGAATTTTCAAATTTTCAGATGGGAGGATCCAGATAAGGTCAAAAACGACATACTCAGATCTTCACCAAACTTTGCAGGGATCCATTGGAGGTCGAGACACGTGGAAAAAACGTACAAAACAAGAGATTGGAGACATCAAAATTTTGGACGAATTTTTGAAGAATTTTCAAATTTTCAGATAGGAGGTTCCAGATAAGGTCTAAAACTACATACTCAGATCTCCACCAAACATTGCAGGAATACATTGGATGTCAAGACACGTGGAAAAAACGTACAAAACAAGAGATTGGAGACATCAAGATTTTCGACGAATTTTTGAAGAATTTTCAAATTTTCAGATAGGAGGTTCCAGATAAGGTCAAAAACTACATACTCAGATCTTCACCAAACGTTGCAGGGATACTTTGCATGTCAAGACACGTGGAAAAAACGTACAAAACAAAAGATTGGAGACATCAAGATTTTCGAAGAATTTTTTAAGAATTTTCAAATTTTCAGATGGGAGGTTCCAGATAAGGTCAAAAACGACATACTCAGATCTTCACCAAACTTTGCATGGATACATTGGATGTCAAGACACGTGGAAAAAACGTACAAAACAAGAGATTGGAGACATCAAGATTTTGGACGAATTTTTTAAGAATTTTCAAATTTTCAGATGGGAGGTTCAATATAAGATCAAAAACTACATACTCAGATCTTCACCAAACTTTGCAGGGATACTTTGGATGTCAAGACACGTGGAAAAAACGTACAAAACAAGAGATTGGGGTCATCAAGATTTTGGACGAATTTTTTAAGAATTTTCAAATTTTCAGATAGGAGGTTCCATATAAGGTCAAAAACTACATACTCAGATCTTCACAAAACTTTGCAGGGATACATTGGAGGTCGAGACACGTGGAAAAAAAGTACAAAACAAGAGATTGGGGTCATCAAGATTTTGGACGGATTTTTTAGGAATTTTCAAATTTTCAGATGGGAGGTTCCAGATAAGGTCAAAAACTACATACTCAGATCTTCACCAAACATTGCAGGGATACATTGGATGTCAAGACACGTGGAAAAAACGTACAAAACAAGAGATTGGAGACATCAAGATTTTGGACGAATTTTTTAAGAATTTTCAAATTTTCAGATAGGAGGTTCCAGATGAGGTCAAAAACTACATACTCAGATCTTCACCAAACTTTGCAGGAATACTTTGCATGTCAAGACACGTGGAAAAAACGTACAAAACAAGAGATCGGAGACATCAAGATTTTCGACGAATTTTTTAAGAATTTTCAAATTTTCAGATGGGAGGATCCAGATAAGGTCAAAAACGACATACTCAGATCTTCACCAAACTTTGCAGGGATCCATTGGAGGTCGAGACACGTGGAAAAAACGTACAAAACAAGAGATTGGAGACATCAAAATTTTGGACGAATTTTTGAAGAATTTTCAAATTTTCAGATAGGAGGTTCCAGATAAGGTCTAAAACTACATACTCAGATCTCCACCAAACATTGCAGGAATACATTGGATGTCAAGACACGTGGAAAAAACGTACAAAACAAGAGATTGGAGACATCAAGATTTTCGACGAATTTTTGAAGAATTTTCAAATTTTCAGATAGGAGGTTCCAGATAAGGTCAAAAACTACATACTCAGATCTTCACCAAACGTTGCAGGGATACTTTGCATGTCAAGACACGTGGAAAAAACGTACAAAACAAAAGATTGGAGACATCAAGATTTTCGAAGAATTTTTTAAGAATTTTCAAATTTTCAGATGGGAGGTTCCAGATAAGGTCAAAAACGACATACTCAGATCTTCACCAAACTTTGCATGGATACATTGGATGTCAAGACACGTGGAAAAAACGTACAAAACAAGAGATTGGAGACATCAAGATTTTGGACGAATTTTTTAAGAATTTTCAAATTTTCAGATGGGAGGTTCAATATAAGATCAAAAACTACATACTCAGATCTTCACCAAACTTTGCAGGGATACTTTGGATGTCAAGACACGTGGAAAAAACGTACAAAACAAGAGATTGGGGTCATCAAGATTTTGGACGAATTTTTTAAGAATTTTCAAATTTTCAGATGGGAGGTTCAATATAAGGTCAAAAACTACATACTCAGATCTTCACCAAACTTTGCATGGATACATTGGATGTCAAGACACGTGGAAAAAACATACAAAACATAGGATTCGGAACATCAAGATTTTGGTCGAATTTTTTAAGAATTTTCAAATTTTCAGATAGGAGGTTCCATATAAGGTCAAAAACTACATACTCAGATCTTCACCAAACATTGCAGGAATACATTGGATGTCAAGACACGTGGAAAAAACGTACAAAACAAGAGATTGGGGTCATCAAGATTTTGGACGAATTTTTTAAGAATTTTCAAATTTTCAGATAGGAGGTTCCATATAAGGTCAAAAACTACATACTCAGATCTTCACCAAACTTTGCAGGGATACATTGGATATCAAGACACGTGGAAAAAACGTACAAAACAAGAGATTGGAGATATCAAGATTTTGGACGAATTTTTTAAGAATTTTCAAATTTTCAGATGGGAGGTTCAATATAAGGTCAAAAACTACATACTCAGATCTTCACCAAACTTTGCAGGGATACATTGGATGTCAAGACACGTGGAAAAAACGTACAAAACAAGAGATTGGAGACATCAAGATTTTGGACGAATTTTTTAAGAATTTTCAAATTTTCAGATATAAGGTTCCATATAAGGTCAAAAACTACATACTCAGATCTTCACCAAACTTTGCAGGGATACATTGGATATCAAGACACGTGGAAAAAAACGTACAAAACAAGAGATTGGAGACATCAAAATTTTGGACGAATTTTTTAAGAATTTTCAAATTTTCAGATAGGAGGTTCCAGATAAGGTCAAAAACTACATACTCAGATCTTCACCAAACTTTGCAGGGATACATTGGATGTCAAGACACGTGGAAAAAACGTACAAAAAAGAGATTGGAGACATCAAGATTTTGGACGAATTTTTTAACAATTTTCAAATTTTCAGAAAGGATGTTCCAGATAAGGTCAAAAACTACATACTCAGATCTTCACCAAACTTTGCAGGGATACATTGGATGTCAAGACACGTGGAAAAAACGTACAAAACAAGAGATTGGAGACATCAAGATTTTCGACGAATTTTTTAAGAATTTTCAAATTTTCAGAAAGGATGTTCCAGATAAGGTCAAAAACGACATACTCAGATCTTCACCAAACTTTGCAGGGATCCATTGGAGGTCGAGACACGTGGAAAAAACGTACAAAACAAGAGATTGGAGACATCAAGATTTTGGACGAATTTTTGAAGAATTTTCAAATTTTCAGATAGGAGGTTCCAGATAAGGTCTAAAACTACATACTCAGATCTCCACCAAACATTGCAGGAATACATTGGATGTCAAGACACGTGGAAAAAACGTACAAAACAAGAGATTGGAGACATCAAGATTTTCGACGAATTTTTGAAGAATTTTCAAATTTTCAGATAGGAGGTTCCAGATAAGGTCAAAAACTACATACTCAGATCTTCACCAAACGTTGCAGGGATACTTTGCATGTCAAGACACGTGGAAAAAACGTACAAAACAAAAGATTGGAGACATCAAGATTTTCGACGAATTTTTTAAGAATTTTCAAATTTTCAGATGGGAGGTTCCAGATAAGGTCAAAAACGACATACTCAGATCTTCACCAAACTTTGCATGGATACATTGGATGTCAAGACACGTGGAAAAAACGTACAAAACAAGAGATTGGAGACATCAAGATTTTGGACGAATTTTTTAAGAATTTTCAAATTTTCAGATGGGAGGTTCAATATAAGGTCAAAAACTACATACTCAGATCTTCACCAAACTTTGCAGGGATACTTTGGATGTCAAGACACGTGGAAAAAACGTACAAAACAAGAGATTGGGGTCATCAAGATTTTGGACGAATTTTTTAGGAATTTTCAAATTTTCAGATGGGAGGTTCCATATAAGGTCAAAAACTACATACTCAGATCTTCACCAAACTTTGCATGGATACATTGGATGTCAAGACACGTGGAAAAAACATAAAAAAAAACATAGGATTCGGAACATCAAGATTTTGGTCGAATTTTTTAAGAATTTTCAAATTTTCAGATAGGAGGTTCCATATAAGGTCAAAAACTACATACTCAGATCTTCACCAAACATTGCAGGAATACATTGGATGTCAAGACACGTGGAAAAAACGTACAAAACAAGAGATTGGGGTCATCAAGATTTTGCACGGATTTTTTAGGAATTTTCAAATTTTCAGATGGGAGGTTCCATATAAGGTCAAAAACTACATACTCAGATCTTCAGCAAACTTTGCAGGGATACATTGGATGTCAAGACACGTGGAAAAAACGTACAAAACAAGAGATTGGAGACATCAAGATTTTGGACGAATTTTTTAAGAATTTTCAAATTTTCAGATAGGAGGTTCCATATAAGGTCAAAAACTACATACTCAGATCTTCACCAAACTTTGCATGGATACATTATGTGTCAAGACACGTGGAAAAAACGTACAAAACAAAAGATTGGAGACATCAAGATTTTGGTCGAATTTTTTAAGAATTTTCAAATTTTCAGATGGGAGGTTCCAGATAAGGTCAAAAACTACATACTCAGATCTTCACCAAACTTTGCAGGGATACATTGGATGTCAAGACACGTGGAAAAAACGTACAAAAAAGAGATTGGAGACATCAAGATTTTGGACGAATTTTTTAACAATTTTCAAATTTTCAGAAAGGATGTTCCAGATAAGGTCAAAAACTACATACTCAGATCTTCACCAAACTTTGCAGGGATACATTGGATGTCAAGACACGTGGAAAAAACGTACAAAACAAGAGATTGGAGACATCAAGATTATGGACGAATTTTTTGAGAATTTTCAAATTTTCAGAAAGGAGGTTCCATATAAGGTCAAAAACTACATACTCAGATCTTCACCAAACTTTGCAGGGATACATTGGATGTCAAGACACGTGGAAAAAACGTACAAAACAAGAGATTGGAGACATCAAGATTTTCGACGAATTTTTTAAGAATTTTCAAATTTTCAGAAAGGATGTTCCAGATAAGGTCAAAAACGACATACTCAGATCTTCACCAAACTTTGCAGGGATACATTGGAGGTCGAGACACGTGGAAAAAACGTACAAAACAAGAGATTGGAGACATCAAGATTTTGGACGGATTTTTTAGGAATTTTCAAATTTTCAGATGGGAGGTTCCAGATAAGGTCAAAAACTACATACTCAGATCTTCACCAAACATTGCAGGGATACATTGGATGTCAAGACACGTGGAAAAAACGTACAAAACAAGAGATTGGAGACATCAAAATTTTGGACGAATTTTTTAAGAATTTTCAAATTTTCAGATAGGAGGTTCCATATAAGGTCAAAAACTACATACTCAGATCTTCACCAAACTTTGCAGGGATACATTGGATATCAAGACACGTGGAAAAAACGTACAAAACAAGAGATTGGAGACATCAAGATTTTGGACGAATTTTTTAAGAATTTTCAAATTTTTAATTTGGGAGGTTCAATATAAGGTCAAAAACTACATACTCAGATCTTCACCAAACTTTGCAGGGATACATTGGATGTCAAGACACGTGGAAAAAACGTACAAAACAAGAGATTGGAGACATCAAGATTTTGGACGAATTTTTTAAGAATTTTCAAATTTTCAGATAGGAGGTTCCATATAAGGTCAAAAACTACATACTCAGATCTTCACCAAACTTTGCAGGGATACATTGGATATCAAGACACGTGGAAAAAAACGTACAAAACAAGAGATTGGAGACATCAAGATTTTGGACGAATTTTTTAAGAATTTTCAAATTTTCAGATAGGAGGTTCCAGATAAGGTCAAAAACTACATACTCAGATCTTCACCAAACTTTGCAGGGATACATTGGATGTCAAGACACGTGGAAAAAACGTACAAAAAAGAGATTGGAGACATCAAGATTTTGGACGAATTTTTTAACAATTTTCAAATTTTCAGAAAGGATGTTCCAGATAAGGTCAAAAACTACATACTCAGATCTTCACCAAACTTTGCAGGGATACATTGGATGTCAAGACACGTGGAAAAAACGTACAAAACAAGAGATTGGAGACATCAAGATTATGGACGAATTTTTTGAGAATTTTCAAATTTTCAGAAAGGAGGTTCCATATAAGGTCAAAAACTACATACTCAGATCTTCACCAAACTTTGCAGGGATACATTGGATGTCAAGACACGTGGAAAAAACGTACAAAACAAGAGATTGGAGACATCAAGATTTTCGACGAATTTTTTAAGAATTTTCAAATTTTCAGAAAGGATGTTCCAGATAAGGTCAAAAACGACATACTCAGATCTTCACCAAACTTTGCAGGGATACATTGGATGTCAAGACACGTGGAAAAAACGTACAAAACAAGAGATTGGAGACATCATGATTTTCGACGAATTTTTTAAGAATTTTCAAATTTTCAGAAAGGATGTTCCAGATAAGGTCAAAAACGACATACTCAGATCTTCACCAAACTTTGCAGGGATCCATTGGAGGTCGAGACACGTGGAAAAAACGTACAAAACAAGAGATTGGAGACATCAAGATTTTCGACGAATTTTTGAAGAATTTTCAAACTTTCAGATGGGAGGTTCCAGATAAGGTCAAAAACTACATACTCAGATCTTCACCAAACTTTGCAGGGATACATTGGATGTCAAGACACGTGGAAAAAACGTACAAAAAAGAGATTGGAGACATCAAGATTTTGGACGAATTTTTTAACAATTTTCAAATTTTCAGAAAGGATGTTCCAGATAAGGTCAAAAACGACATACTCAGATCTTCACCAAACTTTGCATGGATACATTGGATGTCAAGACACGTGGAAAAAACGTACAAAACAAGAGATTGGGGTCATCAAGATTTTGCACGGATTTTTTAGGAATTTTCAAATTTTCAGATGGGAGGTTCCAGATAAGGTCAAAAACTACATACTCAGATCTTCACCAAACTTTGCAGGGATACATTGGATGTCAAGACACGTGGAAAAAACGTACAAAACAAGAGATTGGAGACATCAAGATTTTGGACGAATTTTTTAAGAATTTTCAAATTTTCAGATAGGAGGTTCCATATAAGGTCAAAAACTACATACTCAGATCTTCACCAAACTTTGCATGGATACATTATGTGTCAAGACACGTGGAAAAAACGTACAAAACAAAAGATTGGAGACATCAAGATTTTGGTCGAATTTTTTAAGAATTTTCAAATTTTCAGATGGGAGGTTCCAGATAAGGTCAAAAACTACATACTCAGATCTTCACCAAACTTTGCAGGGATACATTGGATGTCAAGACACGTGGAAAAAACGTACAAAAAAGAGATTGGAGACATCAAGATTTTGGACGAATTTTTTAACAATTTTCAAATTTTCAGAAAGGATGTTCCAGATAAGGTCAAAAACGACATACTCAGATCTTCACCAAACTTTGCAGGGATACATTGGATATCAAGACACGTGGAAAAAACGTACAAAACAAGAGATTGGAGACATCAAGATTTTGGACGAATTTTTGAAGAATTTTCAAATTTTCAGATAGGAGGTTCCAGATAAGGTCTAAAACTACATACTCAGATCTCCACCAAACATTGCAGGAATACATTGGATGTCAAGACACGTGGAAAAAACGTACAAAACAAGAGATTGGAGACATCAAGATTTTCGACGAATTTTTGAAGAATTTTCAAATTTTCAGATAGGAGGTTCCAGATAAGGTCAAAAACTACACTCAGATCTTCACCAAACGTTGCAGGGATACTTTGCATGTCAAGACACGTGGAAAAAACGTACAAAACAAAAGATTGGAGACATCAAGATTTTCGACGAATTTTTTAAGAATTTTCAAATTTTCAGATGGGAGGTTCCAGATAAGGTCAAAAACGACATACTCAGATCTTCACCAAACTTTGCATGGATACATTGGATGTCAAGACACGTGGAAAAAACGTACAAAACAAGAGATTGGAGACATCAAGATTTTGGACGAATTTTTTAAGAATTTTCAAATTTTCAGATGGGAGGTTCAATATAAGGTCAAAAACTACATACTCAGATCTTCACCAAACTTTGCAGGGATACTTTGGATGTCAAGACACGTGGAAAAAACGTACAAAACAAGAGATTGGGGTCATCAAGATTTTGGACGAATTTTTTAAGAATTTTCAAATTTTCAGATGGGAGGTTCAATATAAGGTCAAAAACTACATACTCAGATCTTCACCAAACTTTGCATGGATACATTGGATGTCAAGACACGTGGAAAAAACATACAAAACATAGGATTCGGAACATCAAGATTTTGGTCGAATTTTTTAAGAATTTTCAAATTTTCAGATAGGAGGTTCCATATAAGGTCAAAAACTACATACTCAGATCTTCACCAAACATTGCAGGAATACATTGGATGTCAAGACACGTGGAAAAAACGTACAAAACAAGAGATTGGGGTCATCAAGATTTTGCACGGATTTTTTAGGAATTTTCAAATTTTCAGATGGGAGGTTCCAGATAAGGTCAAAAACTACATACTCAGATCATCACCAAACTTTGCAGGGATACATTGGATGTCAAGACACGTGGAAAAAACGTACAAAACAAGAGATTGGAGACATCAAGATTTTGGACGAATTTTTTAAGAATTTTCAAATTTTCAGATAGGAGGTTCCATATAAGGTCAAAAACTACATACTCAGATCTTCACCAAACTTTGCATGGATACATTATGTGTCAAGACACGTGGAAAAAACGTACAAAACAAAAGATTGGAGACATCAAGATTTTGGTCGAATTTTTTAAGAATTTTCAAATTTTCAGATGGGAGGTTCCAGATAAGGTCAAAAACGACATACTCAGATCTTCACCAAACTTTGCAGGGATACATTGGAGGTCGAGACACGTGGAAAAAACGTACAAAACAAGAGATTGGAGACATCAAGATTTTGGACGAATTTTTGAAGAATTTTCAAATTTTCTGATAGGAGGTCCCAGATAAGGTCAATAACTACATACTCAGATCTCCACCAAACATTGCAGGGATACATTGGATGTCAAGACACGTGGAAAAAACGTACAAAACAAGAGATTGGAGACATCAAGATTTTCGACGAATTTTTGAAGAATTTTCAAATTTTCAGATGGGAGGTTCCAGATAAGGTCAAAAACTACATACTCAGATCTTCACCAAACTTTGCAGGGATACATTGGATGTCAAGACACGTGGAAAAAACGTACAAAAAAGAGATTGGAGACATCAAGATTTTGGACGAATTTTTTAACAATTTTCAAATTTTCAGAAAGGATGTTCCAGTTAAGGTCAAAAACGACATACTCAGATCTTCACCAAACTTTGCATGGATACATTGGATGTCAAGACACGTGGAAAAAACGTACAAAACAAGAGATTGGGGTCATCAAGATTTTGCACGGATTTTTTAGGAATTTTCAAATTTTCAGATGGGAGGTTCCAGATAAGGTCAAAAACTACATACTCAGATCTTCACCAAACTTTGCAGGGATACATTGGATGTCAAGACACGTGGAAAAAACGTACAAAACAAGAGATTGGAGACATCAAGATTTTGGACGAATTTTTTAAGAATTTTCAAATTTTCAGATAGGAGGTTCCATATAAGGTCAAAAACTACATACTCAGATCTTCACCAAACTTTGCATGGATACATTATGTGTCAAGACACGTGGAAAAAACGTACAAAACAAAAGATTGGAGACATCAAGATTTTGGTCGAATTTTTTAAGAATTTTCAAATTTTCAGATGGGAGGTTCCAGATAAGGTCAAAAACTACATACTCAGATCTTCACCAAACTTTGCAGGGATACATTGGATGTCAAGACACGTGGAAAAAACGTACAAAAAAGAGATTGGAGACATCAAGATTTTGGACGAATTTTTTAACAATTTTCAAATTTTCAGAAAGGATGTTCCAGATAAGGTCAAAAACGACATACTCAGATCTTCACCAAACTTTGCAGGGATACATTGGATATCAAGACACGTGGAAAAAACGTACAAAACAAGAGATTGGAGACATCAAGATTTTGGACGAATTTTTTAAGAATTCTCAAATTTTCAGAAAGGAGGTTCCATATAAGGTCAAAAACTACATACTCAGATCTTCACCAAACTTTGCAGGGATACTTTGGATGTCAAGACACGTGGAAAAAACGTACAAAACAAGAGATTGGGGTCATCAAGATTTTGGACGAATTTTTTAAGAATTTTCAAATTTTCAGATGGGAGGTTCAATATAAGGTCAAAAACTACATACTCAGATCTTCACCAAACTTTGCAGGGATACATTGGATGTCAAGACACGTGGAAAAAACATACAAAACATAGGATTCGGAACATCAAGATTTTGGTCGAATTTTTTAAGAATTTTCAAATTTTCAGATAGGAGGTTCCATATAAGGTCAAAAACTACATACTCAGATCTTCACCAAACTTTGCATGGATACATTATGTGTCAAGACACGTGGAAAAAACGTACAAAACAAAAGATTGGAGACATCAAGATTTTGGTCGAATTTTTTAAGAATTTTCAAATTTTCAGATGGGAGGTTCCAGATAAGGTCAAAAACTACATACTCAGATCTTCACCAAACTTTGCAGGGATCCATTGGATGTCAAGACACTTGGAAAAAACGTTCAAAAAAGAGATTGGAGACATCAAGATTTTGGACGAATTTTTTAACAATTTTCAAAATTTCAGAAAGGATGTTCCAGATAAGGTCAAAAACGACATACTCAGATCTTCACCAAACTTTGCAGGGATACATTGGATATCAAGACACGTGGAAAAAACGTACAAAACAAGAGATTGGAGACATCAAGATTTTGGACGAATTTTTTAAGAATTTTCAAATTTTCAGATAGGAGGTTCCAGATAAGGTCAAAAACTACATACTCAGATCTTCACCAAACTTTGCAGGGATACATTGGATGTCAAGACACGTGGAAAAAACGTACAAAACAAGAGATTGGGGTCATCAAGATTTTGGACGGATTTTTTAGGAATTTTCAAATTTTCAGATGGGAGGTTCCAGATAAGGTCAAAAACTACATACTCAGATCTTCACCAAACATTGCAGGGATACATTGGATGTCAAGACACGTGGAAAAAACGTACAAAACAAGAGATTGGAGACATCAAAATTTTGGACGAATTTTTTAAGAATTTTCAAATTTTCAGATAGGAGGTTCCAGATGAGGTCAAAAACTACATACTCAGATCTTCACCAAACTTTGCAGGAATACTTTGCATGTCAAGACACGTGGAAAAAACGTACAAAACAAGAGATCGGAGACATCAAGATTTTCGACGAATTTTTTAAGAATTTGCAAATTTTCAGATGGGAGGTTCCAGATAAGGTCAAAAACGACATACTCAGATCTTCACCAAACTTTGCATGGATACATTGGATGTCAAGACACGTGGGAAAAACATACAAAACATAGGATTGGTGACATCAAGATTTTGGACGAATTTTTTAAGAATTTTCAAATTTTCAGATAGGAGGTTCCATATAAGGTCAAAAACTACATACTCAGATCTTCACAAAACTTTGCAGGGATACATTGGAGGTCGAGACACGTGGAAAAAAAGTACAAAACAAGAGATTGGGGTCATCAAGATTTTGGACGGATTTTTTAGGAATTTTCAAATTTTCAGATGGGAGGTTCCAGATAAGGTCAAAAACTACATACTCAGATCTTCACCAAACATTGCAGGGATACATTGGATGTCAAGACACGTGGAAAAAACGTACAAAACAAGAGATTGGAGACATCAAGATTTTGGACGAATTTTTTAAGAAATTTCAAATTTTCAGATAGGAGGTTGCAGATGAGGTCAAAAACTACATACTCAGATCTTCACCAAACTTTGCAGGAATACTTTGCATGTCAAGACACGTGGAAAAAACGTACAAAACAAGAGATCGGAGACATCAAGATTTTCGACGAATTTTTTAAGAATTTTCAAATTTTCAGATGGGAGGTTCCAGATAAGGTCAAAAACGACATACTCAGATCTTCACCAAACTTTGCAGGGATCCATTGGAGGTCGAGACACGTGGAAAAAACGTACAAAACAAGAGATTGGAGACATCAAGATTTTGGACGAATTTTTGAAGAATTTTCAAATTTTCAGATAGGAGGTTCCAGATAAGGTCTAAAACTACATACTCAGATCTCCACCAAACATTGCAGGAATACATTGGATGTCAAGACACGTGGAAAAAACGTACAAAACAAGAGATTGGAGACATCAAGATTTTCGACGAATTTTTGAAGAATTTTCAAATTTTCAGATAGGAGGTTCCAGATAAGGTCAAAAACTACATATTCAGATCTTCACCAAACGTTGCAGGGATACTTTGCATGTCAAGACACGTGGAAAAAACGTACAAAACAAAAGATTGGAGACATCAAGATTTTCGACGAATTTTTTAAGAATTTTCAAATTTTCAGATGGGAGGTTCCAGATAAGGTCAAAAACGACATACTCAGATCTTCACCAAACTTTGCATGGATACATTGGATGTCAAGACACGTGGAAAAAACGTACAAAACAAGAGATTGGAGACATCAAGATTTTGGACGAATTTTTTAAGAATTTTCAAATTTTCAGATGGGAGGTTCAATATAAGGTCAAAAACTACATACTCAGATCTTCACCAAACTTTGCAGGGATACTTTGGATGTCAAGACACGTGGAAAAAACGTACAAAACAAGAGATTGGGGTCATCAAGATTTTGGACGAATTTTTTAAGAATTTTCAAATTTTCAGATGGGAGGTTCAATATAAGGTCAAAAACTACATACTCAGATCTTCACCAAACTTTGCATGGATACATTGGATGTCAAGACACGTGGAAAAAACATACAAAACATAGGATTCGGAACATCAAGATTTTGGTCGAATTTTTTAAGAATTTTCAAATTTTCAGATAGGAGGTTCCATATAAGGTCAAAAACTACATACTCAGATCTTCACCAAACATTGCAGGAATACATTGGATGTCAAGACACGTGGAAAAAACGTACAAAACAAGAGATTGGGGTCATCAAGATTTTGCACGGATTTTTTAGGAATTTTCAAATTTTCAGATGGGAGGTTCCAGATAAGGTCAAAAACTACATACTCAGATCTTCACCAAACTTTGCAGGGATACATTGGATGTCAAGACACGTGGAAAAAACGTACAAAACAAGAGATTGGAGACATCAAGATTTTGGACGAATTTTTTAAGAATTTTCAAATTTTCAGATAGGAGGTTCCATATAAGGTCAAAAACTACATACTCAGATCTTCACCAAACTTTGCATGGATACATTATGTGTCAAGACACGTGGAAAAAACGTACAAAACAAAAGATTGGAGACATCAAGATTTTGGTCGAATTTTTTAAGAATTTTCAAATTTTCAGATGGGAGGTTCCAGATAAGGTCAAAAACTACATACTCAGATCTTCACCAAACTTTGCAGGGATACATTGGATGTCAAGACACGTGGAAAAAACGTACAAAAAAGAGATTGGAGACATCAAGATTTTGGACGAATTTTTTAACAATTTTCAAATTTTCAGAAAGGATGTTCCAGATAAGGTCAAAAACTACATACTCAGATCTTCACCAAACTTTGCAGGGATACATTGGATGTCAAGACACGTGGAAAAAACGTACAAAACAAGAGATTGGAGACATCAAGATTATGGACGAATTTTTTGAGAATTTTCAAATTTTCAGAAAGGAGGTTCCATATAAGGTCAAAAACTACATACTCAGATCTTCACCAAACTTTGCAGGGATACATTGGAGGTCGAGACACGTGGAAAAAACGTACAAAACAAGAGATTGGAGACATCAAGATTTTGGACGGATTTTTTAGGAATTTTCAAATTTTCAGATGGGAGGTTCCAGATAAGGTCAAAAACTACATACTCAGATCTTCACCAAACATTGCAGGGATACATTGGATGTCAAGACACGTGGAAAAAACGTACAAAACAAGAGATTGGAGACATCAAAATTTTGGACGAATTTTTTAAGAATTTTCAAATTTTCAGATAGGAGGTTCCATATAAGGTCAAAAACTACATACTCAGATCTTCACCAAACTTTGCAGGGATACATTGGATATCAAGACACGTGGAAAAAACGTACAAAACAAGAGATTGGAGATATCAAGATTTTGGACGAATTTTTTAAGAATTTTCAAATTTTCAGATGGGAGGTTCAATATAAGGTCAAAAACTACATACTCAGATCTTCACCAAACTTTGCAGGGATACATTGGATGTCAAGACACGTGGAAAAAACGTACAAAACAAGAGATTGGAGACATCAAGATTTTGGACGAATTTTTTAAGAATTTTCAAATTTTCAGATAGGAGGTTCCAGATGAGGTCAAAAACTACATACTCAGATCTTCACCAAACTTTGCAGGAATACTTTGCATGTCAAGACACGTGGAAAAAACGTACAAAACAAGAGATCGGAGACATCAAGATTTTCGACGAATTTTTTAAGAATTTTCAAATTTTCAGATAGGAGGTTCCAGATGAGGTCAAAAACTACATACTCAGATCTTCACCAAACTTTGCAGGAATACTTTGCATGTCAAGACACGTGGAAAAAACGTACAAAACAAGAGATCGGAGACATCAAGATTTTCGACGAATTTTTTAAGAATTTTCAAATTTTCAGATGGGAGGTTCCAGATAAGGTCAAAAACGACATACTCAGATCTTCACCAAACTTTGCATGGATACATTGGATGTCAAGACACGTGGAAAAAACATACAAAACATAGGATTGGTGACATCAAGATTTTGGACGAATTTTTTAAGAATTTTCAAATTTTCAGATAGGAGGTTCCATATAAGGTCAAAAACTACATACTCAGATCTTCACAAAACTTTGCAGGGATACATTGGAGGTCGAGACACGTGGAAAAAAAGTACAAAACAAGAGATTGGGGTCATCAAGATTTTGGACGGATTTTTTAGGAATTTTCAAATTTTCAGATGGGAGGTTCCAGATAAGGTCAAAAACTACATACTCAGATCTTCACCAAACATTGCAGGGATACATTGGATGTCAAGACACGTGGAAAAAACGTACAAAACAAGAGATTGGAGACATCAAGATTTTGGACGAATTTTTTAAGAAATTTCAAATTTTCAGATAGGAGGTTCCAGATGAGGTCAAAAACTACATACTCAGATCTTCACCAAACTTTGCAGGAATACTTTGCATGTCAAGACACGTGGAAAAACGTACAAAACAAGAGATCGGAGACATCAAGATTTTCGACGAATTTTTTAAGAATTTTCAAATTTTCAGATGGGAGGTTCCAGATAAGGTCAAAAACGACATACTCAGATCTTCACCAAACTTTGCAGGGATCCATTGGAGGTCGAGACACGTGGAAAAAACGTACAAAACAAGAGATTGGAGACATCAAGATTTTGGACGAATTTTTGAAGAATTTTCAAATTTTCAGATAGGAGGTTCCAGATAAGGTCTAAAACTACATACTCAGATCTCCACCAAACATTGCAGGAATACATTGGATGTCAAGACACGTGGAAAAAACGTACAAAACAAGAGATTGGAGACATCAAGATTTTCGACGAATTTTTGAAGAATTTTCAAATTTTCAGATAGGAGGTTCCAGATAAGGTCAAAAACTACATATTCAGATCTTCACCAAACGTTGCAGGGATACTTTGCATGTCAAGACACGTGGAAAAGACGTACAAAACAAAAGATTGGAGACATCAAGATTTTCGACGAATTTTTTAAGAATTTTCAAATTTTCAGATGGGAGGTTCCAGATAAGGTCAAAAACGACATACTCAGATCTTCACCAAACTTTGCATGGATACATTGGATGTCAAGACACGTGGAAAAAACGTACAAAACAAGAGATTGGAGACATCAAGATTTTGGACGAATTTTTTAAGAATTTTCAAATTTTCAGATGGGAGGTTCAATATAAGGTCAAAAACTACATACTCAGATCTTCACCAAACTTTGCAGGGATACTTTGGATGTCAAGACACGTGGAAAAAACGTACAAAACAAGAGATTGGGGTCATCAAGATTTTGGACGAATTTTTTAAGAATTTTCAAATTTTCAGATGGGAGGTTCAATATAAGGTCAAAAACTACATACTCAGATCTTCACCAAACTTTGCATGGATACATTGGATGTCAAGACACGTGGAAAAAACATACAAAACATAGGATTCGGAACATCAAGATTTTGGTCGAATTTTTTAAGAATTTTCAAATTTTCAGATAGGAGGTTCCATATAAGGTCAAAAACTACATACTCAGATCTTCACCAAACATTGCAGGAATACATTGGATGTCAAGACACGTGGAAAAAACGTACAAAACAAGAGATTGGGGTCATCAAGATTTTGCACGGATTTTTTAGGAATTTTCAAATTTTCAGATGGGAGGTTCCAGATAAGGTCAAAAACTACATACTCAGATCTTCACCAAACTTTGCAGGGATACATTGGATGTCAAGACACGTGGAAAAAACGTACAAAACAAGAGATTGGAGACATCAAGATTTTGGACGAATTTTTTAAGAATTTTCAAATTTTCAGATAGGAGGTTCCATATAAGGTCAAAAACTACATACTCAGATCTTCACCAAACTTTGCATGGATACATTATGTGTCAAGACACGTGGAAAAAACGTACAAAACAAAAGATTGGAGACATCAAGATTTTGGTCGAATTTTTTAAGAATTTTCAAATTTTCAGATGGGAGGTTCCAGATAAGGTCAAAAACTACATACTCAGATCTTCACCAAACTTTGCAGGGATACATTGGATGTCAAGACACGTGGAAAAAACGTACAAAAAAGAGATTGGAGACATCAAGATTTTGGACGAATTTTTTAACAATTTTCAAATTTTCAGAAAGGATGTTCCAGATAAGGTCAAAAACTACATACTCAGATCTTCACCAAACTTTGCAGGGATACATTGGATGTCAAGACACGTGGAAAAAACGTACAAAACAAGAGATTGGAGACATCAAGATTATGGACGAATTTTTTGAGAATTTTCAAATTTTCAGAAAGGAGGTTCCATATAAGGTCAAAAACTACATACTCAGATCTTCACCAAACTTTGCAGGGATACATTGGAGGTCGAGACACGTGGAAAAAACGTACAAAACAAGAGATTGGAGACATCAAGATTTTGGACGGATTTTTTAGGAATTTTCAAATTTTCAGATGGGAGGTTCCAGATAAGGTCAAAAACTACATACTCAGATCTTCACCAAACATTGCAGGGATACATTGGATGTCAAGACACGTGGAAAAAACGTACAAAACAAGAGATTGGAGACATCAAAATTTTGGACGAATTTTTTAAGAATTTTCAAATTTTCAGATAGGAGGTTCCATATAAGGTCAAAAACTACATACTCAGATCTTCACCAAACTTTGCAGGGATACATTGGATATCAAGACACGTGGAAAAAACGTACAAAACAAGAGATTGGAGATATCAAGATTTTGGACGAATTTTTTAAGAATTTTCAAATTTTCAGATGGGAGGTTCAATATAAGGTCAAAAACTACATACTCAGATCTTCACCAAACTTTGCAGGGATACATTGGATGTCAAGACACGTGGAAAAAACGTACAAAACAAGAGATTGGAGACATCAAGATTTTGGACGAATTTTTTAAGAATTTTCAAATTTTCAGATATAAGGTTCCATATAAGGTCAAAAACTACATACTCAGATCTTCACCAAACTTTGCAGGGATACATTGGATATCAAGACACGTGGAAAAAAACGTACAAAACAAGAGATTGGAGACATCAAGATTTTGGACGAATTTTTTAAGAATTTTCAAATTTTCAGATAGGAGGTTCCAGATAAGGTCAAAAACTACATACTCAGATCTTCACCAAACTTTGCAGGGATACATTGGATGTCAAGACACGTGGAAAAAACGTACAAAAAAGAGATTGGAGACATCAAGATTTTGGACGAATTTTTTAACAATTTTCAAATTTTCAGAAAGGATGTTCCAGATAAGGTCAAAAACTACATACTCAGATCTTCACCAAACTTTGCAGGGATACATTGGATGTCAAGACACGTGGAAAAAACGTACAAAACAAGAGATTGGAGACATCAAGATTTTCGACGAATTTTTTAAGAATTTTCAAATTTTCAGAAAGGATGTTCCAGATAAGGTCAAAAACGACATACTCAGATCTTCACCAAACTTTGCAGGGATCCATTGGAGGTCGAGACACGTGGAAAAAACGTACAAAACAAGAGATTGGAGACATCAAGATTTTGGACGAATTTTTGAAGAATTTTCAAATTTTCAGATAGGAGGTTCCAGATAAGGTCTAAAACTACATACTCAGATCTCCACCAAACATTGCAGGAATACATTGGATGTCAAGACACGTGGAAAAAACGTACAAAACAAGAGATTGGAGACATCGAGATTTTCGACGAATTTTTGAAGAATTTTAAAATTTTCAGATAGGAGGTTCCAGATAAGGTCAAAAACTACATACTCAGATCTTCACCAAACGTTGCAGGGATACTTTGCATGTCAAGACACGTGGAAAAAACGTACAAAACAAAAGATTGGAGACATCAAGATTTTCGACGAATTTTTTAAGAATTTTCAAATTTTCAGATGGGAGGTTCCAGATAAGGTCAAAAACGACATACTCAGATCTTCACCAAACTTTGCATGGATACATTGGATGTCAAGACACGTGGAAAAAACGTACAAAACAAGAGATTGGAGACATCAAGATTTTGGACGAATTTTTTAAGAATTTTCAAATTTTCAGATGGGAGGTTCAATATAAGGTCAAAAACTACATACTCAGATCTTCACCAAACTTTGCAGGGATACTTTGGATGTCAAGACACGTGGAAAAAACGTACAAAACAAGAGATTGGGGTCATCAAGATTTTGGACGAATTTTTTAGGAATTTTCAAATTTTCAGATGGGAGGTTCCATATAAGGTCAAAAACTACATACTCAGATCTTCACCAAACTTTGCATGGATACATTGGATGTCAAGACACGTGGAAAAAACATAAAAAAAACATAGGATTCGGAACATCAAGATTTTGGTCGAATTTTTTAAGAATTTTCAAATTTTCAGATAGGAGGTTCCATATAAGGTCAAAAACTACATACTCAGATCTTCACCAAACATTGCAGGAATACATTGGATGTCAAGACACGTGGAAAAAACGTACAAAACAAGAGATTGGGGTCATCAAGATTTTGCACGGATTTTTTAGGAATTTTCAAATTTTCAGATGGGAGGTTCCATATAAGGTCAAAAACTACATACTCAGATCTTCAGCAAACTTTGCAGGGATACATTGGATGTCAAGACACGTGGAAAAAACGTACAAAACAAGAGATTGGAGACATCAAGATTTTGGACGAATTTTTTAAGAATTTTCAAATTTTCAGATAGGAGGTTCCATATAAGGTCAAAAACTACATACTCAGATCTTCACCAAACTTTGCATGGATACATTATGTGTCAAGACACGTGGAAAAAACGTACAAAACAAAAGATTGGAGACATCAAGATTTTGGTCGAATTTTTTAAGAATTTTCAAATTTTCAGATGGGAGGTTCCAGATAAGGTCAAAAACTACATACTCAGATCTTCACCAAACTTTGCAGGGATACATTGGATGTCAAGACACGTGGAAAAACGTACAAAAAAGAGATTGGAGACATCAAGATTTTGGACGAATTTTTTAACAATTTTCAAATTTTCAGAAAGGATGTTCCAGATAAGGTCAAAAACTACCTACTCAGATCTTCACCAAACCTTGCAGGGATTCATTGGATGTCAAGACACGTGGAAAAAACGTACAAAACAAGAGATTGGAGACATCAAGATTATGGACGAATTTTTTGAGAATTTTCAAATTTTCAGAAAGGAGGTTCCATATAAGGTCAAAAACTACATACTCAGATCTTCACCAAACTTTGCAGGGATACATTGGATGTCAAGACACGTGGAAAAAACGTACAAAACAAGAGATTGGAGACATCAAGATTTTCGACGAATTTTTTAAGAATTTTCAAATTTTCAGAAAGGATGTTCCAGATAAGGTCAAAAACGACATACTCAGATCTTCACCAAACTTTGCAGGGATACATTGGAGGTCGAGACACGTGGAAAAAACGTACAAAACAAGAGATTGGAGACATCAAGATTTTGGACGGATTTTTTAGGAATTTTCAAATTTTCAGATGGGAGGTTCCAGATAAGGTCAAAAACTACATACTCAGATCTTCACCAAACATTGCAGGGATACATTGGATGTCAAGACACGTGGAAAAAACGTACAAAACAAGAGATTGGAGACATCAAAATTTTGGACGAATTTTTTAAGAATTTTCAAATTTTCAGATAGGAGGTTCCATATAAGGTCAAAAACTACATACTCAGATCTTCACCAAACTTTGCAGGGATACATTGGATATCAAGACACGTGGAAAAAACGTACAAAACAAGAGATTGGAGACATCAAGATTTTGGACGAATTTTTTAAGAATTTTCAAATTTTTAATTTGGGAGGTTCAATATAAGGTCAAAAACTACATACTCAGATCTTCACCAAACTTTGCAGGGATACATTGGATGTCAAGACACGTGGAAAAAACGTACAAAACAAGAGATTGGAGACATCAAGATTTTGGACGAATTTTTTAAGAATTTTCAAATTTTCAGATAGGAGGTTCCATATAAGGTCAAAAACTACATACTCAGATCTTCACCAAACTTTGCAGGGATACATTGGATATCAAGACACGTGGAAAAAAACGTACAAAACAAGAGATTGGAGACATCAAGATTTTGGACGAATTTTTTAAGAATTTTCAAATTTTCAGATAGGAGGTTCCAGATAAGGTCAAAAACTACATACTCAGATCTTCACCAAACTTTGCAGGGATACATTGGATGTCAAGACACGTGGAAAAAACGTACAAAAAAGAGATTGGAGACATCAAGATTTTGGACGAATTTTTTAACAATTTTCAAATTTTCAGAAAGGATGTTCCAGATAAGGTCAAAAACTACATACTCAGATCTTCACCAAACTTTGCAGGGATACATTGGATGTCAAGACACGTGGAAAAAACGTACAAAACAAGAGATTGGAGACATCAAGATTATGGACGAATTTTTTGAGAATTTTCAAATTTTCAGAAAGGAGGTTCCATATAAGGTCAAAAACTACATACTCAGATCTTCACCAAACTTTGCAGGGATACATTGGATGTCAAGACACGTGGAAAAAACGTACAAAACAAGAGATTGGAGACATCAAGATTTTCGACGAATTTTTTAAGAATTTTCAAATTTTCAGAAAGGATGTTCCAGATAAGGTCAAAAACGACATACTCAGATCTTCACCAAACATTGCAGGGATACATTGGATGTCAAGACACGTGGAAAAAACGTACAAAACAAGAGATTGGAGACATCATGATTTTCGACGAATTTTTTAAGAATTTTCAAATTTTCAGAAAGGATGTTCCAGATAAGGTCAAAAACGACATACTCAGATCTTCACCAAACTTTGCAGGGATCCATTGGAGGTCGAGACACGTGGAAAAACGTACAAAACAAGAGATTGGAGACATCAAGATTTTCGACGAATTTTTGAAGAATTTTCAAATTTTCAGATGGGAGGTTCCAGATAAGGTCAAAAACTACATACTCAGATCTTCACCAAACTTTGCAGGGATACATTGGATGTCAAGATACGTGGAAAAAACGTACAAAAAAGAGATTGGAGACATCAAGATTTTGGACGAATTTTTTAACAATTTTCAAATTTTCAGAAAGGATGTTCCAGATAAGGTCAAAAACGACATACTCAGATCTTCACCAAACTTTGCATGGATACATTGGATGTCAAGACACGTGGAAAAAACGTACAAAACAAGAGATTGGGGTCATCAAGATTTTGCACGGATTTTTTAGGAATTTTCAAATTTTCAGATGGGAGGTTCCAGATAAGGTCAAAAACTACATACTCAGATCTTCACCAAACTTTGCAGGGATACATTGGATGTCAAGACACGTGGAAAAAACGTACAAAACAAGAGATTGGAGACATCAAGATTTTGGACGAATTTTTTAAGAATTTTCAAATTTTCAGATAGGAGGTTCCATATAAGGTCAAAAACTACATACTCAGATCTTCACCAAACTTTGCATGGATACATTATGTGTCAAGACACGTGGAAAAAACGTACAAAACAAAAGATTGGAGACATCAAGATTTTGGTCGAATTTTTTAAGAATTTTCAAATTTTCAGATGGGAGGTTCCAGATAAGGTCAAAAACTACATACTCAGATCTTCACCAAACTTTGCAGGGATACATTGGATGTCAAGACACGTGGAAAAAACGTACAAAAAAGAGATTGGAGACATCAAGATTTTGGACGAATTTTTTAACAATTTTCAAATTTTCAGAAAGGATGTTCCAGATAAGGTCAAAAACGACATACTCAGATCTTCACCAAACTTTGCAGGGATACATTGGATATCAAGACACGTGGAAAAAACGTACAAAACAAGAGATTGGAGACATCAAGATTTTGGACGAATTTTTGAAGAATTTTCAAATTTTCAGATAGGAGGTTCCAGATAAGGTCTAAAACTACATACTCAGATCTCCACCAAACATTGCAGGAATACATTGGATGTCAAGACACGTGGAAAAAACGTACAAAACAAGAGATTGGAGACATCAAGATTTTCGACGAATTTTTGAAGAATTTTCAAATTTTCAGATAGGAGGTTCCAGATAAGGTCAAAAACTACATACTCAGATCTTCACCAAACGTTGCAGGGATACTTTGCATGTCAAGACACGTGGAAAAAACGTACAAAACAAAAGATTGGAGACATCAAGATTTTCGACGAATTTTTTAAGAATTTTCAAATTTTCAGATGGGAGGTTCCAGATAAGGTCAAAAACGACATACTCAGATCTTCACCAAACTTTGCATGGATACATTGGATGTCAAGACACGTGGAAAAAACGTACAAAACAAGAGATTGGAGACATCAAGATTTTGGACGAATTTTTTAAGAATTTTCAAATTTTCAGATGGGAGGTTCAATATAAGGTCAAAAACTACATACTCAGATCTTCACCAAACTTTGCAGGGATACTTTGGATGTCAAGACACGTGGAAAAAACGTACAAAACAAGAGATTGGGGTCATCAAGATTTTGGACGAATTTTTTAAGAATTTTCAAATTTTCAGATGGGAGGTTCAATATAAGGTCAAAAACTACATACTCAGATCTTCACCAAACTTTGCATGGATACATTGGATGTCAAGACACGTGGAAAAAACATACAAAACATAGGATTCGGAACATCAAGATTTTGGTCGAATTTTTTAAGAATTTTCAAATTTTCAGATAGGAGGTTCCATATAAGGTCAAAAACTACATACTCAGATCTTCACCAAACATTGCAGGAATACATTGGATGTCAAGACACGTGGAAAAAACGTACAAAACAAGAGATTGGGGTCATCAAGATTTTGCACGGATTTTTTAGGAATTTTCAAATTTTCAGATGGGAGGTTCCAGATAAGGTCAAAAACTACATACTCAGATCTTCACCAAACTTTGCAGGGATACATTGGATGTCAAGACACGTGGAAAAAACGTACAAAACAAGAGATTGGAGACATCAAGATTTTGGACGAATTTTTTAAGAATTTTCAAATTTTCAGATAGGAGGTTCCATATAAGGTCAAAAACTACATACTCAGATCTTCACCAAACTTTGCATGGATACATTATGTGTCAAGACACGTGGAAAAAACGTACAAAACAAAAGATTGGAGACATCAAGATTTTGGTCGAATTTTTTAAGAATTTTCAAATTTTCAGATGGGAGGTTCCAGATAAGGTCAAAAACGACATACTCAGATCTTCACCAAACTTTGCAGGGATACATTGGAGGTCGAGACACGTGGAAAAAACGTACAAAACAAGAGATTGGAGACATCAAGATTTTGGACGAATTTTTGAAGAATTTTCAAATTTTCTGATAGGAGGTCCCAGATAAGGTCAATAACTACATACTCAGATCTCCACCAAACATTGCAGGGATACATTGGATGTCAAGACACGTGGAAAAAACGTACAAAACAAGAGATTGGAGACATCAAGATTTTCGACGAATTTTTGAAGAATTTTCAAATTTTCAGATGGGAGGTTCCAGATAAGGTCAAAAACTACATACTCAGATCTTCACCAAACTTTGCAGGGATACATTGGATGTCAAGACACGTGGAAAAAACGTACAAAAAAGAGATTGGAGACATCAAGATTTTGGACGAATTTTTTAACAATTTTCAAATTTTCAGATGGGATGTTCCAGTTAAGGTCAAAAACGACATACTCAGATCTTCACCAAACTTTGCATGGATACATTGGATGTCAAGACACGTGGAAAAAACGTACAAAACAAGAGATTGGGGTCATCAAGATTTTGCACGGATTTTTTAGGAATTTTCAAATTTTCAGATGGGAGGTTCCAGATAAGGTCAAAAACTACATACTCAGATCTTCACCAAACTTTGCAGGGATACATTGGATGTCAAGACACGTGGAAAAAACGTACAAAACAAGAGATTGGAGACATCAAGATTTTGGACGAATTTTTTAAGAATTTTCAAATTTTCAGATAGGAGGTTCCATATAAGGTCAAAAACTACATACTCAGATCTTCACCAAACTTTGCATGGATACATTATGTGTCAAGACACGTGGAAAAAACGTACAAAACAAAAGATTGGAGACATCAAGATTTTGGTCGAATTTTTTAAGAATTTTCAAATTTTCAGATGGGAGGTTCCAGATAAGGTCAAAAACTACATACTCAGATCTTCACCAAACTTTGCAGGGATACATTGGATGTCAAGACACGTGGAAAAAACGTACAAAAAAGAGATTGGAGACATCAAGATTTTGGACGAATTTTTTAACAATTTTCAAATTTTCAGAAAGGATGTTCCAGATAAGGTCAAAAACGACATACTCAGATCTTCACCAAACTTTGCAGGGATACATTGGATATCAAGACACGTGGAAAAAACGTACAAAACAAGAGATTGGAGACATCAAGATTTTGGACGAATTTTTTAAGAATTCTCAAATTTTCAGAAAGGAGGTTCCATATAAGGTCAAAAACTACATACTCAGATCTTCACCAAACTTTGCAGGGATACTTTGGATGTCAAGACACGTGGAAAAAACGTACAAAACAAGAGATTGGGGTCATCAAGATTTTGGACGAATTTTTTAAGAATTTTCAAATTTTCAGATGGGAGGTTCAATATAAGGTCAAAAACTACATACTCAGATCTTCACCAAACTTTGCAGGGATACATTGGATGTCAAGACACGTGGAAAAAACATACAAAACATAGGATTCGGAACATCAAGATTTTGGTCGAATTTTTTAAGAATTTTCAAATTTTCAGATAGGAGGTTCCATATAAGGTCAAAAACTACATACTCAGATCTTCACCAAACTTTGCATGGATACATTATGTGTCAAGACACGTGGAAAAAACGTACAAAACAAAAGATTGGAGACATCAAGATTTTGGTCGAATTTTTTAAGAATTTTCAAATTTTCAGATGGGAGGTTCCAGATAAGGTCAAAAACTACATACTCAGATCTTCACCAAACTTTGCAGGGATCCATTGGATGTCAAGACACGTGGAAAAAACGTTCAAAAAAGAGATTGGAGACATCAAGATTTTGGACGAATTTTTTAACAATTTTCAAAATTTCAGAAAGGATGTTCCAGATAAGGTCAAAAACGACATACTCAGATCTTCACCAAACTTTGCAGGGATACATTGGATATCAAGACACGTGGAAAAAACGTACAAAACAAGAGATTGGAGACATCAAGATTTTGGACGAATTTTTTAAGAATTTTCAAATTTTCAGATAGGAGGTTCCAGATAAGGTCAAAAACTACATACTCAGATCTTCACCAAACTTTGCAGGGATACATTGGATGTCAAGACACGTGGAAAAAACGTACAAAACAAGAGATTGGGGTCATCAAGATTTTGGAAGGATTTTTTAGGAATTTTCAAATTTTCAGATGGGAGGTTCCAGATAAGGTCAAAAACTACATACTCAGATCTTCACCAAACATTGCAGGGATACATTGGATGTCAAGACACGTGGAAAAAACGTACAAAACAAGAGATTGGAGACATCAAAATTTTGGACGAATTTTTTAAGAATTTTCAAATTTTCAGATAGGAGGTTCCAGATGAGGTCAAAAACTACATACTCAGATCTTCACCAAACTTTGCAGGAATACTTTGCATGTCAAGACACGTGGAAAAAACGTACAAAACAAGAGATCGGAGACATCAAGATTTTCGACGAATTTTTTAAGAATTTTCAAATTTTCAGATGGGAGGTTCCAGATAAGGTCAAAAACGACATACTCAGATCTTCACCAAACTTTGCATGGATACATTGGATGTCAAGACACGTGGAAAAAACATACAAAACATAGGATTGGTGACATCAAGATTTTGGACGAATTTTTTAAGAATTTTCAAATTTTCAGATAGGAGGTTCCATATAAGGTCAAAAACTACATACTCAGATCTTCACAAAACTTTGCAGGGATACATTGGAGGTCGAGACACGTGGAAAAAAAGTACAAAACAAGAGATTGGGGTCATCAAGATTTTGGACGGATTTTTTAGGAATTTTCAAATTTTCAGATGGGAGGTTCCAGATAAGGTCAAAAACTACATACTCAGATCTTCACCAAACATTGCAGGGATACATTGGATGTCAAGACACGTGGAAAAAACGTACAAAACAAGAGATTGGAGACATCAAGATTTTGGACGAATTTTTTAAGAAATTTCAAATTTTCAGATAGGAGGTTCCAGATGAGGTCAAAAACTACATACTCAGATCTTCACCAAACTTTGCAGGAATACTTTGCATGTCAAGACACGTGGAAAAAACGTACAAAACAAGAGATCGGAGACATCAAGATTTTCGACGAATTTTTTAAGAATTTTCAAATTTTCAGATGGGAGGTTCCAGATAAGGTCAAAAACGACATACTCAGATCTTCACCAAACTTTGCAGGGATCCATTGGAGGTCGAGACACGTGGAAAAAACGTACAAAACAAGAGATTGGAGACATCAAGATTTTGGACGAATTTTTGAAGAATTTTCAAATTTTCAGATAGGAGGTTCCAGATAAGGTCTAAAACTACATACTCAGATCTCCACCAAACATTGCAGGAATACATTGGATGTCAAGACACGTGGAAAAAACGTACAAAACAAGAGATTGGAGACATCAAGATTTTCGACGAATTTTTGAAGAATTTTCAAATTTTCAGATAGGAGGTTCCAGATAAGGTCAAAAACTACATATTCAGATCTTCACCAAACGTTGCAGGGATACTTTGCATGTCAAGACACGTGGAAAAAACGTACAAAACAAAAGATTGGAGACATCAAGATTTTCGACGAATTTTTTAAGAATTTTCAAATTTTCAGATGGGAGGTTCCAGATAAGGTCAAAAACGACATACTCAGATCTTCACCAAACTTTGCATGGATACATTGGATGTCAAGACACGTGGAAAAAACGTACAAAACAAGAGATTGGAGACATCAAGATTTTGGACGAATTTTTTAAGAATTTTCAAATTTTCAGATGGGAGGTTCAATATAAGGTCAAAAACTACATACTCAGATCTTCACCAAACTTTGCAGGGATACTTTGGATGTCAAGACACGTGGAAAAAACGTACAAAACAAGAGATTGGGGTCATCAAGATTTTGGACGAATTTTTTAAGAATTTTCAAATTTTCAGATGGGAGGTTCAATATAAGGTCAAAAACTACATACTCAGATCTTCACCAAACTTTGCATGGATACATTGGATGTCAAGACACGTGGAAAAAACATACAAAACATAGGATTCGGAACATCAAGATTTTGGTCGAATTTTTTAAGAATTTTCAAATTTTCAGATAGGAGGTTCCATATAAGGTCAAAAACTACATACTCAGATCTTCACCAAACATTGCAGGAATACATTGGATGTCAAGACACGTGGAAAAAACGTACAAAACAAGAGATTGGGGTCATCAAGATTTTGCACGGATTTTTTAGGAATTTTCAAATTTTCAGATGGGAGGTTCCAGATAAGGTCAAAAACTACATACTCAGATCTTCACCAAACTTTGCAGGGATACATTGGATGTCAAGACACGTGGAAAAAACGTACAAAACAAGAGATTGGAGACATCAAGATTTTGGACGAATTTTTTAAGAATTTTCAAATTTTCAGATAGGAGGTTCCATATAAGGTCAAAAACTACATACTCAGATCTTCACCAAACTTTGCATGGATACATTATGTGTCAAGACACGTGGAAAAAACGTACAAAACAAAAGATTGGAGACATCAAGATTTTGGTCGAATTTTTTAAGAATTTTCAAATTTTCAGATGGGAGGTTCCAGATAAGGTCAAAAACTACATACTCAGATCTTCACCAAACTTTGCAGGGATACATTGGATGTCAAGACACGTGGAAAAAACGTACAAAAAAGAGATTGGAGACATCAAGATTTTGGACGAATTTTTTAACAATTTTCAAATTTTCAGAAAGGATGTTCCAGATAAGGTCAAAAACTACATACTCAGATCTTCACCAAACTTTGCAGGGATACATTGGATGTCAAGACACGTGGAAAAAACGTACAAAACAAGAGATTGGAGACATCAAGATTATGGACGAATTTTTTGAGAATTTTCAAATTTTCAGAAAGGAGGTTCCATATAAGGTCAAAAACTACATACTCAGATCTTCACCAAACTTTGCAGGGATACATTGGATGTCAAGACACGTGGAAAAAACGTACAAAACAAGAGATTGGAGACATCAAGATTTTCGACGAATTTTTTAAGAATTTTCAAATTTTCAGAAAGGATGTTCCAGATAAGGTCAAAAACGACATACTCAGATCTTCACCAAACTTTGCAGGGATACATTGGAGGTCGAGACACGTGGAAAAAACGTACAAAACAAGAGATTGGAGACATCAAGATTTTGGACGGATTTTTTAGGAATTTTCAAATTTTCAGATGGGAGGTTCCAGATAAGGTCAAAAACTACATACTCAGATCTTCACCAAACATTGCAGGGATACATTGGATGTCAAGACACGTGGAAAAAACGTACAAAACAAGAGATTGGAGACATCAAAATTTTGGACGAATTTTTTAAGAATTTTCAAATTTTCAGATAGGAGGTTCCATATAAGGTCAAAAACTACATACTCAGATCTTCACCAAACTTTGCAGGGATACATTGGATATCAAGACACGTGGAAAAAACGTACAAAACAAGAGATTGGAGATATCAAGATTTTGGACGAATTTTTTAAGAATTTTCAAATTTTCAGATGGGAGGTTCAATATAAGGTCAAAAACTACATACTCAGATCTTCACCAAACTTTGCAGGGATACATTGGATGTCAAGACACGTGGAAAAAACGTACAAAACAAGAGATTGGAGACATCAAGATTTTGGACGAATTTTTTAAGAATTTTCTAATTTTCAGATATAAGGTTCCATATAAGGTCAAAAACTACATACTCAGATCTTCACCAAACTTTGCAGGGATACATTGGATATCAAGACACGTGGAAAAAAACGTACAAAACAAGAGATTGGAGACATCAAGATTTTGGACGAATTTTTTAAGAATTTTCAAATTTTCAGATAGGAGGTTCCAGATAAGGTCAAAAACTACATACTCAGATCTTCACCAAACTTTGCAGGGATACATTGGATGTCAAGACACGTGGAAAAAACGTACAAAAAAGAGATTGGAGACATCAAGATTTTGGACGAATTTTTTAACAATTTTCAAATTTTCAGAAAGGATGTTCCAGATAAGGTCAAAAACTACATACTCAGATCTTCACCAAACTTTGCAGGGATACATTGGATGTCAAGACACGCGGAAAAAACGTACAAAACAAGAGATTGGAGACATCAAGATTTTCGACGAATTTTTTAAGAATTTTCAAATTTTCAGAAAGGATGTTCCAGATAAGGTCAAAAACGACATACTCAGATCTTCACCAAACTTTGCAGGGATCCATTGGAGGTCGAGACACGTGGAAAAAACGTACAAAACAAGAGATTGGAGACATCAAGATTTTGGACGAATTTTTGAAGAATTTTCAAATTTTCAGATAGGAGGTTCCAGATAAGGTCTAAAATTACATACTCAGATCTCCACCAAACATTGCAGGAATACATTGGATGTCAAGACACGTGGAAAAAACGTACAAAACAAGAGATTGGAGACATCAAGATTTTCGACGAATTTTTGAAGAATTTTCAAATTTTCAGATAGGAGGTTCCAGATAAGGTCAAAAACTACATACTCAGATCTTCACCAAACGTTGCAGGGATACTTTGCATGTCAAGACACGTGGAAAAAACGTACAAAACAAAAGATTGGAGACATCAAGATTTTCGACGAATTTTTTAAGAATTTTCAAATTTTCAGATGGGAGGTTCCAGATAAGGTCAAAAACGACATACTCAGATCTTCACCAAACTTTGCATGGATACATTGGATGTCAAGACACGTGGAAAAAACGTACAAAACAAGAGATTGGAGACATCAAGATTTTGGACGAATTTTTTAAGAATTTTCAAATTTTCAGATGGGAGGTTCAATATAAGGTCAAAAACTACATACTCAGATCTTCACCAAACTTTGCAGGGATACTTTGGATGTCAAGACACGTGGAAAAAACGTACAAAACAAGAGATTGGGGTCATCAAGATTTTGGACGAATTTTTTAGGAATTTTCAAATTTTCAGATGGGAGGTTCCATATAAGGTCAAAAACTACATACTCAGATCTTCACCAAACTTTGCATGGATACATTGGATGTCAAGACACGTGGAAAAAACATAAAAAAAAAAATAGGATTCGGAACATCAAGATTTTGGTCGAATTTTTTAAGAATTTTCAAATTTTCAGATAGGAGGTTCCATATAAGGTCAAAAACTACATACTCAGATCTTCACCAAACATTGCAGGAATACATTGGATGTCAAGACACGTGGAAAAAACGTACAAAACAAGAGATTGGGGTCATCAAGATTTTGCACGGATTTTTTAGGAATTTTCAAATTTTCAGATGGGATGTTCCATATAAGGTCAAAAACTACATACTCAGATCTTCACCAAACTTTGCAGGGATACATTGGATGTCAAGACACGTGGAAAAAACGTACAAAACAAGAGATTGGAGACATCAAGATTTTGGACGAATTTTTTAAGAATTTTCAAATTTTCAGATAGGAGGTTCCATATAAGGTCAAAAACTACATACTCAGATCTTCACCAAACTTTGCATGGATACATTATGTGTCAAGACACGTGGAAAAAACGTACAAAACAAAAGATTGGAGACATCAAGATTTTGGTCGAATTTTTTAAGAATTTTCAAATTTTCAGATGGGAGGTTCCAGATAAGGTCAAAAACTACATACTCAGATCTTCACCAAACTTTGCAGGGATACATTGGATGTCAAGACACGTGGAAAAAACGTACAAAAAAGAGATTGGAGACATCAAGATTTTGGACGAATTTTTTAACAATTTTCAAATTTTCAGAAAGGATGTTCCAGATAAGGTCAAAAACTACATACTCAGATCTTCACCAAACTTTGCAGGGATACATTGGATGTCAAGACACGTGGAAAAAACGTACAAAACAAGAGATTGGAGACATCAAGATTATGGACGAATTTTTTGAGAATTTTCAAATTTTCAGAAAGGAGGTTCCATATAAGGTCAAAAACTACATACTCAGATCTTCACCAAACTTTGCAGGGATACATTGGATGTCAAGACACGTGGAAAAAACGTACAAAACAAGAGATTGGAGACATCAAGATTTTCGACGAATTTTTTAAGAATTTTCAAATTTTCAGAAAGGATGTTCCAGATAAGGTCAAAAACGACATACTCAGATCTTCACCAAACTTTGCAGGGATACATTGGAGGTCGAGACACGTGGAAAAAACGTACAAAACAAGAGATTGGAGACATCAAGATTTTGGACGGATTTTTTAGGAATTTTCAAATTTTCAGATGGGAGGTTCCAGATAAGGTCAAAAACTACATACTCAGATCTTCACCAAACATTGCAGGGATACATTGGATGTCAAGACACGTGGAAAAAACGTACAAAACAAGAGATTGGAGACATCAAAATTTTGGACGAATTTTTTAAGAATTTTCAAATTTTCAGATAGGAGGTTCCATATAAGGTCAAAAACTACATACTCAGATCTTCACCAAACTTTGCAGGGATACATTGGATATCAAGACACGTGGAAAAAACGTACAAAACAAGAGATTGGAGACATCAAGATTTTGGACGAATTTTTTAAGAATTTTCAAATTTTCAGATGGGAGGTTCAATATAAGGTCAAAAACTACATACTCAGATCTTCACCAAACTTTGCAGGGATACATTGGATGTCAAGACACGTGGAAAAAACGTACAAAACAAGAGATTGGAGACATCAAGATTTTGGACGAATTTTTTAAGAATTTTCAAATTTTCAGATAGGAAGTTCCATATAAGGTCAAAAACTACATACTCAGATCTTCACCAAACTTTGCAGGGATACATTGGATGTCAAGACACGTGGAAAAAACGTACAAAAAAGAGATTGGAGACATCAAGATTTTGGACGAATTTTTTAACAATTTTCAAATTTTCAGATGGGATGTTCCAGTTAAGGTCAAAAACGACATACTCAGATCTTCACCAAACTTTGCATGGATACATTGGATGTCAAGACACGTGGAAAAAACGTACAAAACAAGAGATTGGGGTCATCAAGATTTTGCACGGATTTTTTAGGAATTTTCAAATTTTCAGATGGGAGGTTCCAGATAAGGTCAAAAACTACATACTCAGATCTTCACCAAACTTTGCAGGGATACATTGGATGTCAAGACACGTGGAAAAAACGTACAAAACAAGAGATTGGAGACATCAAGATTTTGGACGAATTTTTTAAGAATTTTCAAATTTTCAGATAGGAGGTTCCATATAAGGTCAAAAACTACATACTCAGATCTTCACCAAACTTTGCATGGATACATTATGTGTCAAGACACGTGGAAAAAACGTACAAAACAAAAGATTGGAGACATCAAGATTTTGGTCGAATTTTTTAAGAATTTTCAAATTTTCAGATGGGAGGTTCCAGATAAGGTCAAAAACTACATACTCAGATCTTCACCAAACTTTGCAGGGATACATTGGATGTCAAGACACGTGGAAAAAACGTACAAAAAAGAGATTGGAGACATCAAGATTTTGGACGAATTTTTTAACAATTTTCAAATTTTCAGAAAGGATGTTCCAGATAAGGTCAAAAACGACATACTCAGATCTTCACCAAACTTTGCAGGGATACATTGGATATCAAGACACGTGGAAAAAACGTACAAAACAAGAGATTGGAGACATCAAGATTTTGGACGAATTTTTTAAGAATTCTCAAATTTTCAGAAAGGAGGTTCCATATAAGGTCAAAAACTACATACTCAGATCTTCACCAAACTTTGCAGGGATACTTTGGATGTCAAGACACGTGGAAAAAACGTACAAAACAAGAGATTGGGGTCATCAAGATTTTGGACGAATTTTTTAAGAATTTTCAAATTTTCAGATGGGAGGTTCAATATAAGGTCAAAAACTACATACTCAGATCTTCACCAAACTTTGCAGGGATACATTGGATGTCAAGACACGTGGAAAAAACATACAAAACATAGGATTCGGAACATCAAGATTTTGGTCGAATTTTTTAAGAATTTTCAAATTTTCAGATAGGAGGTTCCATATAAGGTCAAAAACTACATACTCAGATCTTCACCAAACTTTGCATGGATACATTATGTGTCAAGACACGTGGAAAAAACGTACAAAACAAAAGATTGGAGACATCAAGATTTTGGTCGAATTTTTTAAGAATTTTCAAATTTTCAGATGGGAGGTTCCAGATAAGGTCAAAAACTACATACTCAGATCTTCACCAAACTTTGCAGGGATCCATTGGATGTCAAGACACGTGGAAAAAACGTTCAAAAAAGAGATTGGAGACATCAAGATTTTGGACGAATTTTTTAACAATTTTCAAAATTTCAGAAAGGATGTTCCAGATAAGGTCAAAAACGACATACTCAGATCTTCACCAAACTTTGCAGGGATACATTGGATATCAAGACACGTGGAAAAAACGTACAAAACAAGAGATTGGAGACATCAAGATTTTGGACGAATTTTTTAAGAATTTTCAAATTTTCAGATAGGAGGTTCCAGATAAGGTCAAAAACTACATACTCAGATCTTCACCAAACTTTGCAGGGATACATTGGATGTCAAGACACGTGGAAAAAACGTACAAAACAAGAGATTGGGGTCATCAAGATTTTGGAAGGATTTTTTAGGAATTTTCAAATTTTCAGATGGGAGGTTCCAGATAAGGTCAAAAACTACATACTCAGATCTTCACCAAACATTGCAGGGATACATTGGATGTCAAGACACGTGGAAAAAACGTACAAAACAAGAGATTGGAGACATCAAAATTTTGGACGAATTTTTTAAGAATTTTCAAATTTTCAGATAGGAGGTTCCAGATGAGGTCAAAAACTACATACTCAGATCTTCACCAAACTTTGCAGGAATACTTTGCATGTCAAGACACGTGGAAAAAACGTACAAAACAAGAGATCGGAGACATCAAGATTTTCGACGAATTTTTTAAGAATTTTCAAATTTTCAGATGGGAGGTTCCAGATAAGGTCAAAAACGACATACTCAGATCTTCACCAAACTTTGCATGGATACATTGGATGTCAAGACACGTGGAAAAAACATACAAAACATAGGATTGGTGACATCAAGATTTTGGACGAATTTTTTAAGAATTTTCAAATTTTCAGATAGGAGGTTCCATATAAGGTCAAAAACTACATACTCAGATCTTCACAAAACTTTGCAGGGATACATTGGAGGTCGAGACACGTGGAAAAAAAGTACAAAACAAGAGATTGGGGTCATCAAGATTTTGGACGGATTTTTTAGGAATTTTCAAATTTTCAGATGGGAGGTTCCAGATAAGGTCAAAAACTACATACTCAGATCTTCACCAAACATTGCAGGGATACATTGGATGTCAAGACACGTGGAAAAAACGTACAAAACAAGAGATTGGAGACATCAAGATTTTGGACGAATTTTTTAAGAAATTTCAAATTTTCAGATAGGAGGTTCCAGATGAGGTCAAAAACTACATACTCAGATCTTCACCAAACTTTGCAGGAATACTTTGCATGTCAAGACACGTGGAAAAAACGTACAAAACAAGAGATCGGAGACATCAAGATTTTCGACGAATTTTTTAAGAATTTTCAAATTTTCAGATGGGAGGTTCCAGATAAGGTCAAAAACGACATACTCAGATCTTCACCAAACTTTGCAGGGATCCATTGGAGGTCGAGACACGTGGAAAAAACGTACAAAACAAGAGATTGGAGACATCAAGATTTTGGACGAATTTTTGAAGAATTTTCAAATTTTCAGATAGGAGGTTCCAGATAAGGTCTAAAACTACATACTCAGATCTCCACCAAACATTGCAGGAATACATTGGATGTCAAGACACGTGGAAAAAACGTACAAAACAAGAGATTGGAGACATCAAGATTTTCGACGAATTTTTGAAGAATTTTCAAATTTTCAGATAGGAGGTTCCAGATAAGGTCAAAAACTACATATTCAGATCTTCACCAAACGTTGCAGGGATACTTTGCATGTCAAGACACGTGGAAAAAACGTACAAAACAAAAGATTGGAGACATCAAGATTTTCGACGAATTTTTTAAGAATTTTCAAATTTTCAGATGGGAGGTTCCAGATAAGGTCAAAAACGACATACTCAGATCTTCACCAAACTTTGCATGGATACATTGGATGTCAAGACACGTGGAAAAAACGTACAAAACAAGAGATTGGAGACATCAAGATTTTGGACGAATTTTTTAAGAATTTTCAAATTTTCAGATGGGAGGTTCAATATAAGGTCAAAAACTACATACTCAGATCTTCACCAAACTTTGCAGGGATACTTTGGATGTCAAGACACGTGGAAAAAACGTACAAAACAAGAGATTGGGGTCATCAAGATTTTGGACGAATTTTTTAAGAATTTTCAAATTTTCAGATGGGAGGTTCAATATAAGGTCAAAAACTACATACTCAGATCTTCACCAAACTTTGCATGGATACATTGGATGTCAAGACACGTGGAAAAAACATACAAAACATAGGATTCGGAACATCAAGATTTTGGTCGAATTTTTTAAGAATTTTCAAATTTTCAGATAGGAGGTTCCATATAAGGTCAAAAACTACATACTCAGATCTTCACCAAACATTGCAGGAATACATTGGATGTCAAGACACGTGGAAAAAACGTACAAAACAAGAGATTGGGGTCATCAAGATTTTGCACGGATTTTTTAGGAATTTTCAAATTTTCAGATGGGAGGTTCCAGATAAGGTCAAAAACTACATACTCAGATCTTCACCAAACTTTGCAGGGATACATTGGATGTCAAGACACGTGGAAAAAACGTACAAAACAAGAGATTGGAGACATCAAGATTTTGGACGAATTTTTTAAGAATTTTCAAATTTTCAGATAGGAGGTTCCATATAAGGTCAAAAACTACATACTCAGATCTTCACCAAACTTTGCATGGATACATTATGTGTCAAGACACGTGGAAAAAACGTACAAAACAAAAGATTGGAGACATCAAGATTTTGGTCGAATTTTTTAAGAATTTTCAAATTTTCAGATGGGAGGTTCCAGATAAGGTCAAAAACTACATACTCAGATCTTCACCAAACTTTGCAGGGATACATTGGATGTCAAGACACGTGGAAAAAACGTACAAAAAAGAGATTGGAGACATCAAGATTTTGGACGAATTTTTTAACAATTTTCAAATTTTCAGAAAGGATGTTCCAGATAAGGTCAAAAACTACATACTCAGATCTTCACCAAACTTTGCAGGGATACATTGGATGTCAAGACACGTGGAAAAAACGTACAAAACAAGAGATTGGAGACATCAAGATTATGGACGAATTTTTTGAGAATTTTCAAATTTTCAGAAAGGAGGTTCCATATAAGGTCAAAAACTACATACTCAGATCTTCACCAAACTTTGCAGGGATACATTGGATGTCAAGACACGTGGAAAAAACGTACAAAACAAGAGATTGGAGACATCAAGATTTTCGACGAATTTTTTAAGAATTTTCAAATTTTCAGAAAGGATGTTCCAGATAAGGTCAAAAACGACATACTCAGATCTTCACCAAACTTTGCAGGGATACATTGGAGGTCGAGACACGTGGAAAAAACGTACAAAACAAGAGATTGGAGACATCAAGATTTTGGACGGATTTTTTAGGAATTTTCAAATTTTCAGATGGGAGGTTCCAGATAAGGTCAAAAACTACATACTCAGATCTTCACCAAACATTGCAGGGATACATTGGATGTCAAGACACGTGGAAAAAACGTACAAAACAAGAGATTGGAGACATCAAAATTTTGGACGAATTTTTTAAGAATTTTCAAATTTTCAGATAGGAGGTTCCATATAAGGTCAAAAACTACATACTCAGATCTTCACCAAACTTTGCAGGGATACATTGGATATCAAGACACGTGGAAAAAACGTACAAAACAAGAGATTGGAGATATCAAGATTTTGGACGAATTTTTTAAGAATTTTCAAATTTTCAGATGGGAGGTTCAATATAAGGTCAAAAACTACATACTCAGATCTTCACCAAACTTTGCAGGGATACATTGGATGTCAAGACACGTGGAAAAAACGTACAAAACAAGAGATTGGAGACATCAAGATTTTGGACGAATTTTTTAAGAATTTTCTAATTTTCAGATATAAGGTTCCATATAAGGTCAAAAACTACATACTCAGATCTTCACCAAACTTTGCAGGGATACATTGGATATCAAGACACGTGGAAAAAAACGTACAAAACAAGAGATTGGAGACATCAAGATTTTGGACGAATTTTTTAAGAATTTTCAAATTTTCAGATAGGAGGTTCCAGATAAGGTCAAAAACTACATACTCAGATCTTCACCAAACTTTGCAGGGATACATTGGATGTCAAGACACGTGGAAAAAACGTACAAAAAAGAGATTGGAGACATCAAGATTTTGGACGAATTTTTTAACAATTTTCAAATTTTCAGAAAGGATGTTCCAGATAAGGTCAAAAACTACATACTCAGATCTTCACCAAACTTTGCAGGGATACATTGGATGTCAAGACACGCGGAAAAAACGTACAAAACAAGAGATTGGAGACATCAAGATTTTCGACGAATTTTTTAAGAATTTTCAAATTTTCAGAAAGGATGTTCCAGATAAGGTCAAAAACGACATACTCAGATCTTCACCAAACTTTGCAGGGATCCATTGGAGGTCGAGACACGTGGAAAAAACGTACAAAACAAGAGATTGGAGACATCAAGATTTTGGACGAATTTTTGAAGAATTTTCAAATTTTCAGATAGGAGGTTCCAGATAAGGTCTAAAATTACATACTCAGATCTCCACCAAACATTGCAGGAATACATTGGATGTCAAGACACGTGGAAAAAACGTACAAAACAAGAGATTGGAGACATCAAGATTTTCGACGAATTTTTGAAGAATTTTCAAATTTTCAGATAGGAGGTTCCAGATAAGGTCAAAAACTACATACTCAGATCTTCACCAAACGTTGCAGGGATACTTTGCATGTCAAGACACGTGGAAAAAACGTACAAAACAAGAGATCGGAGACATCAAGATTTTCGACGAATTTTTTAAGAATTTTCAAATTTTCAGATGGGAGGTTCCAGATAAGGTCAAAAACGACATACTCAGATCTTCACCAAACTTTGCATGGATACATTGGATGTCAAGACACGTGGAAAAAACATACAAAACATAGGATTGGTGACATCAAGATTTTGGACGAATTTTTTAAGAATTTTCAAATTTTCAGATAGGAGGTTCCATATAAGGTCAAAAACTACATACTCAGATCTTCACAAAACTTTGCAGGGATACATTGGAGGTCGAGACACGTGGAAAAAAAGTACAAAACAAGAGATTGGGGTCATCAAGATTTTGGACGGATTTTTTAGGAATTTTCAAATTTTCAGATGGGAGGTTCCAGATAAGGTCAAAAACTACATACTCAGATCTTCACCAAACATTGCAGGGATACATTGGATGTCAAGACACGTGGAAAAAACGTACAAAACAAGAGATTGGAGACATCAAGATTTTGGACGAATTTTTTAAGAAATTTCAAATTTTCAGATAGGAGGTTCCAGATGAGGTCAAAAACTACATACTCAGATCTTCACCAAACTTTGCAGGAATACTTTGCATGTCAAGACACGTGGAAAAAACGTACAAAACAAGAGATCGGAGACATCAAGATTTTCGACGAATTTTTTAAGAATTTTCAAATTTTCAGATGGGAGGTTCCAGATAAGGTCAAAAACGACATACTCAGATCTTCACCAAACTTTGCAGGGATCCATTGGAGGTCGAGACACGTGGAAAAAACGTACAAAACAAGAGATTGGAGACATCAAGATTTTGGACGAATTTTTGAAGAATTTTCAAATTTTCAGATAGGAGGTTCCAGATAAGGTCTAAAACTACATACTCAGATCTCCACCAAACATTGCAGGAATACATTGGATGTCAAGACACGTGGAAAAAACGTACAAAACAAGAGATTGGAGACATCAAGATTTTCGACGAATTTTTGAAGAATTTTCAAATTTTCAGATAGGAGGTTCCAGATAAGGTCAAAAACTACATATTCAGATCTTCACCAAACGTTGCAGGGATACTTTGCATGTCAAGACACGTGGAAAAAACGTACAAAACAAAAGATTGGAGACATCAAGATTTTCGACGAATTTTTTAAGAATTTTCAAATTTTCAGATGGGAGGTTCCAGATAAGGTCAAAAACGACATACTCAGATCTTCACCAAACTTTGCATGGATACATTGGATGTCAAGACACGTGGAAAAAACGTACAAAACAAGAGATTGGAGACATCAAGATTTTGGACGAATTTTTTAAGAATTTTCAAATTTTCAGATGGGAGGTTCAATATAAGGTCAAAAACTACATACTCAGATCTTCACCAAACTTTGCAGGGATACTTTGGATGTCAAGACACGTGGAAAAAACGTACAAAACAAGAGATTGGGGTCATCAAGATTTTGGACGAATTTTTTAAGAATTTTCAAATTTTCAGATGGGAGGTTCAATATAAGGTCAAAAACTACATACTCAGATCTTCACCAAACTTTGCATGGATACATTGGATGTCAAGACACGTGGAAAAAACATACAAAACATAGGATTCGGAACATCAAGATTTTGGTCGAATTTTTTAAGAATTTTCAAATTTTCAGATAGGAGGTTCCATATAAGGTCAAAAACTACATACTCAGATCTTCACCAAACATTGCAGGAATACATTGGATGTCAAGACACGTGGAAAAAACGTACAAAACAAGAGATTGGGGTCATCAAGATTTTGCACGGATTTTTTAGGAATTTTCAAATTTTCAGATGGGAGGTTCCAGATAAGGTCAAAAACTACATACTCAGATCTTCACCAAACTTTGCAGGGATACATTGGATGTCAAGACACGTGGAAAAAACGTACAAAACAAGAGATTGGAGACATCAAGATTTTGGACGAATTTTTTAAGAATTTTCAAATTTTCAGATAGGAGGTTCCATATAAGGTCAAAAACTACATACTCAGATCTTCACCAAACTTTGCATGGATACATTATGTGTCAAGACACGTGGAAAAAACGTACAAAACAAAAGATTGGAGACATCAAGATTTTGGTCGAATTTTTTAAGAATTTTCAAATTTTCAGATGGGAGGTTCCAGATAAGGTCAAAAACTACATACTCAGATCTTCACCAAACTTTGCAGGGATACATTGGATGTCAAGACACGTGGAAAAAACGTACAAAAAAGAGATTGGAGACATCAAGATTTTGGACGAATTTTTTAACAATTTTCAAATTTTCAGAAAGGATGTTCCAGATAAGGTCAAAAACTACATACTCAGATCTTCACCAAACTTTGCAGGGATACATTGGATGTCAAGACACGTGGAAAAAACGTACAAAACAAGAGATTGGAGACATCAAGATTATGGACGAATTTTTTGAGAATTTTCAAATTTTCAGAAAGGAGGTTCCATATAAGGTCAAAAACTACATACTCAGATCTTCACCAAACTTTGCAGGGATACATTGGATGTCAAGACACGTGGAAAAAACGTACAAAACAAGAGATTGGAGACATCAAGATTTTCGACGAATTTTTTAAGAATTTTCAAATTTTCAGAAAGGATGTTCCAGATAAGGTCAAAAACGACATACTCAGATCTTCACCAAACTTTGCAGGGATACATTGGAGGTCGAGACACGTGGAAAAAACGTACAAAACAAGAGATTGGAGACATCAAGATTTTGGACGGATTTTTTAGGAATTTTCAAATTTTCAGATGGGAGGTTCCAGATAAGGTCAAAAACTACATACTCAGATCTTCACCAAACATTGCAGGGATACATTGGATGTCAAGACACGTGGAAAAAACGTACAAAACAAGAGATTGGAGACATCAAAATTTTGGACGAATTTTTTAAGAATTTTCAAATTTTCAGATAGGAGGTTCCATATAAGGTCAAAAACTACATACTCAGATCTTCACCAAACTTTGCAGGGATACATTGGATATCAAGACACGTGGAAAAAACGTACAAAACAAGAGATTGGAGATATCAAGATTTTGGACGAATTTTTTAAGAATTTTCAAATTTTCAGATGGGAGGTTCAATATAAGGTCAAAAACTACATACTCAGATCTTCACCAAACTTTGCAGGGATACATTGGATGTCAAGACACGTGGAAAAAACGTACAAAACAAGAGATTGGAGACATCAAGATTTTGGACGAATTTTTTAAGAATTTTCTAATTTTCAGATATAAGGTTCCATATAAGGTCAAAAACTACATACTCAGATCTTCACCAAACTTTGCAGGGATACATTGGATATCAAGACACGTGGAAAAAAACGTACAAAACAAGAGATTGGAGACATCAAGATTTTGGACGAATTTTTTAAGAATTTTCAAATTTTCAGATAGGAGGTTCCAGATAAGGTCAAAAACTACATACTCAGATCTTCACCAAACTTTGCAGGGATACATTGGATGTCAAGACACGTGGAAAAAACGTACAAAAAAGAGATTGGAGACATCAAGATTTTGGACGAATTTTTTAACAATTTTCAAATTTTCAGAAAGGATGTTCCAGATAAGGTCAAAAACTACATACTCAGATCTTCACCAAACTTTGCAGGGATACATTGGATGTCAAGACACGCGGAAAAAACGTACAAAACAAGAGATTGGAGACATCAAGATTTTCGACGAATTTTTTAAGAATTTTCAAATTTTCAGAAAGGATGTTCCAGATAAGGTCAAAAACGACATACTCAGATCTTCACCAAACTTTGCAGGGATCCATTGGAGGTCGAGACACGTGGAAAAAACGTACAAAACAAGAGATTGGAGACATCAAGATTTTGGACGAATTTTTGAAGAATTTTCAAATTTTCAGATAGGAGGTTCCAGATAAGGTCTAAAATTACATACTCAGATCTCCACCAAACATTGCAGGAATACATTGGATGTCAAGACACGTGGAAAAAACGTACAAAACAAGAGATTGGAGACATCAAGATTTTCGACGAATTTTTGAAGAATTTTCAAATTTTCAGATAGGAGGTTCCAGATAAGGTCAAAAACTACATACTCAGATCTTCACCAAACGTTGCAGGGATACTTTGCATGTCAAGACACGTGGAAAAAACGTACAAAACAAAAGATTGGAGACATCAAGATTTTCGACGAATTTTTTAAGAATTTTCAAATTTTCAGATGGGAGGTTCCAGATAAGGTCAAAAACGACATACTCAGATCTTCACCAAACTTTGCATGGATACATTGGATGTCAAGACACGTGGAAAAAACGTACAAAACAAGAGATTGGAGACATCAAGATTTTGGACGAATTTTTTAAGAATTTTCAAATTTTCAGATGGGAGGTTCAATATAAGGTCAAAAACTACATACTCAGATCTTCACCAAACTTTGCAGGGATACTTTGGATGTCAAGACACGTGGAAAAAACGTACAAAACAAGAGATTGGGGTCATCAAGATTTTGGACGAATTTTTTAGGAATTTTCAAATTTTCAGATGGGAGGTTCCATATAAGGTCAAAAACTACATACTCAGATCTTCACCAAACTTTGCATGGATACATTGGATGTCAAGACACGTGGAAAAAACATAAAAAAAAAAATAGGATTCGGAACATCAAGATTTTGGTCGAATTTTTTAAGAATTTTCAAATTTTCAGATAGGAGGTTCCATATAAGGTCAAAAACTACATACTCAGATCTTCACCAAACATTGCAGGAATACATTGGATGTCAAGACACGTGGAAAAAACGTACAAAACAAGAGATTGGGGTCATCAAGATTTTGCACGGATTTTTTAGGAATTTTCAAATTTTCAGATGGGATGTTCCATATAAGGTCAAAAACTACATACTCAGATCTTCACCAAACTTTGCAGGGATACATTGGATGTCAAGACACGTGGAAAAAACGTACAAAACAAGAGATTGGAGACATCAAGATTTTGGACGAATTTTTTAAGAATTTTCAAATTTTCAGATAGGAGGTTCCATATAAGGTCAAAAACTACATACTCAGATCTTCACCAAACTTTGCATGGATACATTATGTGTCAAGACACGTGGAAAAAACGTACAAAACAAAAGATTGGAGACATCAAGATTTTGGTCGAATTTTTTAAGAATTTTCAAATTTTCAGATGGGAGGTTCCAGATAAGGTCAAAAACTACATACTCAGATCTTCACCAAACTTTGCAGGGATACATTGGATGTCAAGACACGTGGAAAAAACGTACAAAAAAGAGATTGGAGACATCAAGATTTTGGACGAATTTTTTAACAATTTTCAAATTTTCAGAAAGGATGTTCCAGATAAGGTCAAAAACTACATACTCAGATCTTCACCAAACTTTGCATGGATACATTGGATGTCAAGACACGTGGAAAAAACATACAAAACATAGGATTCGGAACATCAAGATTTTGGTCGAATTTTTTAAGAATTTTCAAATTTTCAGATAGGAGGTTCCATATAAGGTCAAAAACTACATACTCAGATCTTCACCAAACATTGCAGGAATACATTGGATGTCAAGACACGTGGAAAAAACGTACAAAACAAGAGATTGGGGTCATCAAGATTTTGCACGGATTTTTTAGGAATTTTCAAATTTTCAGATGGGAGGTTCCAGATAAGGTCAAAAACTACATACTCAGATCTTCACCAAACTTTGCAGGGATACATTGGATGTCAAGACACGTGGAAAAAACGTACAAAACAAGAGATTGGAGACATCAAGATTTTGGACGAATTTTTTAAGAATTTTCAAATTTTCAGATAGGAGGTTCCATATAAGGTCAAAAACTACATACTCAGATCTTCACCAAACTTTGCATGGATACATTATGTGTCAAGACACGTGGAAAAAACGTACAAAACAAAAGATTGGAGACATCAAGATTTTGGTCGAATTTTTTAAGAATTTTCAAATTTTCAGATGGGAGGTTCCAGATAAGGTCAAAAACTACATACTCAGATCTTCACCAAACTTTGCAGGGATACATTGGATGTCAAGACACGTGGAAAAAACGTACAAAAAAGAGATTGGAGACATCAAGATTTTGGACGAATTTTTTAACAATTTTCAAATTTTCAGAAAGGATGTTCCAGATAAGGTCAAAAACTACATACTCAGATCTTCACCAAACTTTGCAGGGATACATTGGATGTCAAGACACGTGGAAAAAACGTACAAAACAAGAGATTGGAGACATCAAGATTATGGACGAATTTTTTGAGAATTTTCAAATTTTCAGAAAGGAGGTTCCATATAAGGTCAAAAACTACATACTCAGATCTTCACCAAACTTTGCAGGGATACATTGGATGTCAAGACACGTGGAAAAAACGTACAAAACAAGAGATTGGAGACATCAAGATTTTCGACGAATTTTTTAAGAATTTTCAAATTTTCAGAAAGGATGTTCCAGATAAGGTCAAAAACGACATACTCAGATCTTCACCAAACTTTGCAGGGATACATTGGAGGTCGAGACACGTGGAAAAAACGTACAAAACAAGAGATTGGAGACATCAAGATTTTGGACGGATTTTTTAGGAATTTTCAAATTTTCAGATGGGAGGTTCCAGATAAGGTCAAAAACTACATACTCAGATCTTCACCAAACATTGCAGGGATACATTGGATGTCAAGACACGTGGAAAAAACGTACAAAACAAGAGATTGGAGACATCAAAATTTTGGACGAATTTTTTAAGAATTTTCAAATTTTCAGATAGGAGGTTCCATATAAGGTCAAAAACTACATACTCAGATCTTCACCAAACTTTGCAGGGATACATTGGATATCAAGACACGTGGAAAAAACGTACAAAACAAGAGATTGGAGATATCAAGATTTTGGACGAATTTTTTAAGAATTTTCAAATTTTCAGATGGGAGGTTCAATATAAGGTCAAAAACTACATACTCAGATCTTCACCAAACTTTGCAGGGATACATTGGATGTCAAGACACGTGGAAAAAACGTACAAAACAAGAGATTGGAGACATCAAGATTTTGGACGAATTTTTTAAGAATTTTCTAATTTTCAGATATAAGGTTCCATATAAGGTCAAAAACTACATACTCAGATCTTCACCAAACTTTGCAGGGATACATTGGATATCAAGACACGTGGAAAAAAACGTACAAAACAAGAGATTGGAGACATCAAGATTTTGGACGAATTTTTTAAGAATTTTCAAATTTTCAGATAGGAGGTTCCAGATAAGGTCAAAAACTACATACTCAGATCTTCACCAAACTTTGCAGGGATACATTGGATGTCAAGACACGTGGAAAAAACGTACAAAAAAGAGATTGGAGACATCAAGATTTTGGACGAATTTTTTAACAATTTTCAAATTTTCAGAAAGGATGTTCCAGATAAGGTCAAAAACTACATACTCAGATCTTCACCAAACTTTGCAGGGATACATTGGATGTCAAGACACGCGGAAAAAACGTACAAAACAAGAGATTGGAGACATCAAGATTTTCGACGAATTTTTTAAGAATTTTCAAATTTTCAGAAAGGATGTTCCAGATAAGGTCAAAAACGACATACTCAGATCTTCACCAAACTTTGCAGGGATCCATTGGAGGTCGAGACACGTGGAAAAAACGTACAAAACAAGAGATTGGAGACATCAAGATTTTGGACGAATTTTTGAAGAATTTTCAAATTTTCAGATAGGAGGTTCCAGATAAGGTCTAAAATTACATACTCAGATCTCCACCAAACATTGCAGGAATACATTGGATGTCAAGACACGTGGAAAAAACGTACAAAACAAGAGATTGGAGACATCAAGATTTTCGACGAATTTTTGAAGAATTTTCAAATTTTCAGATAGGAGGTTCCAGATAAGGTCAAAAACTACATACTCAGATCTTCACCAAACGTTGCAGGGATACTTTGCATGTCAAGACACGTGGAAAAAACGTACAAAACAAAAGATTGGAGACATCAAGATTTTCGACGAATTTTTTAAGAATTTTCAAATTTTCAGATGGGAGGTTCCAGATAAGGTCAAAAACGACATACTCAGATCTTCACCAAACTTTGCATGGATACATTGGATGTCAAGACACGTGGAAAAAACGTACAAAACAAGAGATTGGAGACATCAAGATTTTGGACGAATTTTTTAAGAATTTTCAAATTTTCAGATGGGAGGTTCAATATAAGGTCAAAAACTACATACTCAGATCTTCACCAAACTTTGCAGGGATACTTTGGATGTCAAGACACGTGGAAAAAACGTACAAAACAAGAGATTGGGGTCATCAAGATTTTGGACGAATTTTTTAGGAATTTTCAAATTTTCAGATGGGAGGTTCCATATAAGGTCAAAAACTACATACTCAGATCTTCACCAAACTTTGCATGGATACATTGGATGTCAAGACACGTGGAAAAAACATAAAAAAAAAAATAGGATTCGGAACATCAAGATTTTGGTCGAATTTTTTAAGAATTTTCAAATTTTCAGATAGGAGGTTCCATATAAGGTCAAAAACTACATACTCAGATCTTCACCAAACATTGCAGGAATACATTGGATGTCAAGACACGTGGAAAAAACGTACAAAACAAGAGATTGGGGTCATCAAGATTTTGCACGGATTTTTTAGGAATTTTCAAATTTTCAGATGGGATGTTCCATATAAGGTCAAAAACTACATACTCAGATCTTCACCAAACTTTGCAGGGATACATTGGATGTCAAGACACGTGGAAAAAACGTACAAAACAAGAGATTGGAGACATCAAGATTTTGGACGAATTTTTTAAGAATTTTCAAATTTTCAGATAGGAGGTTCCATATAAGGTCAAAAACTACATACTCAGATCTTCACCAAACTTTGCATGGATACATTATGTGTCAAGACACGTGGAAAAAACGTACAAAACAAAAGATTGGAGACATCAAGATTTTGGTCGAATTTTTTAAGAATTTTCAAATTTTCAGATGGGAGGTTCCAGATAAGGTCAAAAACTACATACTCAGATCTTCACCAAACTTTGCAGGGATACATTGGATGTCAAGACACGTGGAAAAAACGTACAAAAAAGAGATTGGAGACATCAAGATTTTGGACGAATTTTTTAACAATTTTCAAATTTTCAGAAAGGATGTTCCAGATAAGGTCAAAAACTACATACTCAGATCTTCACCAAACTTTGCAGGGATACATTGGATGTCAAGACACGTGGAAAACACGTACAAAACAAGAGATTGGAGACATCAAGATTATGGACGAATTTTTTGAGAATTTTCAAATTTTCAGAAAGGAGGTTCCATATAAGGTCAAAAACTACATACTCAGATCTTCACCAAACTTTGCAGGGATACATTGGATGTCAAGACACGTGGAAAAAACGTACAAAACAAGAGATTGGAGACATCAAGATTTTCGACGAATTTTTTAAGAATTTTCAAATTTTCAGAAAGGATGTTCCAGATAAGGTCAAAAACGACATACTCAGATCTTCACCAAACTTTGCAGGGATACATTGGAGGTCGAGACACGTGGAAAAAACGTACAAAACAAGAGATTGGAGACATCAAGATTTTGGACGGATTTTTTAGGAATTTTCAAATTTTCAGATGGGAGGTTCCAGATAAGGTCAAAAACTACATACTCAGATCTTCACCAAACATTGCAGGGATACATTGGATGTCAAGACACGTGGAAAAAACGTACAAAACAAGAGATTGGAGACATCAAAATTTTGGACGAATTTTTTAAGAATTTTCAAATTTTCAGATAGGAGGTTCCATATAAGGTCAAAAACTACATACTCAGATCTTCACCAAACTTTGCAGGGATACATTGGATATCAAGACACGTGGAAAAAACGTACAAAACAAGAGATTGGAGACATCAAGATTTTGGACGAATTTTTTAAGAATTTTCAAATTTTCAGATGGGAGGTTCAATATAAGGTCAAAAACTACATACTCAGATCTTCACCAAACTTTGCAGGGATACATTGGATGTCAAGACACGTGGAAAAAACGTACAAAACAAGAGATTGGAGACATCAAGATTTTGGACGAATTTTTTAAGAATTTTCAAATTTTCAGATAGGAAGTTCCATATAAGGTCAAAAACTACATACTCAGATCTTCACCAAACTTTGCAGGGATACATTGGATATCAAGCCACGTGGAAAAAAACGTACAAAACAAGAGATTGGAGACATCAAGATTTTGGACGAATTTTTTAAGAATTTTCAAATTTTCAGATAGGAGGTTCCAGATAAGGTCAAAAACTACATACTCAGATCTTCACCAAACTTTGCAGGGATACATTGGATGTCAAGACACGTGGAAAAAACGTACAAAAAAGAGATTGGAGACATCAAGATTTTGGACGAATTTTTTAACAATTTTCAAATTTTCAGAAAGGATGTTCCAGATAAGGTCAAAAACTACATACTCAGATCTTCACCAAACTTTGCAGGGATACATTGGATGTCAAGACACGTGGAAAAAACGTACAAAACAAGAGATTGGAGACATCAAGATTATGGACGAATTTTTTGAGAATTTTCAAATTTTCAGAAAGGAGGTTCCATATAAGGTCAAAAACTACATACTCAGATCTTCACCAAACTTTGCAGGGATACATTGGATGTCAAGACACGTGGAAAAAACGTACAAAACAAGAGATTGGAGACATCAAGATTTTCGACGAATTTTTTAAGAATTTTCAAATTTTCAGAAAGGATGTTCCAGATAAGGTCAAAAACGACATACTCAGATCTTCACCAAACTTTGCAGGGATACATTGGATGTCAAGACACGTGGAAAAAACGTACAAAACAAGAGATTGGAGACATCAAGATTTTCGACGAATTTTTTAAGAATTTTCAAATTTTCAGAAAGGATGTTCCAGATAAGGTCAAAAACGACATACTCAGATCTTCACCAAACTTTGCAGGGATCCATTGGAGGTCGAGACACGTGGAAAAAACGTACAAAACAAGAGATTGGAGACATCAAGATTTTCGACGAATTTTTGAAGAATTTTCAAATTTTCAGATGGGAGGTTCCAGATAAGGTCAAAAACTACATACTCAGATCTTCACCAAACTTTGCAGGGATACATTGGATGTCAAGACACGTGGAAAAAACGTACAAAAAAGAGATTGGAGACATCAAGATTTTGGACGAATTTTTTAACAATTTTCAAATTTTCAGAAAGGATGTTCCAGATAAGGTCAAAAACGACATACTCAGATCTTCACCAAACTTTGCATGGATACATTGGATGTCAAGACACGTGGAAAAAACGTACAAAACAAGAGATTGGGGTCATCAAGATTTTGCACGGATTTTTTAGGAATTTTCAAATTTTCAGATGGGAGGTTCCAGATAAGGTCAAAAACTACATACTCAGATCTTCACCAAACTTTGCAGGGATACATTGGATGTCAAGACACGTGGAAAAAACGTACAAAACAAGAGATTGGAGACATCAAGATTTTGGACGAATTTTTTAAGAATTTTCAAATTTTCAGATAGGAGGTTCCATATAAGGTCAAAAACTACATACTCAGATCTTCACCAAACTTTGCATGGATACATTATGTGTCAAGACACGTGGAAAAAACGTACAAAACAAAAGATTGGAGACATCAAGATTTTGGTCGAATTTTTTAAGAATTTTCAAATTTTCAGATGGGAGGTTCCAGATAAGGTCAAAAACTACATACTCAGATCTTCACCAAACTTTGCAGGGATACATTGGATGTCAAGACACGTGGAAAAAACGTACAAAAAAGAGATTGGAGACATCAAGATTTTGGACGAATTTTTTAACAATTTTCAAATTTTCAGAAAGGATGTTCCAGATAAGGTCAAAAACGACATACTCAGATCTTCACCAAACTTTGCAGGGATACATTGGATATCAAGACACGTGGAAAAAACGTACAAAACAAGAGATTGGAGACATCAAGATTTTCGACGAATTTTTTAAGAATTTTCAAATTTTCAGATGGGAGGTTCCAGATAAAGTCAAAAACGACATACTCAGATCTTCACCAAACTTTGCATGGATACATTGGATGTCAAGACACGTGGAAAAAACGTACAAAACAAAAGATTGGAGACATCAAGATTTTCGACGAATTTTTTAAGAATTTTCAAATTTTCAGATGGGAGGTTCCAGATAAAGTCAAAAACGACATACTCAGATCTTCACCAAACTTTGCATGGATACATTGGATGTCAAGACACGTGGAAAAAACGTACAAAACAAGAGATTGGAGACATCAAGATTTTGGACGAATTTTTTAAGAATTCTCAAATTTTCAGAAAGGAGGTTCCATATAAGGTCAAAAACTACATACTCAGATCTTCACCAAACTTTGCAGGGATACTTTGGATGTCAAGACACGTGGAAAAAACGTACAAAACAAGAGATTGGGGTCATCAAGATTTTGGACGAATTTTTTAAGAATTTTCAAATTTTCAGATGGGAGGTTCAATATAAGGTCAAAAACTACATACTCAGATCTTCACCAAACTTTGCATGGATACATTGGATGTCAAGACACGTGGAAAAAACGTACAAAACAAGAGATTGGAGACATCAAGATTTTGGACGAATTTTTTAAGAATTCTCAAATTTTCAGAAAGGAGGTTCCATATAAGGTCAAAAACTACATACTCAGATCTTCACCAAACTTTGCAGGGATACTTTGGATGTCAAGACACGTGGAAAAAACGTACAAAACAAGAGATTGGGGTCATCAAGATTTTGGACGAATTTTTTAAGAATTTTCAAATTTTCAGATAGGAGGTTCCATATAAGGTCAAAAACTACATACTCAGATCTTCACCAAACATTGCAGGAATACATTGGATGTCAAGACACGTGGAAAAAACGTACAAAACAAGAGATTGGGGTCATCAAGATTTTGCACGGATTTTTTAGGAATTTTCAAATTTTCAGATGGGAGGTTCCAGATAAGGTCAAAAACTACATACTCAGATCTTCACCAAACTTTGCAGGGATATATTGGATGTCAAGACACGTGGAAAATCGTACAAAAAAGAGATTGGAGACAACAAGATTTTGGACGAATTTTTTAACAATTTTCAAATTTTCAGAAAGGATGTTCCAGATAAGGTCAAAAACGACATACTCAGATCTTCACCAAACTTTGCAGGGATACATTGGATATCAAGACACGTGGAAAAAACGTACAAAACAAGAGATTGGAGACATCAAGATTTTGGACGAATTTTTTAAGAATTTTCAAATTTTCAGATAGGAGGTTCCAGATAAGGTCAAAAACTACATACTCAGATCTTCACCAAACTTTGCAGGGATACATTGGATGTCAAGACACGTGGAAAAAACGTACAAAACAAGAGATTGGAGACATCAAGATTTTGGACGAATTTTTTAAGAATTTTCAAATTTTCAGATAGGATGTTCCAGATGAGGTCAAAAACTACATACTCAGATCTTCACCAAACTTTGCAGGAATACTTTGCATGTCAAGACACGTGGAAAAAACGTACAAAACAAGAGATCGGAGACATCAAGATTTTCGACGAATTTTTTAAGAATTTTCAAATTTTCAGATGGGAGGTTCCAGATAAGGTCAAAAACGACATACTCAGATCTTCACCAAACTTTGCAGGGATCCATTGGAGGTCGAGACACGTGGAAAAAACGTACAAAACAAGAGATTGGAGACATCAAGATTTTGGACGAATTTTTTAAGAATTTTCAAATTTTCAGATAGGAGGTTCCATATAAGGTCAAAAACTACATACTCAGATCTTCACCAAACTTTGCAGGGATACATTGGATGTCAAGACACGTGGAAAAAACGTACAAAACAAGAGATTGGAGACATCAAGATTTTGGACGATTTTTTTAAAAATTTTCAAATTTTCAGAAATGCGGTTCCAGATAAGGTCAAAAACTACATACTCAGATCTTCACCAAACTTTGCAGGGATACATTGGATGTCAAGACACGTGGAAAAAACGTACAAAACAAGAGATTCGGGTCAACAAGATTTTGGACGGATTTTTTAGGAATTTTCAAATTTTCAGATGGGAGGTTCCAGATAAGGTCAAAAACTACATACTCAGATCTTCACCAAACTCTGCAGGGATACATTGTATGTCAAGACACGTGGAAAAAACATACAAAACATAGGATTGGGGACATCAAGATTTTGTTAAATTCTTTTAAGAATTTTCAAATTTTCAGATAGGAGGTTCCATATAAGGTCAAAAACTACATACTCAGATCTTCACCAAACATTGCAGGGATACATTGGATGTCAAGACACGTGGAAAGAACGTACAAAACAAGAGATTGGAGACATCAAGATTTTGGACGAATTTTTTAAGAATTTTCAAATTTTCAGATAGGAGGCTCCATATAAGGTCAAAAACTACATACTCAGATCTTCACCAAACATTGCAGGGATACATTGGATGTCAAGACACGTGGAAAAAACGTACAAAACAAGAGATTGGAGACATCAAGATTTTGGACGAATTTTTTAAGAATTTTCAAATTTTCAGATAGGAGGTTCCAGATAAGGTCAAAAACTACATACTCAGATCTTCACCAAACGTTGCAGGGATACTTTGCATGTCAAGACACGTGGAAAAAACGTACAAAACAAGAGATTGGAGACATCAAGATTTTCGACGAATTTTTTAAGAATTTTCAAATTTTCAGATGGGAGGTTCCAGATAAGGTCAAAAACGACATACTCAGATCTTCACCAAACTTTGCATGGATACATTGGATGTCAAGACACGTGGAAAAAACGTGCAAAACAAGAGATTGGGGTCATCAAGATTTTGCACGGATTTTTTAAGAATTTTCAAATTTTCAGATGGGAGGTTCCAGATAAGGTCAAAAACGACATACTCAGATCTTCACCAAACTTTGCATGGATACATTGGATGTCAAGACACGTGGAAAAAACGTACAAAACAAGAGATTGGAGACATCAAGATTTTGGACGAATTTTTTAAGAATTCTCAAATTTTCAGAAAGGAGGTTCCATATAAGGTCAAAAACTACATACTCAGATCTTCACCAAACTTTGCAGGGATACTTTGGATGTCAAGACACGTGGAAAAAACGTACAAAACAAGAGATTGGGGTCATCAAGATTTTGGACGAATTTTTTAAGAATTTTCAAATTTTCAGATGGGAGGTTCAATATAAGGTCAAAAACTACATACTCAGATCTTCACCAAACTTTGCATGGATACATTGGATGTCAAGACACGTGGAAAAAACATACAAAACATAGGATTCGGAACATCAAGATTTTGGTCGAATTTTTTAAGAATTTTCAAATTTTCAGATAGGAGGTTCCATATAAGGTCAAAAACTACATACTCAGATCTTCACCAAACTTTGCAGGGATACATTGGATGTCAAGACACGTGGAAAAAACGTACAAAACAAGAGATTGGAGACATCAAGATTTTCGACGAATTTTTTAAGAATTTTCAAATTTTCAGAAAGGATGTTCCAGATAAGGTCAAAAACGACATACTCAGATCTTCACCAAACTTTGCAGGGATACATTGGAGGTCGAGACACGTAAAAAAACGTACAAAACAAGAGATTGGAGACATCAAGATTTTGGACGAATATTTGAAGAATTTTCAAATTTTCTGATAGGAGGTCCCAGATAAGGTCAAAAACTACATACTCAGATCTCCACCAAACATTGCAGGGATACATTGGATGTCAAGACACGTGGAAAAAACGTACAAAACAAGAGATTGGAGACATCAAGATTTTCGACGAATTTTTGAAGAATTTTCAAATTTTCAGATAGGAGGTTCCAGATAAGGTCAAAAACTACATACTCAGATCTTCACCAAACGTTGCAGGGATACTTTGCATGTCAAGACACGTGGAAAAAAACGTACAAAACAAGAGATTGGAGACATCAAGATTTTCGACGAATTTTTTAAGAATTTTCAAATTTTCAGATGGGAGGTTCCAGATAAGGTCAAAAACGACATACTCAGATCTTCACCAAACTTTGCATGGATACATTGGATGTCAAGACACGTGGAAAAAACGTACAATACAAGAGATTGGGGTCATCAAGATTTTGCACGGATTTTTTAAGAATTTTCAAATTTTCAGATGGGAGGTTCCAGATAAGGTCAAAAACGACATACTCAGATCTTCACCAAACTTTGCATGGATACATTGGATGTCAAGACACGTGGAAAAAACGTACAAAACAAGAGATTGGAGACATCAAGATTTTGGACGAATTTTTTAAGAATTCTCAAATTTTCAGAAAGGAGGTTCCATATAAGGTCAAAAACTACATACTCAGATCTTCACCAAACTTTGCAGGGATACTTTGGATGTCAAGACACGTGGAAAAAACGTACAAAACAAGAGATTGGAGACATCAAGATTTTGGACGAATTTTTTAAGAATTTTCAAATTTTCAGATAGGAGGTTCCAGATAAGGTCAAAAACTACATACTCAGATCTTCACCAAACTTTGCAGGGATACATTGGATGTCAAGACACGTGGAAAAAACGTACAAAACAAGAGATTGGGGTCATCAAGATTTTGGACGGATTTTTTAGGAATTTTCAAATTTTCAGATGGGAGGTTCCAGATAAGGTCAAAAACTACATACTCAGATCTTCACCAAACATTGCAGGGATACATTGGATGTCAAGACACGTGGAAAAAACGTACAAAACAAGAGATTGGAGACATCAAAATTTTGGACGAATTTTTTAAGAATTTTCAAATTTTCAGATAGGAGGTTCCAGATGAGGTCAAAAACTACATACTCAGATCTTCACCAAACTTTGCAGGAATACTTTGCATGTCAAGACACGTGGAAAAAACGTACAAAACAAGAGATCGGAGACATCAAGATTTTCGACGAATTTTTTAAGAATTTTCAAATTTTCAGATGGGAGGTTCCAGATAAGGTCAAAAACGACATACTCAGATCTTCACCAAACTTTGCATGGATACATTGGATGTCAAGACACGTGGAAAAAACATACAAAACAAGAGATTGGTGACATCAAGATTTTGGACGAATTTTTTAAGAATTTTCAAATTTTCAGATAGGAGGTTCCATATAAGGTCAAAAACTACATACTCAGATCTTCACCAAACTTTGCAGGGATACATTGGAGGTCGAGACACGTGGAAAAAAAGTACAAAACAAGAGATTGGGGTCATCAAGATTTTGGACGGATTTTTTAGGAATTTTCAAATTTTCAGATGGGAGGTTCCAGATAAGGTCAAAAACTACATACTCAGATCTTCACCAAACATTGCAGGGATACATTGGATGTCAAGACACGTGTGAAAAACGTACAAAACAAGAGATTGGAGACATCAAGATTTTGGACGAATTTTTTAAGAATTTTCAAATTTTCAGATAGGAGGTTCCAGATGAGGTCAAAAACTACATACTCAGATCTTCACCAAACTTTGCAGGAATACTTTGCATGTCAAGACACGTGGAAAAAACGTACAAAACAAGAGATCGGAGACATCAAGATTTTCGACGAATTTTTTAAGAATTTTCAAATTTTCAGATGGGAGGTTCCAGATAAGGTCAAAAACGACATACTCAGATCTTCACCAAACTTTGCAGGGATCCATTGGATGTCAAGACACGTGGAAAAAACATACAAAACATAGGATTGGTGACATCAAGATTTTGGACGAATTTTTTAAGAATTTTCAAATTTTCAGATAGGAGGTTCCATATAAGGTCAAAAACTACATACTCAGATCTTCACCAAACTTTGCAGGGATACATTGGAGGTCGAGACACGTGGAAAAAAAGTACAAAACAAGAGATTGGGGTCATCAAGATTTTGGACGGATTTTTTAGGAATTTTCAAATTTTCAGATGGGAGGTTCCAGATAAGGTCAAAAACTACATACTCAGATCTTCACCAAACACTGCAGGGATACATTGGATGTCAAGACACGTGGAAAAAACGTACAAAACAAGAGATTGGAGACATCAAGATTTTGGACGAATTTTTTAAGAATTTTCAAATTTTCAGATAGGAGGTTCCAGATGAGGTCAAAAACTACATACTCAGATCTTCACCAAACTTTGCAGGAATACTTTGCATGTCAAGACACGTGGAAAAAACGTACAAAACAAGAGATCGGAGACATCAAGATTTTCGACGAATTTTTTAAGAATTTTCAAATTTTCAGATGGGAGGTTCCAGATAAGGTCAAAAACGACATACTCAGATCTTCACCAAACTTTGCAGGGATCCATTGGAGGTCGAGACACGTGGAAAAAACGTACAAAACAAGAGATTGGAGACATCAAGATTTTGGACGAATTTTTTAGGAATTTTCAAATTTTCAGATGGGAGGTTCCAGATAAGGTCAAAAACTACATACTCAGATCTTCACCAAACATTGCAGGGATACATTGGATGTCAAGACACGTGGAAAAAACGTACAAAACAAGAGATTGGAGACATCAAGATTTTGGACGAATTTTTTAAGAATTTTCAAATTTTCAGATAGGAGGTTCCAGATGAGGTCAAAAACTACATACTCAGATCTTCACCAAACTTTGCAGGAATACTTTGCATGTCAAGACACGTGGAAAAAACGTACAAAACAAGAGATCGGAGACATCAAGATTTTCGACGAATTTTTTAAGAATTTTCAAATTTTCAGATGGGAGGTTCCAGATAAGGTCAAAAACGACATACTCAGATCTTCACCAAACTTTGCAGGGATCCATTGGAGGTCGAGACACGTGGAAAAAACGTACAAAACAAGAGATTGGAGACATCAAGATTTTGGACGAATTTTTTAAGAATTTTCAAATTTTCAGATAGGAGGTTCCATATAAGGTCAAAAACTACATACTCAGATCTGCACCAAACTTTGCAGGGATACATTGGATGTCAAGACACGTGGAAAAAACGTACAAAACAAGAGATTGGAGACATCAAGATTTTCGACGAATTTTTTAAGAATTTTCAAATTTTCAGAAAGGATGTTCCAGATAAGGTCAAAAACGACATACTCAGATCTTCACCAAACTTTGCAGGGATCCATTGGAGGTCGAGACACGTGGAAAAAACGTACAAAACAAGAGATTGGAGACATCAAGATTTTGGACGAATTTTTGAAGAATTTTCAAATTTTCAGATAGGAGGTTCCAGATAAGGTCTAAAACTACATACTCAGATCTCCACCAAACATTGCAGGAATACATTGGATGTCAAGACACGTGGAAAAAACGTACAAAACAAGAGATTGGAGACATCAAGATTTTCGACGAATTTTTGAAGAATTTTCAAATTTTCAGATAGGAGGTTCCAGATAAGGTCAAAAACTACATACTCAGATCTTCACCAAACGTTGCAGGGATACTTTGCATGTCAAGACACGTGGAAAAAACGTACAAAACAAAAGATTGGAGACATCAAGATTTTCGACGAATTTTTTAAGAATTTTCAAATTTTCAGATGGGAGGTTCCAGATAAGGTCAAAAACGACATACTCAGATCTTCACCAAACTTTGCATGGATACATTGGATGTCAAGACACGTGGAAAAAACGTACAAAACAAGAGATTGGAAACATCAAGATTTTGGACGAATTTTTTAAGAATTTTCAAATTTTCAGATGGGAGGGTTCAATATAAGGTCAAAAACTACATACTCAGATCTTCACCAAACTTTGCAGGGATACTTTGGATGTCAAGACACGTGGAAAAAACGTACAAAACAAGAGATTGGGGTCATCAAGATTTTGGACGAATTTTTTAAGAATTTTCAAATTTTCAGATGGGAGGTTCAATATAAGGTCAAAAACTACATACTCAGATCTTCACCAAACTTTGCATGGATACATTGGATGTCAAGACACGTGGAAAAAACATACAAAACATAGGATTCGGAACATCAAGATTTTGGTCGAATTTTTTAAGAATTTTCAAATTTTCAGATAGGAGGTTCCATATAAGGTCAAAAACTACATACTCAGATCTTCACCAAACATTGCAGGAATATATTGGATGTCAAGACACGTGGAAAAAACGTACAAAACAAGAGATTGGGGTCATCAAGATTTTGCACGGATTTTTTAAGAATTTTCAAATTTTCAGATAGGAGGTTCCATATAAGGTCAAAAACTACATACTCAGATCTTCACCAAACTTTGCATGGATACATTATGTGTCAAGACACGTGGAAAAAACGTACAAAACAAAAGATTGGAGACATCAAGATTTTGGTCGAATTTTTTAAGAATTTTCAAATTTTCAGATGGGAGGTTCCAGATAAGGTCAAAAACTACATACTCAGATCTTCACCAAACTTTGCAGGGATACATTGGATGTCAAGACACGTGGAAAAAACGTCCAAAAAAGAGATTGGAGACATCAAGATTTTGGACGAATTTTTTAACAATTTTCAAATTTTCAGAAAGGATGTTCCAGATAAGGTCAAAAACGACATACTCAGATCTTCACCAAACTTTGCAGGGATACATTGGATATCAAGACACGTGGAAAAAACGTACAAAACAAGAGATTGGAGACATCAAGATTTTGGACGAATTTTTTAAGAATTTTCAAATTTTCAGATAGTAGGTTCCAGATAAGGTCAAAAACTACATACTCAGATCTTCACCAAACTTTGCAGGGATACATTGGATGTGAAGACACGTGGAAAAAACGTACAAAACAAGAGATTGGGATCATCAAGATTTTGGACGGATTTTTTAGGAATTTTCAAATTTTCAGATGGGAGGTTCCAGATAAGGTCAAAAACTACATACTCAGATCTTCACCAAACATTGCAGGGATACATTGGATGTCAAGACACGTGGAAAAAACGTACAAAACAAGAGATTGGAGACATCAAAATTTTGGACGAATTTTTTAAGAATTTTCAAATTTTCAGATAGGAGGTTCCAGATGAGGTCAAAAACTACATACTCAGATCTTCACCAAACTTTGCAGGAATACTTTGCATGTCAAGACACGTGGAAAAAACGTACAAAACAAGAGATCGGAGACATCAAGATTTTCGACGAATTTTTTAAGAATTTTCAAATTTTCAGATGGGAGGTTCCAGATAAGGTCAAAAACGACATACTCAGATCTTCACCAAACTTTGCATGGATACATTGGATGTCAAGACACGTGGAAAAAACATACAAAACATAGGATTGGTGACATCAAGATTTTGGACGAATTTTTTAAGAATTTTCAAATTTTCAGATAGGAGGTTCCATATAAGGTCAAAAACTACATGCTCAGATCTTCACCAAACTTTGCAGGGATACATTGGATGTCAAGACACGTGGAAAAAACGTACAAAACAAGAGATTGGAGACATCAAGATTATGGACGAATTTTTTGAGAATTTTCAAATTTTCAGAAAGGAGGTTCCATATAAGGTCAAAAACTACATACTCAGATCTTCACCAAACTTTGCAGGGATACATTGGATGTCAAGAAACGTGGAAAAAACGTACAAAACAAGAGATTGGAGACATCAAGATTTTCGACGAATTTTTTAAGAATTTTCAAATTTTCAGAAAGGATGTTCCAGATAAGGTCAAAAACGACATACTCAGATCTTCACTAACTTTGCAGGGATACATTGGAGGTCGAGACACGTGGAAAAAACGTACAAAACAAGAGATTGGAGACATCAAGATTTTGGACGAATTTTTGAAGAATTTTCAAATTTTCAGATAGGAGGTTCCAGATAAGGTCAAAAACTACATACTCAGATCTCCACCAAACATTGCAGGGATACATTGGATGTCAAGACACGTGGAAAAAACGTACAAAGCAAGAGATTGGAGACATCAAGATTTTCGACGAATTTTTGAAGAATTTTCAAATTTTCAGATAGGAGGTTCCAGATAAGGTCAAAAACTACATACTCAGATCTTCACCAAACGTTGCAGGGATACTTTGCATGTCAAGACACGTGGAAAAAACGTACAAAACAAGAGATTGGAGACATCAAGATTTTCGACGAATTTTTTAAGAATTTTCAAATTTTCGGATGGGAGGTTCCAGATAAGGTCAAAAACGACATACTCAGATCTTCACCAAACTTTGCATGGATACATTGGATGTCAAGACACGTGGAAAAAACGTACAAAACAAGAGATTGGAGACCAAGATTTTGGACGAATTTTTTAAGAATTCTCAAATTTTCAGAAAGGAGGTTCCATATAAGGTCAAAAACTACATACTCAGATCTTCACCAAACTTTGCAGGGATACATTGGATGTCAAGACACGTGGAAAAAACGTACAAAACAAGAGATTGGGGTCTTCAAGATTTTGGACGAATTTTTTAAGAATTTTCAAATTTTCAGAAAGGAGGTTCCATATAAGGTCAAAAACTACATACTCAGATCTTCACCAAACTTTGCAGGGATACATTGAATGTCAAGACACGTGGAAAAAACGTACAAAACAAGAGATTGTGGTCATCAAGATTTTGGACGGATTTTTTAGGAATTTTCAAATTTTCAGATGGGAGGTTCCAGATAAGGTCAAAAACTACATACTCAGATCTTCACCAAACTTTGCAGGGATACATTGGATGTCAAGACACGTGGAAAAAACGTACAAAACAAGAGATTGGAGACATCAAGATTTTGGACGAATTTTTTAAGAATTTTCAAATTTTCAGATAGGAGGTTCCATATAAGGTCAAAAACTACATACTCAGATCTTCACCAAACTTTGCATGGATACATTATGTGTCAAGACACGTGGAAAAAACGTACAAAACAAGAGATTGGAGACATCAAGATTTTGGTCGAATTTTTTAAGAATTTTCAATATTTCAGATGGGAGGTTCCAGATAAGGTCAAAAACTACATACTCAGATCTTCACCAAACTTTGCAGGGATACATTGGATGTCAAGACACGTGGAAAAAACGTACAAAACAAGAGATAGGAGACATCAAGATTTTGGACGAATTTTTTAACAATTTTCAAATTTTCAGAAAGGATGTTCCAGATAAGGTCAAAAACGACATACTCAGATCTTCACCAAACTTTGCAGGGATACATTGGATATCAAGACACGTGGAAAAAACGTACAAAACAAGAGATTGGAGACATCAAGATTTTGGACGAATTTTTTAAGAATTTTCAAATTTTCAGATAGGAGGTTCCAGATAAGGTCAAAAACTACATACTCAGATCTTCACCAAACTTTGCAGGGATACATTGGATGTCAAGACACGTGGAAAAAAACGTACAAAACAAGAGATTGGAGACATCAAGATTTTGGACGAATTTTTTAAGAATTTTCAAATTTTCAGATAGGAGGTTCCAGATGAGGTCAAAAACTACATACTCAGATCTTCACCAAACTTTGCAGGAATACTTTGCATGTCAAGACACGTGGAAAAAACGTACAAAACAAGAGATCGGAGGCATCAAGATTTTCGACGAATTTTTTAAGAATTTTCAAATTTTCAGATGGGAGGTTCCAGATAAGGTCAAAAACGACATACTCAGATCTTCACCAAACTTTGCAGGGATCCATTGGAGGTCGAGACACGTGGAAAAAACGTACAAAACAAGAGTTTGGAAACATCAAGATTTTGGACGAATTTTTTAAGAATTTTCAAATTTTCAGATAGGAGGTTCCATATAAGGTCAAAAACTACATACTCAGATCTTCACCAAACTTTGCAGGGATACATTGGATGTCAAGACACGTGGAAAAAACGTACAAAACAAGAGATTGGAGACATCAAGATTTTCGACGAATTTTTTAAGAATTTTCAAATTTTCAGAAAGGATGTTCCAGATAAGGTCAAAAACGACATACTCAGATCTTCACCAAACTTTGCAGGGATACATTGGAGGTCGAGACACGTGGAAAAAACGTACAAAACAAGAGATTGGAGACATCAAGATTTTGGACGAATTTTTGAAGAATTTTCAAATTTTCTGATAGGAGGTCCCAGATAAGGTCAAAAACTACATACTCAGATCTCCACCAAACATTGCAGGGATACATTGGATGTCAAGACACGTGGAAAAAACGTACAAAACAAGAGATTGGAGACATCAAGATTTTCGACGAATTTTTTAAGAATTTTCAAATTTTCAGAAAGGATGTTCCAGATAAGGTCAAAAACGATATACTCAGATCTTCACCAAACTTTGCAGGGATCCATTGGAGGTCGAGACACGTGGAAAAAACGTACAAAACAAGAGATTGGAGACATCAAGATTTTCGACGAATTTTTGAAGAATTTTCAAATTTTCAGATGGGAGGTTCCAGATAAGGTCAAAAACTACATACTCAGATCTTCACCAAACTTTGCAGGGATACATTGGATGTCAAGACACGTGGAAAAAACGTACAAAAAAGAGATTGGAGACATCAAGATTTTGGACGAATTTTTTAACAATTTTCAAATTTTCAGAAAGGATGTTCCAGATAAGGTCAAAAACGACATACTCAGATCTTCACCAAACTTTGCATGGATACATTGGATGTCAAGACACGTGGAAAAAACGTACAAAACAAGAGATTGGGGTCATCAAGATTTTGCACGGATTTTTTAGGAATTTTCAAATTTTCAGATGGGAGGTTCCAGATAAGGTCAAAAACTACATACTCAGATCTTCACCAAACTTTGCAGGGATACATTGGATGTCAAGACACGTGGAAAAAACGTACAAAACAAGAGATTGGAGACATCAAGATTTTGGACGAATTTTTTAAGAATTTTCAAATTTTCAGATAGGAGGTTCCATATAAGGTCAAAAACTACATACTCAGATCTTCACCAAACTTTGCATGGATACATTATGTGTCAAGACACGTGGAAAAAACGTACAAAACAAAAGATTGGAGACATCAAGATTTTGGTCGAATTTTTTAAGAATTTTCAAATTTTCAGATGGGAGGTTCCAGATAAGGTCAAAAACTACATACTCAGATCTTCACCAAACTTTGCAGGGATACATTGGATGTCAAGACACGTGGAAAAAACGTACAAAAAAGAGATTGGAGACATCAAGATTTTGGACGAATTTTTTAACAATTTTCAAATTTTCAGAAAGGATGTTCCAGATAAGGTCAAAAACGACATACTCAGATCTTCACCAAACTTTGCAGGGATACATTGGATATCAAGACACGTGGAAAAAACGTACAAAACAAGAGATTGGAGACATCAAGATTTTCGACGAATTTTTTAAGAATTTTCAAATTTTCAGATAGGAGGTTCCAGATAAGGTCAAAAACGACATACTCAGATCTTCACCAAACTTTGCATGGATACATTGGATGTCAAGACACGTGGAAAAAACGTACAAAACAAGAGATTGGAGACATCAAGATTTTGGACGAATTTTTTAAGAATTCTCAAATTTTCAGAAAGGAGGTTCCATATAAGGTCAAAAACTACATACTCAGATCTTCACCAAACTTTGCAGGGATACTTTGGATGTCAAGACACGTGGAAAAAACGTACAAAACAAGAGATTGGGGTCATCAAGATTTTGGACGAATTTTTTAAGAATTTTCAAATTTTCAGATGGGAGGTTCAATATAAGGTCAAAAACTACATACTCAGATCTTCACCAAATTTGCATGGATACATTGGATGTCAAGACACGTGGAAAAAACATACAAAACATAGGATTCGGAACATCAAGATTTTGGTCGAATTTTTTAAGAATTTTCAAATTTTCAGATAGGAGGTTCCATATAAGGTCAAAAACTACATACTCAGATCTTCACCAAACATTGCAGGAATACATTGGATGTCAAGACACGTGGAAAAAACGTACAAAACAAGAGATTGGGGTCATCAAGATTTTGCACGGATTTTTTAGGAATTTTCAAATTTTCAGATGGGAGGTTCCAGATAAGGTCAAAAACTACATACTCAGATCTTCACCAAACTTTGCAGGGATACATTGGATGTCAAGACACGTGGAAAAAACGTACAAAACAAGAGATTGGAGACATCAAGATTTTGGACGAATTTTTTAAGAATTTTCAAATTTTCAGATAGGAGGTTCCATATAAGGTCAAAAACTACATACTCAGATCTTCACCAAACTTTGCATGGATACATTATGTGTCAAGACACGTGGAAAAAACGTACAAAACTAAAGATTGGAGACATCAAGATTTTGGTCGAATTTTTTAAGAATTTTCAAATTTTCAGATGGGAGGTTCCAGATAAGGTCAAAAACTACATACTCAGATCTTCACCAAACTTTGCAGGGATACATTGGATGTCAAGACACGTGGAAAAAACGTACAAAAAAGAGATTGGAGACATCAAGATTTTGGACGAATTTTTTAACAATTTTCAAATTTTCAGATGGGAGGTTCAATATAAGGTCAAAAACTACATACTCAGATCTTCACCAAACTTTGCATGGATACATTGGATGTCAAGACACGTGGAAAAAACATACAAAACATAGGATTCGGAACATCAAGATTTTGGACGAATTTTTTAACAATTTTCAAATTTTCAGAAAGGATGTTCCAGATAAGGTCAAAAACGACATACTCAGATCTTCACCAAACTTTGCATGGATACATTGGATGTCAAGACACGTGGAAAAAACGTACAAAACAAGAGATTGGGGTCATCAAGATTTTGCACGGATTTTTTAGGAATTTTCAAATTTTCAGATGGGAGGTTCCAGATAAGGTCAAAAACTACATACTCAGATCTTCACCAAACTTTGCAGGGATACATTGGATGTCAAGACACGTGGAAAAAACGTACAAAACAAGAGATTGGAGACATCAAGATTTTGGACGAATTTTTTAAGAATTTTCAAATTTTCAGATAGGAGGTTCCATATAAGGTCAAAAACTACATACTCAGATCTTCACCAAACTTTGCATGGATACATTATGTGTCAAGACACGTGGAAAAAACGTACAAAACAAGAGATTGGGGTCATCAAGATTTTGGACGAATTTTTTAAGAATTTTCAAATTTTCAGATAGGAGGTTCCATATAAGGTCAAAAACTACATACTCAGATCTTCACCAAACTTTGCATGGATACATTATGTGTCAAGACACGTGGAAAAAACGTACAAAACAAGAGATTGGAGACATCAAGATTTTGGACGAATTTTTTAAGAATTTTCAAATTTTCAGAAAGGATGTTCCAGATAAGGTCAAAAACGACATACTCAGATCTTCACCAAACTTTGCAGGGATACATTGGATATCAAGACACGTGGAAAAAACGTACAAAACAAGAGATTGGAGACATCAAGATTTTCGACGAATTTTTTAAGAATTTTCAAATTTTCAGATAGGAGGTTCCAGATAAGGTCAAAAACTACATACTCAGATCTTCACCAAACGTTGCAGGGATACTTTGCATGTCAAGACACGTGGAAAAAACGTACAAAACAAAAGATTGGAGACATCAAGATTTTCGACGAATTTTTTAAGAATTTTCAAATTTTCAGATGGGAGGTTCCAGATAAGGTCAAAAACGACATACTCAGATCTTCACCAAACTTTGCAGGGATCCATTGGAGGTCGAGACACGTGGAAAAAACGTACAAAACAAGAGATTGGAGACATCAAGATTTTGGACGAATTTTTTAAGAATTTTCAAATTTTCAGATAGGAGGTTCCATATAAGGTCAAAAACTACATACTCAGATCTTCACCAAACTTTGCAGGGATACATTGGATGTCAAGACACGTGGAAAAAACGTACAAAACAAGAGATTGGAGACATCAAGATTTTCGACGAATTTTTTAAGAATTTTCAAATTTTCAGAAAGGATGTTCCAGATAAGGTCAAAAACGACATACTCAGATCTTCAACAAACTTTGCATGGATACATTGGATGTCAAGACACAAAACAAGAGATTGGAGACATCAAGATTTTCGACGAATTTTTTAAGAATTTTCAAATTTTCAGATAGGAGGTTCCAGATAAGGTCAAAAACTACATACTCAGATCTTCACCAAACGTTGCAGGGATACTTTGCATGTCAAGACACGTGGAAAAAACGTACAAAACAAAAGATTGGAGACATCAAGATTTTCAACGAATTTTTTAAGAATTTTCAAATTTTCAGATGGGAGGTTCCAGATAAGGTCAAAAACGACATACTCAGATCTTCACCAAACTTTGCATGGATACATTGGATGTCAAGACACGTGGAAAAAACGTACAAAACAAGAGATTGGAGACATCAAGATTTTGGACGAATTTTTTAAGAATTCTCAAATTTTCAGAAAGGAGGTCAAAAACTACATACTCAGATCTTCACCAAACTTTGCAGGGATACTTTGGATGTCAAGACACGTGGAAAAAACGTACAAAACAAGAGATTGGGGTCATCAAGATTTTGGACGAATTTTTTAAGAATTTTCAAATTTTCAGATGGGAGGTTCCATATAAGGTCAAAAACTACATACTCAGATCTTCACCAAACTTTGCATGGATACATTGGATGTCAAGACACGTGGAAAAAACATACAAAACATAGGATTCGGAACATCAAGATTTTGGTCGAATTTTTTAAGAATTTTCAAATTTTCAGATAGGAGGTTCCATATAAGGTCAAAAACTACATACTCAGATCTTCACCAAACATTGCAGGAATACATTGGATGTCAAGACACGTGGAAAAAACGTACAAAACAAGAGATTGGGGTCATCAAGATTTAGTAGTATAAAAGTATATACTACCAGGACCACTTACAAGTGTAGAAAGTATGAACCCCCCTCAAGCAGATTTGGCTATACTTAAAACAAGCTCAACATGCCTACATGAGCTTTTTGCTCTAGTGTGGAATCTTGTCTAATCCAAGATTTTTGTAAAAATGCCCTCGGGAATTTCTCAGAAAGTATGAACCCCCTCAGATTGATTTGTCTATACTTACAAAAGGCACTTCTGTGAGATTGTTATCCATAAATTTGTTAAAAATATGCCCCTCTTGTGGCCACACTTAAAACTAGGCCACCCACACACACACACACACACACACACATATTTATTTCTGGTTTAAGTTCAATTGGGCACCAGCCTCAATTTGTTTATCTAATATTAAAACAATGTAATTCTTCTAGAATTGCTCTGTGACTCTCTCATTTCTTACATCATAAACATATGATTTTTCTCCTATGAGAATAACACTACATATGGTGTCTTCGGGTAAAGCCTCATGGAATTCACAGATAATTTTAATGTTTGTCCTGTCATTCACCACAACTTGTTTCCTTTTTGAAGTGTTAATTACAAACATGGGTCTCCGTGCTTTGAATTCATCTGGTGCGTAGTACATGTCTGTATTCCCAGTAGTGACTCTTTTGAAAGCCGAAAAAGCTTCATATAATTTAAGAAAATCATTCTTGGACATGTCTAAATTGTAATTTTCTCTAGGAAAGACCTCATTTCTGCCATTTTTAAGATATATGTTCTTGATGTTGCAGTTATCAAATCTACTTGAATTTTTTTCCTGATTGTTGTGTCTTCCAGTCTGAAACAGTACCACTACAAAATCAGGCATGTCGTATTGTATGCTGGAGAATGAATTTGTAGCATCAAATTCATAATAAGTACCAGATGCAGGCTTCTGTACGCATTGATATGTGTAAAATTGCAGAGGAACCTGGGGATTTTTTATTATATCAGCTTTGTATTTAAGAGCGTAACTGGCCTCATATTCAACAACGGGGATTCTTAGCTCCATAGTCTGAATAATGCATTTGCCTGCATCTGGCAAGGTATTAGGCAGAGCTTCTCCTGTAGTGTTTAATGTGCTGTACCTCATCAGAGCATTGTTATCATTTGCAGCTCTTCTAAATGTAATTCTTAACCCCCCCTTCCACATAATTTCTTTGTAATCCGAGAAGAATCCTGGCAACAGGCGCATGGGGAACAGCACTGTGTGATTTTTAGATAATATTTTATCACCAGCCTCAAATCCACCTATTTTGTAGTAAGAAGCCTCTGTTTTGGATAATTTTAATGTGGCCAAAGCTGTGGAGGTAATGCCGGGATAATCTATTCTGTTTATAACAACGCCATGCTTTCTGATCTCAATTTCAGAGAACAGATGCGGCACAAAATTGTCCACCAATCTTATATTTGAATTTGCCGGATAATCTGTTCCATCGAGCTTTACAACATCAAATTTGATGTATAGATCTGCTCTGTGGGGGTGTATAAATCCGTCCCCTACATCAAGATCAACCTCAATCTCTGTGTTGGGTTGATTTAAATTTGCAAATGTCCTCCTGTTTGGAGGGAATGATTGTAGCTCATAACTCTCAATATTTTCCATTGTATGTATTTTTATTTAAATATTAATCTCTATGATAGCAGTTGTTGTGGCTCCAGCAAAATCAACTAATTCTTCTTTTTCATTAGTGACCATCAATTCAATATAATCTATTCTATTATGGCACACAGGAAAATATAATGTTGGGGATGGATTGTAGATGATTGGCTCCATAAATTCGGAATTAGGTTTGAATGTTGCAATGATGCCGGTTTGTTTGTGAGTACCTATGCCATTTGATTTGGTGATCATACCCTCAGCCACATTACAGTGAATATTCAGAGTCTCTATGGCTAAGAATTTGGGTATATTCATAGCAGTGTGTTTGATGGCCGGTTCAAGTTTTGTGTTGTTCTCAAAGCCTAGCAGCTCTCCTATAGTACCCAGATCCACTGTTTCTGTAGCAGATACAATCTCTACTCTGTGAGTGACAGAATTTTGACTTAACACCACACCTCTGGGTAATTGAGCATTTAAAGTGGATAGATTATATTGCCCTGGAGTGATGACAATTTTTTGATCCCCTACTGCAATTTTGTTGTTGTGGTGTGTAATATTAGGTATCAGGTACATGCCGTAAAATGCTCTGAGAGCTATTGTTTTGGGATATACTATGTCATCATGTAATCTAAGTTTCAATATTGAATTTTGGCTGGTGAGATGGAATACCCCCATGATGTTTCAGATACCACAAGGCTTTTTGAAAATTTTCAATTGATGGTTTATTTATTTGAGACATATATCTAAGAACTGATAAACACAAATGTCCGCAATTAACATCTTTGAAATTTTGAACACGGGCATTATTGTAATAAAGATTAGCCGATTTTAGATATTTTACTAAATTTTCAGGTGGAACACCTCCAAATGAATCAAACACAAATGCCTCATTGTTTAAATATTTAAGATAACAGATCCAGTGAGTGCCCTGATTTTTGTACTCATCCAAATTAACAATGCCACACTCTTTGTTGAGTGGTTGTTCTGGTAAAGAATCAGACATGTACACACCTCTAAAATGTTTGATGCCCAGTGGCTTGATTAAAGCTTCAATATCTTGGTTTGTAAGCGGCTCTTGTTTTTTTTAAACTTATTCATGGCTCTCTTAACACCTTTGCCTTTTTTCTCCATGGCCAGGTTATGGCGCTTCTGCTCATCTAATTCTGCCCTATTTTTCTTGGCATCTATTACTGTTTTTGCTATGGCAGCTGATCCCCCGGCCAAGCTCCCAACAGCCCCGAGAGCAGCTAAGATGGCCGGGATAGTAAATATGAAACCCCCTGTATGCAATTTTTTTCTTGATTGCTGTAATTTTTTTAATTGGGGGGTGCTAAGCAACAATTTCATACCATGTCCCTTTGCAAGACAAGAGCTTTTTTTCTTGCGCTGCTTTTTGGTCAAGAGACTGTCAATAGTTTTAAGAGATTTGAGACCTGCATAAGGTATTTGATACATAACACCCTTGGCCTTCATTGTAGGTTTATTATATACATATTTACAACCCCCACCCCAGTTTTTGTTTGGTGCTCATAGCTATGGTGGTTCCCAATGCTGCTATTTTTTCACTCAAAGAAGCGTCTTTGCTTACAAATCTACCAAATGCAGCCTCTTCTAATTTCTTGTCTGCAACATGTCTCTTGTCAAGATCAGAATGTGTGTTGTATGCTATGTCATGGTCTCTGCAAGCAGCATCTAGGGGATTTACACCAGGATCCCCTCTGTTTAATCTATGATCCAATTTTGTGCCTGGACCACAATACTGATAGCCTGGAATGTGTAGTTCAAATGGCAACTTGTTTATAATGTCATTAACAAGCCCCCGACCCTCAGAAACATTCCAAAATTTAGGTGGTAGAGTATTAATAATTTTTATGAGATATCCAATCCCCTTAGGGTCATTCACTATAAAATTAGATAATTTGGTGCTTATCATGTCCATAATTCCAACCTTTTCATTGTAAAAATTGTGGTTGCCAGCATTTTCCTCCCCAGCTATCACCAGCAACCTATCCACAAGTTTCCTGACATCATCAACCCAGACAAATTCTTTGGGCAGGGTGTTGTATTGTTTGATTCCACTCCCTGTCTTGATCTGTGACCATATGGGCTTGATTAAATTATTGTATTTTGCTCCACTGCTAGACTTGACTCTTTTTTGTGTGGGATCATTGTTCTGGTATAGAGCATCTGATTTTATTAATATTTCCTTGTAATCCTCATAATCTTGATCTGTATAGCTGCCAGGCCTTTTCCTAGTGATCAGTTCCCACAATCCAGGTGTGCCGGTGTACTTAACAAAACCACCTTTTTCTCCGAGACGAGATTCTGAATATACAATTATATCATCCCCCATAAATGTTACTCTGAAATTGCCAATTCTATGTATGATGCTGCCATCAAGCTCTGTGTCGGCATATAAGCCAAAGACCTCATCTTTGTTGTCTTTAGGTGTGGTTAAATATTTTTGAGCAAGAAGACCCAATTCAATAGGATCCTGACTAGCTTCAATTCTTCTAGGAGCAACAGGACTAGGTGTATGAATACTGGAAAGTGGGGTGAATGGATAATCTAATATGTTCCTTGCAGCTACAGGTACAAGCTCTGTGATCAAATCTTGATTCTGCTCTGTAACAGTTTTGATATTCTTACCTAAATTATTAATAGCATCAATGACAGGCTGTTCTGTTTGTTTGTGTTTTTCATAAATTCCACGGTTCTCTGATTTCCATCCCTTAAATCTTTTTACAAGATAATCTCTTAACTTAAGATCATCAATGACTGGTCGTTTCATGGTTATTTATATATGTTTCAACGTCTAGAAAATCGTTGATTTTATTTCTGTATTTGCCACTACTGGGTGTTCTTGTCATATCAATTGTGACAAACCCATAACTGTCCTGGTTCCAGCACCTGCTGCAAAACTTGGAAAAATCATTGTAGCTCAAGTCCCCACCTACATATTCATCATGTATGTGTTTGAGGTTGGTATGATCCTGATGAAACACACATATAAAATTGCTGTTGTCTCGGATCAGCTGCTTCGGAATTTTAGAAAAAGTCTGTGCCAGGTAGAAACAATCAATGTTTTTGTGCCGCCCCTGTGTAAAAAAATTTCTAACCTTGTTTTGATTATCCAGTATAATGTCATCAAACACAACAACAGAATTATCGAGACATTCATCAAGTGGCTTAACATCTGGTTCAAAAGTGGCTATATCCAATCCATCATATAGCTTCATCAGCTGCTGATATTTTAATTGTTCCAAGCTCTTAGAAAAGACATACAAGTGCCTGTTTTTCCAGTCTAACCAGTTGGGTGCCAATAAAAAATTATCAACCATTAGTGTAGTTTTACCACAAGCAGATGGCCCAACAATAAGACACCTAATATTATCAGGCAGCAAGTTGCCATTTCTCTTATTCTGTTGTTCAGGTTCTGGCAGCCTTTTTATAACATCCCAGGTGCTCATATTATTATTTTGTTTGCATCGATCCAGCTGTTTTCCGGATGACCCAGCCATTTGACAAATAACTTGTTGCCTTTTCTGCGGATTATTTTTTCTATGAGATATGTGTCAGGCTGTTTAGTTTTGCTGAGTTCTTGTTCATAGAACCTGCCTTTGAGAATTTCTCCTCGGTGATCTTTTATTATATATGTGTTAAGGGTCCCGGGTTTAACTTGAACTACTGTAAATAATTCGGTGCTCCAGTTTCTTGTAAAGCCTCTCTTGAATAAGTGCTTATATTTGCTGATTCTTACTTGATCCCCCACCCTGTATTTGGCCTTTCTTGTTGTTGGCTGGTATCTAGGATAATAAACAGTCCTGATCAATTTTTGCTCATCAGATGAAGTTACTTCAGAGGGTTTCATGTTGATTGTGGAATGGACCGAGTTGTTATATTTATGTAGAAGTTCTGGAAGGATTGTAAGCCATTTATAATTTCCTTGGAGGGTAAATTGTTTATACATAAGATTTTTTAAGGTTCTGTTGAATCTCTCTACAATTGAGGCTTTGAGATCACTGTAACTCGAATAATGTTTTATTGCCTGGCTTTTAATAAATTGTTGAAACACTGAATTATAAAATTCTTTGCCATTATCTGTTTGCAAATAGCGCGGTGATCTTCCTGAATGATTGATGATTGTCCTGAAGGCTTCTGTAACACATGCCCCAGTCTTAGATTTGAGTGGCACAGCCCAGGCAAATTTTGAAAATGTGTCTATTACAGTAAGTAGATACTTGTAGCCCTTGTTGATTTTGTCTAAGTTTTTCAACTGTCCAGTTGCCATCTCAATCAAGTCGCTCTGCCATAAATCATCTATGCCTTTTGTAACTACTGGGAGTCTCTTATAATTATGTCTGGCTTGTCTGTGTAATTCATCAACAATAATTTGTCTAGACATAATATGAAAACAAGAATATTGCAACTATGGGGTGTTCAGCAGCTGATACTGCAGGATTTTCTAAATATAATTTGTCTCCTATTTGTATTTTAAATTCCAGAGAGCCATCATCTTCAGTATAGGCTGTTTCTAATGTATTGGGGTCTGTAAAATCCTCTAACTCTACACTGGTGATTTTCGGTTTGTTGTCAGCATTTGTTATTGATAAGGTGGGGTAGTGGTGTGCCTGTGGCTGATGCCAATATTTGATCTTGATTGGTCTCAATGTGCCCCCAACAAAAAACTGGTAATAAAATTGTGCAGGGGACAGCATATATATTTTGCCACCTGGTGTAAATGGTGAATCATATTCTTTGTTGGGGACGCTGTACAATTCAAGAATTACTGTATGTTTAGGATTCTCGATTATGCCTGTTATTTCTTTTTCTGCTGTGAGCAATCTGCTTGTTACAGATTCAAGGTGCTCATTGATGGTCCTAACAACATCATCGTGGCCTGGCTTGATTTTTATGTCCACAATAAGTTTCTTGTATTGTTGCACAATCTCTTGAAGCTGGGTGGCAAAAACAGACAGGGCATTTGCTTGATTGGATTCCATGGTTCCTAGCTGTTGCTTGATATTAGCTACAATTTGTTGCAAATTTTCAACAACTGCCAATTTTGAATTTTGAGCAGTAAGATCATGGACCTGTCTTCTGATATCCTCAAACAGGGCATGCAGTTCATTAATATGTTGATTGGTTGGTAGAGTGGCCACTGTCTGAGTGAGATGTTTGATCTCTGTTTGGATATTCTTGATATCTTCTGATTTCAATATCCTATTCACTGCCCTCTTAATATTTTTAAGTTCCTGTGATGTGGGGAGATTTGATACTGTATTTTGCAAAGATTCAAGTGCCAATTTCACATTATTTAATTCAGATGCATCAGCCACATTTTGCATAGCATTTTGGAGCAGGGCTATATCTGCCTGAGTGGGTGTGGATTGTTGTAAAATTTCAAGTTTTGTTTGGATATCATCGATCAAGTGATGAAAATGAGATAGCTCAGATTCAGTGTTGAGGTTTTCAAGCTTTGTGATCTGTTGCTGGACACTGAGAAGAGTATCTACAATCCCAGGCAGGCGAGTTTCTTGTACATTTGCCAAATCACTTTGCACTGCTGCTATTGTACCTTCAAGATGGGTTATGGTACTTTGAATTTTTCCAAAATCTTCATATGTTTCAAGTTGCAGCTTGATGTTTGCAACACTCCGAGTTATTGCATTCAAAGCATCAGAAGATGGCAAATTGTTCATAAAATTTTCAAGTGCCTCAATTTTTTCTTTAACCTCGGCTATGGCATTGTGCAGAGGGTCCAGATTAGGTATCTGCAGTGACTGAATCTGTTCTTTTAGAGTGGAAATCACTAGATCAAAATCTTCTTGTGATTTTATGCTTTTGACAATTGTTTGGAGCTGTGCCTGGACATTATTTATCTGCTCTTCCAATTGTTGTTTCAATTGCTCGGAGTTGGTGGCCTGGGTCTTAAATTTGGCTTGAAGAGCTGCTACAGCTTCTTCTAAACTTTGAAAATTATCTAATGTTGCCAGATCAGTATATTTCTGAAGCAGCACTTTGAGTTCAGAATCAATTTTGAGAAGAGGGTCCATGCATTGTGATTGCAAATTTGTAATTTCTAATTGAAGACTGGCATTGAGTGTGGTTTGCAAAGCTTGTAAATCACTTCTTAATTTCTTGACTCTGACATCAAGCATCAGAATCTCATCACTGTGATCTTCATGTCTTGTATGGCCAAATATATCATTAGGCATTTTTGTTTTAATGGTTATTTATTATAGAGTATCTGATTCTTAATTCTATAAAAAAGGGTATAAGCTTGTCATATGATCCCGGGACCTCAATATATAAGCAGTCACCAGCAGAAACAGTATATACAGTGCCAGAAATCATGTTTGAGTGCTTAATTCTGTAAATATTTCTCCCTACTGAAATCTTGACATCACCCTCAGGGGTTGTAATAAATTGCAATTGCCCACCTACAGGTAATTGGTAATGATTTAAATTATTGTTAAATATGTACAATATTTTGCCTGTTTCTTCATCATTATCTGTAAGTATGCTGTTCAGATGAATAATTAACAAGCCACTCAGTTTAGACATTACAGATTGTAAATCAGGAGAGGCTTGTGGTGTGGGCAGGTCCATAATAGCCTGTTTTTTGAACCCAAATAAGTTCATAGGCATGTTTATTTATTTCAAATCATGCTCTGTAATTGGGCATTGTTTGCCATTTTTCAAATCACAATGCCCCCAAGGTAAAGTATGTATGTTACATGATAAAATGCATCTCTTGTCATCATGTGGGTCCAGGGTCACTTTTCTTACAATATTGCTAGTCAGCAAGTGATTCTCACTCTGAATTCTATTTTCTGATGTTCTCATTGAACTCTGTGATTTGATGCAATTTTTATAATCTTCAAATTGGAGATCTTTTTCAACAGTAACTCTGCCAATACCCTTGGCCTTTTTGGCAACAGCACCACTACATGTTTCAAAACTGTACATCTTGGCACTTAACCCAGCAAATTCCACAATAACATCACCAAGTGTCTCATCTTTTAACTTGCCAGGCACCTTTTTGTTGTGGGGTTGAATTCTTGTATGTTCACTGGTATCAAAGTATTGAAACAATTCAGGCTGTGACATATCTTGATAAACATCTTCTGTTTGAATTTCAAGAATAAAACTATCCGTGTCCATGTACAATAATTTTACACGATCACCATAAAAAGGTTTCAGCACATCATAATATAATATTAACATATGTAATTTGGACAATTCCAATATCACAGCCCCTACATAAATAGGTTTATCAAATTTGATCTTTGTTTTCATCATGTTGAAAAGTGCCATGTGCTCATCATAAATTCTTCTGTAATTGAAGTTGGGCTTTGCAACCAATTTTTTGCTCCGGCTGGGGTCAGTAATTATTTTAACATCGGTATGTTTCCTGACATTTTCAATTGTTTTGCCATACACTGAATTCACCATCAATTTAAACAAGCTCTTATCAAATTGGCTCTTTGCAGATGTTCGAAGCTCTGTGTTTGTATCAATATAAGGTTTCAACCATTCTGAGTGCCTGAACCTCAAAACTTTTCCAACTTTGGTTACTTGAACACCATGCTTCATCAGGAACTGGAGGTTTTTGTAATATATGACATATCCCTGTTTCGGCTCCAGAGTCATCATGAGCTTCTTCTGTTTAGAACCAGGTGAACACTGAACCTCGGGAATTGGGGGCAGATCAGAAAATTTATTGTGCAAATGATCTGGAATTGTCAGATCAAGAAGCTCTAAGAAGAGGCCATATTCACTGTCATCAAAGTCCTGAAGATCTTCAATCTTGAAATTTTCAACCCATTCAAGCTCTGCATATGGCAGTTTATCCATCATGGCGTGACCATAGAGGTTGTTTGCATCCACATAAAGTATATAATTTGATGGCCGTGTTGCATCATAATCAGGCATATGCTTGTTATTTGCTCTGGCATATCTCTGGGAACATTGCACCATCCCTCCTCTTATACATTTCTCCATAAACTGATACATATCTTGATCGTGGATCAGATCCAATTGCATTTTGGTGTTCAAAAACGTTGCGGCCCATGCTAGGCCTGGGGCACTGAAAAAATACACTGGGTCCAGTCCATAATTTTGCATGGAAGATTTTCTGAATGCTTGCAATATATCAGCTAAGAGGGTGACATCAAGTTTTAAATATGCCATGTGATAATCACCAAATGTCTGGCAATTTAAATTGTTCCACATCAACTGGGCATGGTGATAATCTTCATCAGTGATTCCAGATCCTCTGATTCTGCTGTAAAACTCTTCTTGTGGTGGCAGGGAACACTCATCAAATTTAGAAAAATCTGTAACATAGTCATATGGATATACACCCTTCCGCCTAATTAATTTCAGGTCCTGATTTGGAAACAATGCACGTGTGATTTTGAATTGATCATCAGATAATAGAGTGGCCAGTGTATCTAGGCTAGCAGATAAAAATCTGTAAGAATCAAGAAATCTTATGTGAATAGGAACACCATCAACTTTAATTATCTTGCTAATAGATATATATTTTTCATCATTTTCAGCTAAAATGTTTAAATTCTGCTTGTCAAACCCCTCGTACCTGATCAGATGATGGAAATCATAATTGGATGCTCCATGGCAAAATATGGGGACAAATCTTGGTCTCTTGATCTTAATATTACAGCTATTACACAGGGCCTGTTTATATCGACCATCTGTATGAGAATGGTGACGTACCTTGATATTTGTATCTGAAAATTCAGAATCACATACCGGGCATTTTTCTGCATTGTTGAAATCTTCAATCTGTTCCTCTGTTAAAGGCAACATAGGCTTTGATATTAATAAGATGTTAGATGCTATGTCACGACACTCATTTTCCATTCTATGTGCAAATTCTTTGATGGCATTTGGTCCCTTGTATGAATATTCTTTAATAACAACACCATCCCGTATAACTATATAACAAAAACTGGAAGGTTTATGTAGCTGGTATGGTGTAATTGAAGATTCATCAGGATCTGGATTGCAGAATGCAAGAGGTTTGAGGTTCGATTCGAAATCACAGACAATATATGCTGGGTGTTCCAACAAGGCTTCATACTTTTTGAATTCTGCTTTTTCACTTGGATTGGGCATCACCATATGAACAGGTTTATGGTTCCCACAGTATTTTAGATGCTCAATTAACTTGTTTTTGGCAATTTCTGCATTCACTTCACTAATCCCATTTATTATTTTTTTACCATCAAATACAGTCAAACATCTTCTGCACAACTTGAATATTCTATGAGTTTTGTCTAGTTGTGTTCTCACTAAAGCTTCAAGACTGTGTATCAGAGTGTAATGATATGTGCCATCTTTTTCAATTAAGAGCAGATCAATCGGAATTGCAGATTCATCATCAAGTGTACTGATTCTGAGAGGATCTATCAAGCAATTGCCAGTGGAACAAGTAAATACATTAATAGATAATTGCTTGCCATTGATATGCTTGGCCCTTTTTTCAAATTTATCAATATTCTGAATAGACATTGGATATTCCAAACCCTCCATTGCATCGTCAAAATCGTGCTCGTGTTGTTTGTAATAATTTATTCTCTCAGGATGCCTTGAAACTGGATACAAAGCAGCTAAAATACACCACAAAAAGCATTTCTGGTCGGTATTTTTTATATTAACCACGGCTTGTTTGTTTTTAATATTAGCAGGTAATGGCAGATATGTAGAACCTTGTAATGGGCTGAATTCAGAAATATTAACATATAATTTGTGTGATGAACCGCATAGGCTCCATCCTGACTCTTTTGCTGCAAATTCAGAGTGTTTAATATTCAATTGATTTATCAAGCTGCTTATTATTGTGTCCGAATTTGCGTTTGAATATACCGGTACAGTTTCTGTTATGTGGGGCTGTGTAAATTTTGTGCCATTTGGTTTCTTATATTGTGCAAACAATTTAAGGGACAGTTTATAAGATCCATTTTGTGCATTAAGAATTGCCTGCAGATCAGAATTTATACTGTTCAAAAAATTCTTAATGTCACATCTTGGCTCTGATACAAACAGGTAATCCCTAAGTTGGGCATTAAAACTGCTATGGATGGGTGCATGGCGTGGCTGCTTTGCTGCTCTGGTATTAAGAGGTGCTTCGTGCTTTCTTTTCAGAGCAGATGTAGATGGTTGTGAGGGCAATGTTGCTGACTGTGCAGAGCAAGTATCTTTATGTATATATATGAAGTATTGCATGCTGTATTTTCTATTGCATTTGGGGCAAATTTTTGTGGGAGTTCTGTATTTGTCCGGGTTACAAATCTTTTGGTGCTTGGCCCAATTGGGGCTGGATATATTCTTATTGCATTGATTACAATATTTTTGACTTGGCATTTTTGTTGTTGTTTATTATATACAATTTCTTGGGATTCAATTCAAAATTCTATGCTGGATAAAAATAGCAGTTGGGTTCAACACTGTCCTGTGTATGTGTGTGTACGTGTGTATGTGTGTGTACACTTAATATTTTTGGCTTTGGTATTTATATACAATTTCTTGGGATTCAATTCAAAATTCTATGCTGGATAAAAATAGCAGTTGGGTTCAACACTGTACTGTGTATGTGTGTGTACGTGTGTATGTGTGTGTACACTTAATATTTTTGGCTTTGGTATTTATATACAATTTCTTGGGATTCAATTCAAAATTCTATGCTGGATAAAAATAGCAGTTGGGTTCAACACTGTCCTGTGTATGTGTGTGTACGTGTGTATGTGTGTGTACACTTAATATTTTTGGCTTTGGTATTTATATACAATTTCTTGGGATTCAATTCAAAATTCTATGCTGGATAAAAATAGCAGTTGGGTTCAACACTGTCCTGTGTATGTGTGTGTACGTGTGTATGTGTGTGTACACTTAATATTTTTGGCTTTGGTATTTATATACAATTTCTTGGGATTCAATTCAAAATTCTATGCTGGATAAAAATAGCAGTTGGGTTCAACACTGTCCTGTGTATGTGTGTGTACGTGTGTATGTGTGTGTACACTTAATATTTTTGGCTTTGGTATTTATATACAATTTCTTGGGATTCAATTCAAAATTCTATGCTGGATAAAAATAGCAGTTGGGTTCAACACTGTCCTGTGTATGTGTGTGTACGTGTGTATGTGTGTGTACACTTAATATTTTTGGCTTTGGTATTTATATACAATTTCTTGGGATTCAATTCAAAATTCTATGCTGGATAAAAATAGCAGTTGGGTTCAACACTGTCCTGTGTATGTGTGTGTACGTGTGTATGTGTGTGGGTGTGGGTGGGTGTGGGTGTATGTGGGTGGGTGTGGGTGGGTGTGGGTGTATGTGGGTGGGTGTGGGTGTATGTGGGTGGGTGTGGGTGGGTGTGGGTGTATGTGGGTGGGTGTGGGTGGGTGTGGGTGTATGTGGGTGGGTGTGGGTGTATGTGGGTGGGTGTGGGTGGGTGTGGGTGTATGTGGGTGGGTGTGGGTGTATGTGGGTGGGTGTGGGTGGGTGTGGGTATATGTGGGTGGGTGTGGGTGGGTGTGGGTGTATGTGGGTGGGTGTGGGTGTATGTGGGTGGGTGTGGGTGGGTGTGGGTGTATGTGGGTGGGTGTGGGTGTATGTGGGTGGGTGTGGGTGGGTGTGGGTGTATGTGGGTGGGTGTGGGTGGGTGTGAGTAAGTGTAAGTAGGTGTGGGTGTATGTGGGTGGGTGTGGGTGGGTGTGGGTGGGTGTGGGTGTATGTGGGTGGGTGTGGGTGTATGTGGGTGGGTGTGGGTGGGTGTGGGTGTATGTGGGTGGGTGTGGGTGTATGTGGGTGGGTGTGGGTGTATGTGGGTGGGTGTGGGTGGGTGTGGGTGTATGTGGGTGGGTGTGGGTGGGTGTGGGTGGGTGTGGGTGTATGTGGGTGGGTGTGGGTGGGTGTGGGTGTATGTGGGTGGGTGTGGGTGTATGTGGGTGGGTGTGGGTGGGTGTGGGTGTATGTGGGTGGGTGTGGGTGTATGTGGGTGGGTGTGGGTGGGTGTGGGTGTATGTGGGTGGGTGTGGGTGTATGTGGGTGGGTGTGGGTGGGTGTGGGTGGGTGTGGGTGTATGTGGGTGGGTGTGGGTGTATGTGGGTGGGTGTGGGTGTATGTGGGTGGGTGTGGGTGGGTGTGGGTGTATGTGGGTGCGTGTGGGTGTATGTGGGTGGGTGTGGGTGGGTGTGGGTGTATGTGGGTGGGTGTGGGTGGGTGTGGGTGGGTGTGGGTGTATGTGGGTGGGTGTGGGTGGGTGTGGGTGTATGTGGGTGGGTGTGGGTGTATGTGGGTGGGTGTGGGTGTATGTGGGTGGGTGTGGGTGGGTGTGGGTGTATGTGGGTGGGTGTGGGTGTATGTGGGTGGGTGTGGGTGTATGTGGGTGGGTGTGGGTGGGTGTGGGTGTATGTGGGTGGGTGTGGGTGGGTGTGGGTGGGTGTGGGTGTATGTGGGTGGGTGTGGGTGGGTGTGGGTGTATGTGGGTGGGTGTGGGTGTATGTGGGTGGGTGTGGGTGGGTGTGGGTGTATGTGGGTGGGTGTGGGTGTATGTGGGTGGGTGTGGGTGGGTGTTAATACGTTTGGCGTAGTTTTAGGTGTGGCCAAAAAAAATATCAAGAGGGGCATATTTTTGACAGGATTATGGACAACAATCTCACAGAAGTGCCTTTTGTAAGTATAGACAAATCAATCTGAGGGGGTTCATACTTTCTGAGAAATTCCCGAGGGCATTTTTACAAAAATCTTGGATTAGACAAGATTCCACACTAGAGCAAAAAGCTCATGTAGGCATGTTGAGCTTGTTTTAAGTATAGCCAAATCTGCTTGAGGGGGGTTCATACTTTCTACACTTGTAAGTGGTCCTGGTAGTATATACTTTTATACTACTAGATTTTGCACGGATTTTTTAGGAATTTTCAAATTTTCAGATGGGAGGTTCCAGATAAGGTCAAAAACTACATACTCAGATCTTCACCAAACTTTGCAGGGATACATTGGATGTCAAGACATGTGGAAAAAACGTACAAAACAAGAGATTGGAGACATCAAGATTTTGGACGAATTTTTTAAGAATTTTCAAATTTTCAGATAGGAGGTTCCATATAAGGTCAAAAACTACATACTCAGATCTTCACCAAACTTTGCATGGATACATTATGTGTCAAGACACGTGGAAAAAACGTACAAAACAAGAGATTGGGGTCATCAAGATTTTGGACGAATTTTTTAAGAATTTTCAAATTTTCAGATAGGAGGTTCCATATAAGGTCAAAAACTACATACTCAGATCTTCACCAAACTTTGCAGGGATACATTGGATGTCAAGACACGTGGAAAAAACGTACAAAACAAGAGATTGGAGACATCAAGATTATGGACGAATTTTTTGAGAATTTTCAAATTTTCAGAAAGGAGGTTCCATATAAGGTCAAAAACTACATACTCAGATCTTCACCAAACTTTGCAGGGATACATTGGATGTCAAGACACGTGGAAAAAACGTACAAAACAAGAGATTGGAGACATCAAGATTTTCGACGAATTTTTGAAGAATTTTCAAATTTTCAGAAAGGATGTTCCAGATAAGGTCAAAAACGACATACTCAGATCTTCACCAAACTTTGCAGGGATACATTGGAGGTCGAGACACGTGGAAAAAACGTACAAAACAAGAGATTGGAGACATCAAGATTTTGGACGAATTTTTGAAGAATTTTCAAATTTTCTGATAGGAGGTCCCAGATAAGGTCAAAAACTACATACTCAGATCTCCACCAAACATTGCAGGGATACATTGGATGTCAAGACACGTGGAAAAAACGTACAAAACAAGAGATTGGAGACATCAAGATTTTCGACGAATTTTTGAAGAATTTTCAAATTTTCAGATAGGAGGTTCCAGATAAGGTCAAAAACTACATACTCAGATCTTCACCAAACGTTGCAGGGATACTTTGCATGTCAAGACACGTGGAAAAAACGTACAAAACAAGAGATTGGAGACATCAAGATTTTGGACGAATTTTTTAAGAATTTTCAAATTTTCAGATAGGAGGTTCCATATAAGGTCAAAAACTACATACTCAGATCTTCACCAAACTTTGCATGGATACATTATGTGTCAAGACACGTGGAACAAAAGTACAAAACAAAAGATTGGAGACATCAAGATATTGGTCGAATTTTTTAAGAATTTTCAAATTTTCAGATGGGAGGTTCCAGATAAGGTCAAAAACTACATACTCAGATCTTCACCAAACTTTGCAGGGATACATTGGATGTCAAGACACGTGGAAAAAACGTACAAAACAAGAGATAGGAGACATCAAGATTTTGGACGAATTTTTTAACAATTTTCAAATTTTCAGAAAGGATGTTCCAGATAAGGTCAAAAACAACATACTCAGATCTTCACCAAACTTTGCAGGGATACATTGGATGTCAAGACACGTGGAAAAAACGTACAAAACAAGAGATCGGAGACATCAAGATTTTCGACGAATTTTTTAAGAATTTTCAAATTTCAGATGGGAGGTTCCAGATAAGGTCAAAAACTACATACTCAGATCTTCACCAAACTTTGCAGGGATACATTGGATGTCAAGACACGTGGAAAAAACGTACAAAAAAGTGATTGGAGAAATCAAGATTTTGGACGAATTTTTTAACAATTTTCAAATTTTCAGAAAGGATGTTCCAGATAAGGTCAAAAACGACATACTCAGATCTTCACCAAACTTTGCATGGATACATTGGATGTCAAGACACGTGGAAAAAACGTACAAAACAAGAGATTGGGGTCATCAAGATTTTGCACGGATTTTTTAGGAATTTTCAAATTTTCAGATGGGAGGTTCCAGATAAGGTCAAAAACTACATACTCAGATCTTCACCAAACTTTGCAGGGATACATTGGATGTCAAGACACGTGGAAAAAACGTACAAAACAAGAGATTGGAGACATCAAGATTTTGGACGAATTTTTTAAGAATTTTCAAATTTTCAGATAGGAGGTTCCATATAAGGTCAAAAACTACATACTCAGATCTTCACCAAACTTTGCAGGGATACATTATGTGTCAAGACACGTGGAAAAAACGTACAAAACAAAAGATTGGAGACATCAAGATTTTGGTCGAATTTTTTAAGAATTTTCAAATTTTCAGATGGGAGGTTCCAGATAAGGTCAAAAACTACATACTCAGATCTTCACCAAACTTTGCAGGGATACATTGGATGTCAAGACACGTGGAAAAAACGTACAAAAAAGAGATTGGAGACATCAAGATTTTGGACGAATTTTTTAACAATTTTCAAATTTTCAGAAAGGATGTTCCAGATAAGGTCAAAAACGACATACTCAGATCTTCACCAAACTTTGCAGGGATACATTGGATATCAAGACACGTGGAAAAAACGTACAAAACAAGAGATTGGAGACATCAAGATTTTCGACGAATTTTTTAAGAATTTTCAAATTTTCAGATAGGAGGTTCCATATAAGGTCAAAAACTACATACTCAGATCTTCACCAAACTTTGCATGGATACATTATGTGTCAAGACACGTGGAAAAAACGTACAAAACAAGAGATTGGGGTCATCAAGATTTTGGACGAATTTTTTAAGAATTTTCAAATTTTCAGATAGGAGGTTCCATATAAGGTCAAAAACTACATACTCAGATCTTCACCAAACTTTGCAGGGATACATTGGATGTCAAGACACGTGGAAAAAACGTACAAAACAAAAGATTGGAGACATCAAGATATTGGTCGAATTTTTTAAGAATTTTCAAATTTTCAGATGGGAGGTTCCAGATAAGGTCAAAAACTACATACTCAGATCTTCACCAAACTTTGCAGGGATACATTGGATGTCAAGACACGTGGAAAAAACGTACAAAACAAGAGATTGGGGTCATCAAGATTTTGCACGGATTTTTTAGGAATTTTCAAATTTTCAGATGGGAGGTTCCAGATAAGGTCAAAAACTACATACTCAGATCTTCACCAAACTTTGCAGGGATACATTGGATGTCAAGACACGTGGAAAAAACGTACAAAACAAGAGATTGGAGACATCAAGATTTTGGACGAATTTTTTAAGAATTTTCAAATTTTCAGATAGGAGGTTCCATATAAGGTCAAAAACTACATACTCAGATCTTCACCAAACTTTGCATGGATACATTATGTGTCAAGACACGTGGAAAAAACGTACAAAACAAAAGATTGGAGACATCAAGATTTTGGTCGAATTTTTTAAGAATTTTCAAATTTTCAGATGGGAGGTTCCAGATAAGGTCAAAAACTACATACTCAGATCTTCACCAAACTTTGCAGGGATACATTGGATGTCAAGACACGTGGAAAAAACGTACAAAAAAGAGATTGGAGACATCAAGATTTTGGACGAATTTTTTAACAATTTTCAAATTTTCAGATGGGAGGTTCAATATAAGGTCAAAAACTACATACTCAGATCTTCACCAAACTTTGCATGGATACATTGGATGTCAAGACACGTGGAAAAAACATACAAAACATAGGATTCGGAACATCAAGATTTTGGTCGAATTTTTTAAGAATTTTCAAATTTTCAGATAGGAGGTTCCATATAAGGTCAAAAACTACATACTCAGATCTTCACCAAACATTGCAGGAATACATTGGATGTCAAGACACGTGGAAAAAACGTACAAAAAAGAGATTGGAGACATCAAGATTTTGGACGAATTTTTTAACAATTTTCAAATTTTCAGAAAGGATGTTCCAGATAAGGTCAAAAACGACATACTCAGATCTTCACCAAACTTTGCACGGATACATTGGATGTCAAGACACGTGGAAAAAACGTACAAAACAAGAGATTGGGGTCATCAAGATTTTGCACGGGTTTTTTAGGAATTTTCAAATTTTCAGATGGGAGGTTCCAGATAAGGTCAAAAACTACATACTCAGATCTTCACCAAACTTTGCAGGGATACATTGGATGTCAAGACACGTGGAAAAAACGTACAAAACAAGAGATTGGAGACATCAAGATTTTGGACGAATTTTTTAAGAATTTTCAAATTTTCAGATAGGAGGTTCCATATAAGGTCAAAAACTACATACTCAGATCTTCACCAAACTTTGCATGGATACATTATGTGTCAAGACACGTGGAAAAAACGTACAAAACAAGAGATTGGGGTCATCAAGATTTTGGACGAATTTTTTAAGAATTTTCAAATTTTCAGATAGGAGGTTCCATATAAGGTCAAAAACTACATACTCAGATCTTCACCAAACTTTGCAGGGATACATTGGATGTCAAGACACGTGGAAAAAACGTACAAAACAAGAGATTGGAGACATCAAGATTATGGACGAATTTTTTGAGAATTTTCAAATTTTCAGAAAGGAGGTTCCATATAAGGTCAAAAACTACATACTCAGATCTTCACCAAACTTTGCAGGGATACATTGGATGTCAAGACACGTGGAAAAAACGTACAAAACAAGAGATCGGAGACATCAAGATTTTCGACGAATTTTTTAAGAATTTTCAAATTTCAGATGGGAGGTTCCAGATAAGGTCAAAAACTACATACTCAGATCTTCACCAAACTTTGCAGGGATACATTGGATGTCAAGACACGTGGAAAAAACGTACAAAAAAGTGATTGGAGAAATCAAGATTTTGGACGAATTTTTTAACAATTTTCAAATTTTCAGAAAGGATGTTCCAGATAAGGTCAAAAACGACATACTCAGATCTTCACCAAACTTTGCATGGATACATTGGATGTCAAGACACGTGGAAAAAACGTACAAAACAAGAGATTGGGGTCATCAAGATTTTGCACGGATTTTTTAGGAATTTTCAAATTTTCAGATGGGAGGTTCCAGATAAGGTCAAAAACTACATACTCAGATCTTCACCAAACTTTGCAGGGATACATTGGATGTCAAGACACGTGGAAAAAACGTACAAAACAAGAGATTGGAGACATCAAGATTTTGGACGAATTTTTTAAGAATTTTCAAATTTTCAGATAGGAGGTTCCATATAAGGTCAAAAACTACATACTCAGATCTTCACCAAACTTTGCAGGGATACATTATGTGTCAAGACACGTGGAAAAAACGTACAAAACAAAAGATTGGAGACATCAAGATTTTGGTCGAATTTTTTAAGAATTTTCAAATTTTCAGATGGGAGGTTCCAGATAAGGTCAAAAACTACATACTCAGATCTTCACCAAACTTTGCAGGGATACATTGGATGTCAAGACACGTGGAAAAAACGTACAAAAAAGAGATTGGAGACATCAAGATTTTGGACGAATTTTTTAACAATTTTCAAATTTTCAGAAAGGATGTTCCAGATAAGGTCAAAAACGACATACTCAGATCTTCACCAAACTTTGCAGGGATACATTGGATATCAAGACACGTGGAAAAAACGTACAAAACAAGAGATTGGAGACATCAAGATTTTCGACGAATTTTTTAAGAATTTTCAAATTTTCAGATAGGAGGTTCCATATAAGGTCAAAAACTACATACTCAGATCTTCACCAAACTTTGCATGGATACATTATGTGTCAAGACACGTGGAAAAAACGTACAAAACAAGAGATTGGGGTCATCAAGATTTTGGACGAATTTTTTAAGAATTTTCAAATTTTCAGATAGGAGGTTCCATATAAGGTCAAAAACTACATACTCAGATCTTCACCAAACTTTGCAGGGATACATTGGATGTCAAGACACGTGGAAAAAACGTACAAAACAAAAGATTGGAGACATCAAGATATTGGTCGAATTTTTTAAGAATTTTCAAATTTTCAGATGGGAGGTTCCAGATAAGGTCAAAAACTACATACTCAGATCTTCACCAAACTTTGCAGGGATACATTGGATGTCAAGACACGTGGAAAAAACGTACAAAACAAGAGATTGGGGTCATCAAGATTTTGCACGGATTTTTTAGGAATTTTCAAATTTTCAGATGGGAGGTTCCAGATAAGGTCAAAAACTACATACTCAGATCTTCACCAAACTTTGCAGGGATACATTGGATGTCAAGACACGTGGAAAAAACGTACAAAACAAGAGATTGGAGACAGCAAGATTTTGGACGAATTTTTTAAGAATTTTCAAATTTTCAGATAGGAGGTTCCATATAAGGTCAAAAACTACATACTCAGATCTTCACCAAACTTTGCATGGATACATTATGTGTCAAGACACGTGGAAAAAACGTACAAAACAAAAGATTGGAGACATCAAGATTTTGGTCGAATTTTTTAAGAATTTTCAAATTTTCAGATGGGAGGTTCCAGATAAGGTCAAAAACTACATACTCAGATCTTCACCAAACTTTGCAGGGATACATTGGATGTCAAGACACGTGGAAAAAACGTACAAAAAAGAGATTGGAGACATCAAGATTTTGGACGAATTTTTTAACAATTTTCAAATTTTCAGATGGGAGGTTCAATATAAGGTCAAAAACTACATACTCAGATCTTCACCAAACTTTGCATGGATACATTGGATGTCAAGACACGTGGAAAAAACATACAAAACATAGGATTCGGAACATCAAGATTTTGGTCGAATTTTTTAAGAATTTTCAAATTTTCAGATAGGAGGTTCCATATAAGGTCAAAAACTACATACTCAGATCTTCACCAAACATTGCAGGAATACATTGGATGTCAAGACACGTGGAAAAAACGTACAAAAAAGAGATTGGAGACATCAAGATTTTGGACGAATTTTTTAACAATTTTCAAATTTTCAGAAAGGATGTTCCAGATAAGGTCAAAAACGACATACTCAGATCTTCACCAAACTTTGCACGGATACATTGGATGTCAAGACACGTGGAAAAAACGTACAAAACAAGAGATTGGGGTCATCAAGATTTTGCACGGGTTTTTTAGGAATTTTCAAATTTTCAGATGGGAGGTTCCAGATAAGGTCAAAAACTACATACTCAGATCTTCACCAAACTTTGCAGGGATACATTGGATGTCAAGACACGTGGAAAAAACGTACAAAACAAGAGATTGGAGACATCAAGATTTTGGACGAATTTTTTAAGAATTTTCAAATTTTCAGATAGGAGGTTCCATATAAGGTCAAAAACTACATACTCAGATCTTCACCAAACTTTGCATGGATACATTATGTGTCAAGACACGTGGAAAAAACGTACAAAACAAGAGATTGGGGTCATCAAGATTTTGGACGAATTTTTTAAGAATTTTCAAATTTTCAGATAGGAGGTTCCATATAAGGTCAAAAACTACATACTCAGATCTTCACCAAACTTTGCAGGGATACATTGGATGTCAAGACACGTGGAAAAAACGTACAAAACAAGAGATTGGAGACATCAAGATTATGGACGAATTTTTTGAGAATTTTCAAATTTTCAGAAAGGAGGTTCCATATAAGGTCAAAAACTACATACTCAGATCTTCACCAAACTTTGCAGGGATACATTGGATGTCAAGACACGTGGAAAAAACGTACAAAACAAGAGATTGGAGACATCAAGATTTTCGACGAATTTTTTAAGAATTTTCAAATTTTCAAAAAGGATGTTCCAGATAAGGTCAAAAACGACATACTCAGATCTTCACCAAACTTTGCAGGGATACATTGGAGGTCGAGACACGTGGAAAAAACGTACAAAACAAGAGATTGGAGACATCAAGATTTTGGACGAATTTTTGAAGAATTTTCAAATTTTCTGATAGGAGGTCCCAGATAAGGTCAAAAACTACATACTGAGATCTCCACCAAACATTGCAGGGATACATTGGATGTCAAGACACGTGGAAAAAACGTACAAAACAAGAGATTGGAGACATCAAGATTTTCGACGAATTTTTGAAGAATTTTCAAATTTTCAGATAGGAGGTTCCAGATAAGGTCAAAAACTACATACTCAGATCTTCACCAAACGTTGCAGGGATACTTTGCATGTCAAGACACGTGGAAAAAACGTACAAAACAAGAGATTGGAGACATCAAGATTTTGGACGAATTTTTTAAGAATTTTCAAATTTTCAGATAGGAGGTTCAATATAAGGTCAAAAACTACATACTCAGATCTTCACCAAACTTTGCATGGATACATTATGTGTCAAGACACGTGGAAAAAACGTACAAAACAAAAGATTGGAGACATCAAGATATTGGTCGAATTTTTTAAGAATTTTCAAATTTTCAGATGGGAGGTTCCAGATAAGGTCAAAAACTACATACTCAGATCTTCACCAAACTTTGCATTGATACATTGGATGTCAAGACACGTGGAAAAAACGTACAAAACAAGAGATAGGAGACATCAAGATTTTGGACGAATTTTTTAACAATTTTCAAATTTTCAGAAAGGATGTTCCAGATAAGGTCAAAAACAACATACTCAGATCTTCACCAAACTTTGCAGGGATACATTGGATGTCAAGACACGTGGAAAAAACGTACAAAACAAGAGATCGGAGACATCAAGATTTTCGACGAATTTTTTAAGAATTTTCAAATTTTCAGATGGGAGGTTCCAGATAAGGTCAAAAACTACATACTCAGATCTTCACCAAACTTTGCAGGGATACATTGGATGTCAAGACACGTGGAAAAAACGTACAAAAAAGAGATTGGAGACATCAAGATTTTGGACGAATTTTTTAACAATTTTCAAATTTTCAGAAAGGATGTTCCAGATAAGGTCAAAAACGACATACTCAGATCTTCACCAAACTTTGCATGGATACATTGGATGTCAAGACACGTGGAAAAAACGTACAAAACAAGAGATTGGGGTCATCAAGATTTTGCACGGATTTTTTAGGAATTTTCAAATTTTCAGATGGGAGGTTCCAGATAAGGTCAAAAACTACATACTCAGATCTTCACCAAACTTTGCAGGGATACATTGGATGTCAAGACACGTGGAAAAAACGTACAAAACAAGAGATTGGAGACATCAAGATTTTGGACGAATTTTTTAAGAATTTTCAAATTTTCAGATAGGAGGTTCCATATAAGGTCAAAAACTACATACTCAGATCTTCACCAAACTTTGCATGGATACATTATGTGTCAAGACACGTGGAAAAAACGTACAAAACAAAAGATTGGAGACATCAAGATTTTGGTCGAATTTTTTAAGAATTTTCAAATTTTCAGATGGGAGTTTCCAGATAAGGTCAAAAACTACATACTCAGATCTTCACCAAACTTTGCAGGGATACATTGGATGTCAAGACACGTGGAAAAAACGTACAAAAAGAGATTGGAGACATCAAGATTTTGGACGAATTTTTTAACAATTTTCAAATTTTCAGAAAGGATGTTCCAGATAAGGTCAAAAACGACATACTCAGATCTTCACCAAACTTTGCAGGGATACATTGGATATCAAGACACGTGGAAAAAACGTACAAAACAAGAGATTGGAGACATCAAGATTTTCGACGAATTTTTTAAGAATTTTCAAATTTTCAGATAGGAGGTTCCATATAAGGTCAAAAACTACATACTCAGATCTTCACCAAACTTTGCATGGATACATTATGTGTCAAGACACGTGGAAAAAACGTACAAAACAAGAGATTGGGGTCATCAAGATTTTGGACGAATTTTTTAAGAATTTTCAAATTTTCAGATAGGAGGTTCCATATATGGTCAAAAACTACATACTCAGATCTTCACCAAACTTTGCAGGGATACATTGGATGTCAAGACACGTGGAAAAAACGTACAAAACAAAAGATTGGAGACATCAAGATATTGGTCGAATTTTTTAAGAATTTTCAAATTTTCAGATGGGAGGTTCCAGATAAGGTCAAAAACTACATACTCAGATCTTCACCAAACTTTGCAGGGATACATTGGATGTCAAGACACGTGGAAAAAACGTACAAAACAAGAGATAGGAGACATCAAGATTTTGGACGAATTTTTTAACAATTTTCAAATTTTCAGAAAGGATGTTCCAGATAAGGTCAAAAACAACATACTCAGATCTTCACCAAACTTTGCAGGGATACATTGGATGTCAAGACACGTGGAAAAAACGTACAAAGCAAGAGATCGGAGACATCAAGATTTTCGACGAATTTTTTAAGAATTTTCAAATTTTCAGATGGGAGGTTCCAGATAAGGTCAAAAACTACATACTCAGATCTTCACCAAACTTTGCAGGGATACATTGGATGTCAAGACACGTGGAAAAAACGTACAAAAAAGAGATTGGAGACATCAAGATTTTCGACGAATTTTTTAACAATTTTCAAATTTTCAGAAAGGATGTTCCAGATAAGGTCAAAAACGACATACTCAGATCTTCACCAAACTTTGCATGGATACATTGGATGTCAAGACACGTGGAAAAAACGTACAAAACAAAAGATTGGAGACATCAAGATTTTGGTCGAATTTTTTAAGAATTTTCAAATTTTCAGATGGGAGGTTCCAGATAAGGTCAAAAACTACATACTCAGATCTTCACCAAACTTTGCAGGGATACATTGGATGTCAAGACACGTGGAAAAAACGTACAAAACAAGAGATTGGAGACATCAAGATTTTGGACGAATTTTTTAAGAATTTTCAAATTTTCAGATAGGAGGTTCCATATAAGGTCAAAAACTACATACTCAGATCTTCACCAAACTTTGCATGGATACATTGGATGTCAAGACACGTGGAAAAAACGTACAAAACAAGAGATTAGAGACATCAAAATTTTGGACGAATTTTTTAAGAATTTTCAAATTTTCAGATAGGAGGTTCCATATAAGGTCAAAAACTACATACTCAGATCTTCACCAAACTTTGCATGGATACATTGGATGTCAAGACACGTGGAAAAAACGTACAAAACAAGAGATTGGGGTCATCAAGATTTTGGACGGATTTTTTAGGAATTTTCAAATTTTCAGATGGGAGGTTCCAGATAAGGTCAAAAACTACATACTCAGATCTTCACCAAACATTGCAGGGATACATTGGATGTCAAGACACGTGGAAAAAACGTACAAAACAAGAGATTGGAGACATCAAAATTTTGGAAGAATTTTTTAAGAATTTTCAAATTTTCAGATAGGAGGTTCCATATAAGGTCAAAAACTACATACTCAGATCTACACCAAACTTTGCAGGGATACATTGGATATCAAGACACGTGGAAAAAACGTACAAAACAAGAGATTGGAGACATCAAGATTTTGGACGAATTTTTTAAGAATTTTCAAATTTTCAGATGGGAGGTTCAATATAAGGTCAAAAACTACATACTCAGATCTTCACCAAACTTTGCAGGGATACATTGGATGTCAAGACACGTGGAAAAAACGTACAAAACAAGAGATTGGAGACATCAAGATTTTGGACGAATTTTTTAAGAATTTTCAAATTTTCAGATAGGAGGTTCCATATAAGGTCAAAAACTACATACTCAGATCTTCACCAAACTTTGCAGGGATACATTGGATATCAAGACACGTGGAAAAAACGTACAAAACAAGAGATTGGAGACATCAAGATTTTGGACGAATTTTTTAAGAATTTTCAAATTTTCAGATAGGAGGTTCCAGATAAGGTCAAAAACTACATACTCAGATCTTCACCAAACTTTGCAGGGATACATTGGATGTCAAGACACGTGGAAAAAACGTACAAAACAAGAGATTGGGGTCATCAAGATTTTGGACGAATTTTTTAAGAATTTTCAAATTTTCAGATAGGAGGTTCCAGATGAGGTCAAAAACTACATACTCAGATCTTCACCAAACTTTGCAGGAATACTTTGCATGTCAAGACACGTGGAAAAAACGTACAAAACAAGAGATCGGAGACATCAAGATTTTCGACGAATTTTTTAAGAATTTTCAAATTTTCAGATGGGAGGTTCCAGATAAGGTCAAAAACGACATACTCAGATCTTCACCAAACTTTGCAGGGATACATTGGATGTCAAGACACGTGGAAAAAACGTACAAAAAAGAGATTGGAGACATCAAGATTTTGGACGAATTTTTTAACAATTTTCAAATTTTCAGAAAGGATGTTCCAGATAAGGTCAAAAACGACATACTCAGATCTTCACCAAACTTTGCAGGGATACATTGGATATCAAGACACGTGGAAAAAACGTACAAAACAAGAGATTGGAGACATCAAGATTTTGGACGAATTTTTTAAGAATTTTCAAATTTTCAGATGGGAGGTTCAATATATGGTCAAAAACTACATACTCAGATCTTCACCAAACTTTGCAGGGATACATTGGATGTCAAGACACGTGGAAAAAACGTACAAAACAAGAGATTGGAGACATCAAGATTTTGGTCGAATTTTTTAAGAATTTTCAAATTTTCAGATAGGAGGTTCCATATAAGGTCAAAAACTACATACTCAGATCTTCACCAAACATTGCAGGAATACATTGGATGTCAAGACACGTGGAAAAAACGTACAAAACAAGAGATTGGAGACATCAAGATTTTGGACGAATTTTTTTAAGAATTTTCAAATTTTCAGATAGGAGGTTCCAGATAAGGTCAAAAACTACATACTCAGATCTTCACCAAACTTTGCAGGGATACTTTGGATGTCAAGACACGTGGAAAAAACGTACAAAACAAGAGATTGGGGTCATCAAGATTTTGGACGGATTTTTTAGGAATTTTCAAATTTTCAGATGGGAGGTTCCAGATAAGGTCAAAAACTACATACTCAGATCTTCACCAAACATTGCAGGAATACATTGGATGTCAAGACACGTGGAAAAAACGTACAAAACAAGAGATTGGAGACATCAAGATTTTGGACGAATTTTTTAAGAATTTTCAAATTTTCAGATAGGAGGTTCCAGATGAGGTCAAAAACTACATACTCAGATCTTCACCAAACTTTGCAGGAATACTTTGCATGTCAAGACACGTGGAAAAAACATACAAAACATAGGATTGGTGACATCAAGATTTTGAACGAATTTTTTAAGAATTTTCAAATTTTCAGATAGGAGGTTCCATATAAGGTCAAAAACTACATACTCAGATCTTCACCAAACTTTGCAGGGATACATTGGAGGTCGAGACACGTGGAAAAAAAGTACAAAACAAGAGATTGGGGTCATCAAGATTTTGGACGGATTATTTAGGAATTTTCAAATTTTCAGATGGGAGGTTCCAGATAAGGTCAAAAACTACATACTCAGATCTTCACCAAACATTGCAGGGATACATTGGATGTCAAGACACGTGGAAAAAACGTACAAAACAAGAGATTGGAGACATCAAGATTTTGGACGAATTTTTTAAGAATTTTCAAATTTTCAGATAGGAGGTTCCAGATGAGGTCAAAAACTACATACTCAGATCTTCACCAAACTTTGCAGGAATACTTTGCATGTCAAGACACGTGGAAAAAACGTACAAAACAAGAGATCGGAGACATCAAGATTTTCGACGAATTTTTTAAGAATTTTCAAATTTTCAGATGGGAGGTTCCAGATAAGGTCAAAAACGACATACTCAGATCTTCACCAAACTTTGCAGGGATCCATTGGAGGTCGAGACACGTGGAAAAAACGTACAAAACAAGAGATTGGAGACATCAAGATTTTGGACGAATTTTTTAAGAATTTTCAAATTTTCAGATAGGAGGTTCCATATAAGGTCAAAAACTACATACTCAGATCTTCACCAAACTTTGCAGGGATACATTGGATGTCAAGACACGTGGAAAAAACGTACAAAACAAGAGATTGGAGACATCAAGATTTTCGACGAATTTTTTAAGAATTTTCAAATTTTCAGAAAGGATGTTCCAGATAAGGTCAAAAACGACATACTCAGATCTTCACCAAACTTTGCAGGGATCCATTGGAGGTCGAGACACGTGGAAAAAACGTACAAAACAAGAGATTGGAGACATCAAGATTTTGGACGAATTTTTGAAGAATTTTCAAATTTTCATATGGGAGGTTCCAGATAAGGTCAAAAACTACATACTCAGATCTTCACCAAACTTTGCAGGGATACATTGGATGTCAAGACACGTGGAAAAAACGTACAAAAAAGAGATTGGAGACATCAAGATTTTGGACGAATTTTTTAACAATTTTCAAATTTTCAGAAAGGATGTTCCAGATAAGGTCAAAAACGACATACTCAGATCTTCACCAAACTTTGCATGGATACATTGGATGTCAAGACACGTGGAAAAAACGTACAAAACAAGAGATTGGGGTCATCAAGATTTTGCACGGATTTTTTAGGAATTTTCAAATTTTCAGATGGGAGGTTCCAGATAAGGTCAAAAACTACATACTCAGATCTTCACCAAACTTTGCAGGGATACATTGGATGTCAAGACACGTGGAAAAAACGTACAAAACAAGAGATTGGAGACATCAAGATTTTGGACGAATTTTTTAAGAATTTTCAAATTTTCAGATAGGAGGTTCCATATAAGGTCAAAAACTACATACTCAGATCTTCACCAAACTTTGCATGGATACATTATGTGTCAAGACACGTGGAAAAAACGTACAAAACAAAAGATTGGAGACATCAAGATTTTGGTCGAATTTTTTAAGAATTTTCAAATTTTCAGATGGGAGGTTCCAGATAAGGTCAAAAACTACATACTCAGATCTTCACCAAACTTTGCAGGGATACATTGGATGTCAAGACACGTGGAAAAAACGTACAAAACAAGAGATTGGAGACATCAAGATTTTGGACGAATTTTTTAAGAATTTTCAAATTTTCAGATAGGAGGTTCCATATAAGGTCAAAAACTACATACTCAGATCTTCACCAAACTTTGCATGGATACATTGGATGTCAAGACACGTGGAAAAAACGTACAAAACAAGAGATTGGGGTCATCAAGATTTTGGACGGATTTTTTAGGAATTTTCAAATTTTCAGATGGGAGGTTCCAGATAAGGTCAAAAACTACATACTCAGATCTTCACCAAACATTGCAGGGATACATTGGATGTCAAGACACGTGGAAAAAACGTACAAAACAAGAGATTGGAGACATCAAAATTTTGGAAGAATTTTTTAAGAATTTTCAAATTTTCAGATAGGAGGTTCCATATAAGGTCAAAAACTACATACTCAGATCTTCACCAAACTTTGCATGGATACATTGGATGTCAAGACACGTGGAAAAAACGTACAAAACAAGAGATTGGGGTCATCAAGATTTTGGACGGATTTTTTAGGAATTTTCAAATTTTCAGATGGGAGGTTCCAGATAAGGTCAAAAACTGCATACTCAGATCTTCACCAAACATTGCAGGGATACATTGGATGTCAAGACACGTGGAAAAAACGTACAAAACAAGAGATTGGAGACATCAAAATTTTGGAAGAATTTTTTAAGAATTTTCAAATTTTCAGATAGGAGGTTCCATATAAGGTCAAAAACTACATACTCAGATCTTCACCAAACTTTGCAGGGATACATTGGATATCAAGACACGTGGAAAAAACGTACAAAACAAGAGATTGGAGACATCAAGATTTTGGACGAATTTTTTAAGAATTTTCAAATTTTCAGATGGGAGGTTCAATATAAGGTCAAAAACTACATACTCAGATCTTCACCAAACTTTGCAGGGATACATTGGATGTCAAGACACGTGGAAAAAACGTACAAAACAAGAGATTGGAGACATCAAGATTTTGGACGAATTTTTTAAGAATTTTCAAATTTTCAGATAGGAGGTTCCAGATAAGGTCAAAAACTACATACTCAGATCTTCACCAAACTTTGCAGGGATACATTGGATATCAAGACACGTGGAAAAAACGTACAAAACAAGAGATTGGAGACATCAAGATTTTGGACGAATTTTTTAAGAATTTTCAAATTTTCAGATAGGAGGTTCCAGATAAGGTCAAAAACTACATACTCAGATCTTCACCAAACTTTGCAGGGATACATTGGATGTCAAGACACGTGGAAAAAACGTACAAAACAAGAGATTGGGGTCATCAAGATTTTGGACGAATTTTTTAACAATTTTCAAATTTTCAGAAAGGATGTTCCAGATAAGGTCAAAAACGACATACTCAGATCTTCACCAAACTTTGCAGGGATACATTGGATATCAAGACACGTGGAAAAAACGTACAAAACAAGAGATTGGAGACATCAAGATTTTGGACGAATTTTTTAAGAATTTTCAAATTTTCAGATGGGAGGTTCAATATATGGTCAAAAACTACATACTCAGATCTTCACCAAACTTTGCAGGGATACATTGGATGTCAAGACACGTGGAAAAAACGTACAAAACAAGAGATTGGGGTCATCAAGATTTTGGACGGATTTTTTAGGAATTTTCAAATTTTCAGATGGGAGGTTCCAGATAAGGTCAAAAACTACATACTCAGATCTTCACCAAACATTGCAGGGATACATTGGATGTCAAGACACGTGGAAAAAACGTACAAAACAAGAGATTGGAGACATCAAAATTTTGGACGAATTTTTTAAGAATTTTCAAATTTTCAGATAGGAGGTTCCAGATGAGGTCAAAAACTACATACTCAGATCTTCACCAAACTTTGCAGGAATACTTTGCATGTCAAGACACGTGGAAAAAACATACAAAACATAGGATTGGTGACATCAAGATTTTGGACGAATTTTTTAAGAATTTTCAAATTTTCAGATAGGAGGTTCCATATAAGGTCAAAAACTACATACTCAGATCTTCACCAAACTTTGCAGGGATACATTGGAGGTCGAGACACGTGGAAAAAAAGTACAAAACAAGAGATTGGGGTCATCAAGATTTTGGACGGATTATTTAGGAATTTTCAAATTTTCAGATGGGAGGTTCCAGATAAGGTCAAAAACTACATACTCAGATCTTCACCAAACATTGCAGGGATACATTGGATGTCAAGACACGTGGAAAAAACGTACAAAACAAGAGATTGGAGACATCAAGATTTTGGACGAATTTTTTAAGAATTTTCAAATTTTCAGATAGGAGGTTCCAGATGAGGTCAAAAACTACATACTCAGATCTTCACCAAACTTTGCAGGAATACTTTGCATGTCAAGACACGTGGAAAAAACGTACAAAACAAGAGATCGGAGACATCAAGATTTTCGACGAATTTTTTAAGAATTTTCAAATTTTCAGATAGGAGGTTCCATATAAGGTCAAAAACTACATACTCAGATCTTCACCAAACTTTGCAGGGATACATTGGATGTCAAGACACGTGGAAAAAACGTACAAAACAAGAGATTGGAGACATCAAGATTTTCGACGAATTTTTTAAGAATTTTCAAATTTTCAGAAAGGATGTTCCAGATAAGGTCAAAAACGACATACTCAGATCTTCACCAAACTTTGCAGGGATCCATTGGAGGTCGAGACACGTGGAAAAAACGTACAAAACAAGAGATTGGAGACATCAAGATTTTGGACGAATTTTTGAAGAATTTTCAAATTTTCATATGGGAGGTTCCAGATAAGGTCAAAAACTACATACTCAGATCTTCACCAAACTTTGCAGGGATACATTGGATGTCAAGACACGTGGAAAAAACGTACAAAAAAGAGATTGGAGACATCAAGATTTTGGACGAATTTTTTAACAATTTTCAAATTTTCAGAAAGGATGTTCCAGATAAGGTCAAAAACGACATACTCAGATCTTCACCAAACTTTGCATGGATACATTGGATGTCAAGACACGTGGAAAAAACGTACAAAACAAGAGATTGGGGTCATCAAGATTTTGCACGGATTTTTTAGGAATTTTCAAATTTTCAGATGGGAGGTTCCAGATAAGGTCAAAAACTACATACTCAGATCTTCACCAAACTTTGCAGGGATACATTGGATGTCAAGACACGTGGAAAAAACGTACAAAACAAGAGATTGGAGACATCAAGATTTTGGACGAATTTTTTAAGAATTTTCAAATTTTCAGATAGGAGGTTCCATATAAGGTCAAAAACTACATACTCAGATCTTCACCAAACTTTGCATGGATACATTATGTGTCAAGACACGTGGAAAAAACGTACAAAACAAAAGATTGGAGACATCAAGATTTTGGTCGAATTTTTTAAGAATTTTCAAATTTTCAGATGGGAGGTTCCAGATAAGGTCAAAAACTACATACTCAGATCTTCACCAAACTTTGCAGGGATACATTGGATGTCAAGACACGTGGAAAAACGTACAAAAAAGAGATTGGAGACATCAAGATTTTGGACGAATTTTTTAACAATTTTCAAATTTTCTGAAAGGATGTTCCAGATAAGGTCAAAAACGACATACTCAGATCTTCACCAAACTTTGCATGGATACATTGGATGTCAAGACACGTGGAAAAAACGTACAAAAAAGAGATTGGAGACATCAAGATTTTGGACGAATTTTTTAAGAATTTTCAAATTTTCAGAAAGGATGTTCCAGATAAGGTCAAAAACGACATACTCAGATCTTCACCAAACTTTGCAGGGATACATTGGATATCAAGACACGTGGAAAAAATGTACAAAACAAGAGATTGGAGACATCAAGATTTTGGACGAATTTTTTAAGAATTTTCAAATTTTCAGATGGGAGGTTCAATATATGGTCAAAAACTACATACTCTGATCTTCACCAAACTTTGCAGGGATACATTGGATGTCAAGACACGTGGAAAAAACGTACAAAACAAGAGATTGGAGACATCAAGATTTTGGTCGAATTTTTTAAGAATTTTCAAATTTTCAGATAGGAGGTTCCATATAAGGTCAAAAACTACATACTCAGATCTTCACCAAACATTGCAGGAATACATTGGATGTCAAGACACGTGGAAAAAACGTACAAAACAAGAGATTGGAGACATCAAGATTTTGGACGAATTTTTTAAGAATTTTCAAATTTTCAGATAGGAGGTTCCAGATAAGGTCAAAAACTACAAACTCAGATCTTCACCAAACTTTGCAGGGATACATTGGATGTCAAGACACGTGGAAAAAACGTACAAAACAAGAGATTGGGGTCATCAAGATTTTGGACGGATTTTTTAGGAATTTTCAAATTTTCAGATGGGAGGTTCCAGATAAGGTCAAAAACTACATACTCAGATCTTCACCAAACATTGCAGGGATACATTGGATGTCAAGACACGTGGAAAAAACGTACAAAACAAGAGATTGGAGACATCAAAATTTTGGACGAATTTTTTAAGAATTTTCAAATTTTCAGATAGGAGGTTCCAGATGAGGTCAAAAACTACATACTCAGATCTTCACCAAACTTTGCAGGAATACTTTGCATGTCAAGACACGTGGAAAAAACATACAAAACATAGGATTGGTGACATCAAGATTTTGGACGAATTTTTTAAGAATTTTCAAATTTTCAGATAGGAGGTTCCATATAAGGTCAAAAACTACATACTCAGATCTTCACCAAACTTTGCAGGGATACATTGGAGGTCGAGACACGTGGAAAAAAAGTACAAAACAAGAGATTGGGGTCATCAAGATTTTGGACGGATTATTTAGGAATTTTCAAATTTTCAGATGGGAGGTTCCAGATAAGGTCAAAAACTACATACTCAGATCTTCACCAAACATTGCAGGGATACATTGGATGTCAAGACACGTGGAAAAAACGTACAAAACAAGAGATTGGAGACATCAAGATTTTGGACGAATTTTTTAAGAATTTTCAAATTTTCAGATAGGAGGTTCCATATAAGGTCAAAAACTACATACTCAGATCTTCACCAAACTTTGCAGGGATACATTGGAGGTCGAGACACGTGGAAAAAAAGTACAAAACAAGAGATTGGGGTCATCAAGATTTTGGACGGATTATTTAGGAATTTTCAAATTTTCAGATGGGAGGTTCCAGATATGGTCAAAAACTACATACTCAGATCTTCACCAAACATTGCAGGGATACATTGGATGTCAAGACACGTGGAAAAAACGTACAAAACAAGAGATTGGAGACATCAAGATTTTGGACGAATTTTTTAAGAATTTTCAAATTTTCAGATAGGAGGTTCCAGATGAGGTCAAAAACTACATACTCAGATCTTCACCAAACTTTGCAGGAATACTTTGCATGTCAAGACACGTGGAAAAAACGTACAAAACAAGAGATCGGAGACATCAAGATTTTCGACGAATTTTTTAAGAATTTTCAAATTTTCAGATGGGAGGTTCCAGATAAGGTCAAAAACGACATACTCAGATCTTCACCAAACTTTGCAGGGATCCATTGGAGGTCGAGACACGTGGAAAAAACGTACAAAACAAGAGATTGGAGACATCAAGATTTTGGACGAATTTTTTAAGAATTTTCAAATTTTCAGATAGGAGGTTCCATATAAGGTCAAAAACTACATACTCAGATCTTCACCAAACTTTGCAGGGATACATTGGATGTCAAGACACGTGGAAAAAACGTACAAAACAAGAGATTGGAGACATCAAGATTTTCGACGAATTTTTTAAGAATTTTCAAATTTTCAGAAAGGATGTTCCAGATAAGGTCAAAAACGACATACTCAGATCTTCACCAAACTTTGCAGGGATCCATTGGAGGTCGAGACACGTGGAAAAAACGTACAAAACAAGAGATTGGAGACATCAAGATTTTGGACGAATTTTTGAAGAATTTTCAAATTTTCATATGGGAGGTTCCAGATAAGGTCAAAAACTACATACTCAGATCTTCACCAAACTTTGCAGGGATACATTGGATGTCAAGACACGTGGAAAAAACGTACAAAAAAGAGATTGGAGACATCAAGATTTTGGACGAATTTTTTAACAATTTTCAAATTTTCAGAAAGGATGTTCCAGATAAGGTCAAAAACGACATACTCAGATCTTCACCAAACTTTGCATGGATACATTGGATGTCAAGACACGTGGAAAAAACGTACAAAACAAGAGATTGGGGTCATCAAGATTTTGCACGGATTTTTTAGGAATTTTCAAATTTTCAGATGGGAGGTTCCAGATAAGGTCAAAAACTACATACTCAGATCTTCACCAAACTTTGCAGGGATACATTGGATGTCAAGACACGTGGAAAAAACGTACAAAACAAGAGATTGGAGACATCAAGATTTTGGACGAATTTTTTAAGAATTTTCAAATTTTCAGATAGGAGGTTCCATATAAGGTCAAAAACTACATACTCAGATCTTCACCAAACTTTGCATGGATACATTATGTGTCAAGACACGTGGAAAAAACGTACAAAACAAAAGATTGGAGACATCAAGATTTTGGTCGAATTTTTTAAGAATTTTCAAATTTTCAGATGGGAGGTTCCAGATAAGGTCAAAAACTACATACTCAGATCTTCACCAAACTTTGCAGGGATACATTGGATGTCAAGACACGTGGAAAAAACGTACAAAACAAGAGATTGGAGACATCAAGATTTTGGACGAATTTTTTAAGAATTTTCAAATTTTCAGATAGGAGGTTCCATATAAGGTCAAAAACTACATACTCAGATCTTCACCAAACTTTGCATGGATACATTGGATGTCAAGACACGTGGAAAAAACGTACAAAACAAGAGATTGGGGTCATCAAGATTTTGGACGGATTTTTTAGGAATTTTCAAATTTTCAGATGGGAGGTTCCAGATAAGGTCAAAAACTACATACTCAGATCTTCACCAAACATTGCAGGGATACATTGGATGTCAAGACACGTGGAAAAAACGTACAAAACAAGAGATTGGAGACATCAAAATTTTGGAAGAATTTTTTAAGAATTTTCAAATTTTCAGATAGGAGGTTCCATATAAGGTCAAAAACTACATACTCAGATCTTCACCAAACTTTGCATGGATACATTGGATGTCAAGACACGTGGAAAAAACGTACAAAACAAGAGATTGGGGTCATCAAGATTTTGGACGGATTTTTTAGGAATTTTCAAATTTTCAGATGGGAGGTTCCAGATAAGGTCAAAAACTGCATACTCAGATCTTCACCAAACATTGCAGGGATACATTGGATGTCAAGACACGTGGAAAAAACGTACAAAACAAGAGATTGGAGACATCAAAATTTTGGAAGAATTTTTTAAGAATTTTCAAATTTTCAGATAGGAGGTTCCATATAAGGTCAAAAACTACATACTCAGATCTTCACCAAACTTTGCAGGGATACATTGGATATCAAGACACGTGGAAAAAACGTACAAAACAAGAGATTGGAGACATCAAGATTTTGGACGAATTTTTTAAGAATTTTCAAATTTTCAGATGGGAGGTTCAATATAAGGTCAAAAACTACATACTCAGATCTTCACCAAACTTTGCAGGGATACATTGGATGTCAAGACACGTGGAAAAAACGTACAAAACAAGAGATTGGAGACATCAAGATTTTGGACGAATTTTTTAAGAATTTTCAAATTTTCAGATAGGAGGTTCCAGATAAGGTCAAAAACTACATACTCAGATCTTCACCAAACTTTGCAGGGATACATTGGATATCAAGACACGTGGAAAAAACGTACAAAACAAGAGATTGGAGACATCAAGATTTTGGACGAATTTTTTAAGAATTTTCAAATTTTCAGATAGGAGGTTCCAGATAAGGTCAAAAACTACATACTCAGATCTTCACCAAACTTTGCAGGGATACATTGGATGTCAAGACACGTGGAAAAAACGTACAAAACAAGAGATTGGGGTCATCAAGATTTTGGACGAATTTTTTAACAATTTTCAAATTTTCAGAAAGGATGTTCCAGATAAGGTCAAAAACGACATACTCAGATCTTCACCAAACTTTGCAGGGATACATTGGATATCAAGACACGTGGAAAAAACGTACAAAACAAGAGATTGGAGACATCAAGATTTTGGACGAATTTTTTAAGAATTTTCAAATTTTCAGATGGGAGGTTCAATATATGGTCAAAAACTACATACTCAGATCTTCACCAAACTTTGCAGGGATACATTGGATGTCAAGACACGTGGAAAAAACGTACAAAACAAGAGATTGGGGTCATCAAGATTTTGGACGGATTTTTTAGGAATTTTCAAATTTTCAGATGGGAGGTTCCAGATAAGGTCAAAAACTACATACTCAGATCTTCATCAAACATTGCAGGGATACATTGGATGTCAAGACACGTGGAAAAAACGTACAAAACAAGAGATTGGAGACATCAAAATTTTGGACGAATTTTTTAAGAATTTTCAAATTTTCAGATAGGAGGTTCCAGATGAGGTCAAAAACTACATACTCAGATCTTCACCAAACTTTGCAGGAATACTTTGCATGTCAAGACACGTGGAAAAAACATACAAAACATAGGATTGGTGACATCAAGATTTTGGACGAATTTTTTAAGAATTTTCAAATTTTCAGATAGGAGGTTCCATATAAGGTCAAAAACTACATACTCAGATCTTCACCAAACTTTGCAGGGATACATTGGAGGTCGAGACACGTGGAAAAAAAGTACAAAACAAGAGATTGGGGTCATCAAGATTTTGGACGGATTATTTAGGAATTTTCAAATTTTCAGATGGGAGGTTCCAGATAAGGTCAAAAACTACATACTCAGATCTTCACCAAACATTGCAGGGATACATTGGATGTCAAGACACGTGGAAAAAACGTACAAAACAAGAGATTGGAGACATCAAGATTTTGGACGAATTTTTTAAGAATTTTCAAATTTTCAGATAGGAGGTTCCAGATGAGGTCAAAAACTACATACTCAGATCTTCACCAAACTTTGCAGGAATACTTTGCATGTCAAGACACGTGGAAAAAACGTACAAAACAAGAGATCGGAGACATCAAGATTTTCGACGAATTTTTTAAGAATTTTCAAATTTTCAGATGGGAGGTTCCAGATAAGGTCAAAAACGACATACTCAGATCTTCACCAAACTTTGCAGGGATCCATTGGAGGTCGAGACACGTGGAAAAAACGTACAAAACAAGAGATTGGAGACATCAAGATTTTGGACGAATTTTTTAAGAATTTTCAAATTTTCAGATAGGAGGTTCCATATAAGGTCAAAAACTACATACTCAGATCTTCACCAAACTTTGCAGGGATACATTGGATGTCAAGACACGTGGAAAAAACGTACAAAACAAGAGATTGGAGACATCAAGATTTTCGACGAATTTTTTAAGAATTTTCAAATTTTCAGAAAGGATGTTCCAGATAAGGTCAAAAACGACATACTCAGATCTTCACCAAACTTTGCAGGGATCCATTGGAGGTCGAGACACGTGGAAAAAACGTACAAAACAAGAGATTGGAGACATCAAGATTTTGGACGAATTTTTGAAGAATTTTCAAATTTTCATATGGGAGGTTCCAGATAAGGTCAAAAACTACATACTCAGATCTTCACCAAACTTTGCAGGGATACATTGGATGTCAAGACACGTGGAAAAAACGTACAAAAAAGAGATTGGAGACATCAAGATTTTGGACGAATTTTTTAACAATTTTCAAATTTTCAGAAAGGATGTTCCAGATAAGGTCAAAAACGACATACTCAGATCTTCACCAAACTTTGCATGGATACATTGGATGTCAAGACACGTGGAAAAAACGTACAAAACAAGAGATTGGGGTCATCAAGATTTTGCACGGATTTTTTAGGAATTTTCAAATTTTCAGATGGGAGGTTCCAGATAAGGTCAAAAACTACATACTCAGATCTTCACCAAACTTTGCAGGGATACATTGGATGTCAAGACACGTGGAAAAAACGTACAAAACAAGAGATTGGAGACATCAAGATTTTGGACGAATTTTTTAAGAATTTTCAAATTTTCAGATAGGAGGTTCCATATAAGGTCAAAAACTACATACTCAGATCTTCACCAAACTTTGCATGGATACATTATGTGTCAAGACACGTGGAAAAAACGTACAAAACAAAAGATTGGAGACATCAAGATTTTGGTCGAATTTTTTAAGAATTTTCAAATTTTCAGATGGGAGGTTCCAGATAAGGTCAAAAACTACATACTCAGATCTTCACCAAACTTTGCAGGGATACATTGGATGTCAAGACACGTGGAAAAACGTACAAAAAAGAGATTGGAGACATCAAGATTTTGGACGAATTTTTTAACAATTTTCAAATTTTCTGAAAGGATGTTCCAGATAAGGTCAAAAACGACATACTCAGATCTTCACCAAACTTTGCATGGATACATTGGATGTCAAGACACGTGGAGAAAACGTACAAAAAAGAGATTGGAGACATCAAGATTTTGGACGAATTTTTTAAGAATTTTCAAATTTTCAGAAAGGATGTTCCAGATAAGGTCAAAAACGACATACTCAGATCTTCACCAAACTTTGCAGGGATACATTGGATATCAAGACACGTGGAAAAAATGTACAAAACAAGAGATTGGAGACATCAAGATTTTGGACGAATTTTTTAAGAATTTTCAAATTTTCAGATGGGAGGTTCAATATATGGTCAAAAACTACATACTCTGATCTTCACCAAACTTTGCAGGGATACATTGGATGTCAAGACACGTGGAAAAAACGTACAAAACAAGAGATTGGAGACATCAAGATTTTGGTCGAATTTTTTAAGAATTTTCAAATTTTCAGATAGGAGGTTCCATATAAGGTCAAAAACTACATACTCAGATCTTCACCAAACATTGCAGGAATACATTGGATGTCAAGACACGTGGAAAAAACGTACAAAACAAGAGATTGGAGACATCAAGATTTTGGACGAATTTTTTAAGAATTTTCAAATTTTCAGATAGGAGGTTCCAGATAAGGTCAAAAACTACAAACTCAGATCTTCACCAAACTTTGCAGGGATACATTGGATGTCAAGACACGTGGAAAAAACGTACAAAACAAGAGATTGGGGTCATCAAGATTTTGGACGGATTTTTTAGGAATTTTCAAATTTTCAGATGGGAGGTTCCAGATAAGGTCAAAAACTACATACTCAGATCTTCACCAAACATTGCAGGGATACATTGGATGTCAAGACACGTGGAAAAAACGTACAAAACAAGAGATTGGAGACATCAAAATTTTGGACGAATTTTTTAAGAATTTTCAAATTTTCAGATAGGAGGTTCCAGATGAGGTCAAAAACTACATACTCAGATCTTCACCAAACTTTGCAGGAATACTTTGCATGTCAAGACACGTGGAAAAAACATACAAAACATAGGATTGGTGACATCAAGATTTTGGACGAATTTTTTAAGAATTTTCAAATTTTCAGATAGGAGGTTCCATATAAGGTCAAAAACTACATACTCAGATCTTCACCAAACTTTGCAGGGATACATTGGAGGTCGAGACACGTGGAAAAAAAGTACAAAACAAGAGATTGGGGTCATCAAGATTTTGGACGGATTATTTAGGAATTTTCAAATTTTCAGATGGGAGGTTCCAGATAAGGTCAAAAACTACATACTCAGATCTTCACCAAACATTGCAGGGATACATTGGATGTCAAGACACGTGGAAAAAACGTACAAAACAAGAGATTGGAGACATCAAGATTTTGGACGAATTTTTTAAGAATTTTCAAATTTTCAGATAGGAGGTTCCAGATGAGGTCAAAAACTACATACTCAGATCTTCACCAAACTTTGCAGGAATACTTTGCATGTCAAGACACGTGGAAAAAACGTACAAAACAAGAGATCGGAGACATCAAGATTTTCGACGAATTTTTTAAGAATTTTCAAATTTTCAGATGGGAGGTTCCAGATAAGGTCAAAAACGACATACTCAGATCTTCACCAAACTTTGCAGGGATCCATTGGAGGTCGAGACACGTGGAAAAAACGTACAAAACAAGAGATTGGAGACATCAAGATTTTGGACGAATTTTTTAAGAATTTTCAAATTTTCAGATAGGAGGTTCCATATAAGGTCAAAAACTACATACTCAGATCTTCACCAAACTTTGCAGGGATACATTGGATGTCAAGACACGTGGAAAAAACGTACAAAACAAGAGATTGGAGACATCAAGATTTTCGACGAATTTTTTAAGAATTTTCAAATTTTCAGAAAGGATGTTCCAGATAAGGTCAAAAACGACATACTCAGATCTTCACCAAACTTTGCAGGGATCCATTGGAGGTCGAGACACGTGGAAAAAACGTACAAAACAAGAGATTGGAGACATCAAGATTTTGGACGAATTTTTGAAGAATTTTCAAATTTTCATATGGGAGGTTCCAGATAAGGTCAAAAACTACATACTCAGATCTTCACCAAACTTTGCAGGGATACATTGGATGTCAAGACACGTGGAAAAAACGTACAAAAAAGAGATTGGAGACATCAAGATTTTGGACGAATTTTTTAACAATTTTCAAATTTTCAGAAAGGATGTTCCAGATAAGGTCAAAAACGACATACTCAGATCTTCACCAAACTTTGCATGGATACATTGGATGTCAAGACACGTGGAAAAAACGTACAAAACAAGAGATTGGGGTCATCAAGATTTTGCACGGATTTTTTAGGAATTTTCAAATTTTCAGATGGGAGGTTCCAGATAAGGTCAAAAACTACATACTCAGATCTTCACCAAACTTTGCAGGGATACATTGGATGTCAAGACACGTGGAAAAAACGTACAAAACAAGAGATTGGAGACATCAAGATTTTGGACGAATTTTTTAAGAATTTTCAAATTTTCAGATAGGAGGTTCCATATAAGGTCAAAAACTACATACTCAGATCTTCACCAAACTTTGCATGGATACATTATGTGTCAAGACACGTGGAAAAAACGTACAAAACAAAAGATTGGAGACATCAAGATTTTGGTAGAATTTTTTAAGAATTTTCAAATTTTCAGATGGGAGGTTCCAGATAAGGTCAAAAACTACATACTCAGATCTTCACCAAACTTTGCAGGGATACATTGGATGTCAAGACACGTGGAAAAACGTACAAAAAAGAGATTGGAGACATCAAGATTTTGGACGAATTTTTTAACAATTTTCAAATTTTCAGAAAGGATGTTCCAGATAAGGTCAAAAACGACATACTCAGATCTTCACCAAACTTTGCATGGATACATTGGATGTCAAGACACGTGGAAAAAACGTACAAAAAAGAGATTGGAGACATCAAGATTTTGGACGAATTTTTTAAGAATTTTCAAATTTTCAGAAAGGATGTTCCAGATAAGGTCAAAAACGACATACTCAGATCTTCACCAAACTTTGCATGGATACATTGGATGTCAAGACACGTGGAAAAAACGTACAAAACAAGAGATTGGGGTCATCAAGATTTTGCACGGATTTTTTAGGAATTTTCAAATTTTCAGATGGGAGGTTCCAGATAAGGTCAAAAACTACATACTCAGATCTTCACCAAACTTTGCAGGGATACATTGGATGTCAAGACACGTGGAAAAAACGTACAAAACAAGAGATTGGGGTCATCAAGATTTTGCACGGATTTTTTAGGAATTTTCAAATTTTCAGATGGGAGGTTCCAGATAAGGTCAAAAACTACATACTCAGATCTTCACCAAACTTTGCAGGGATACATTGGATGTCAAGACACGTGGAAAAAACGTACAAAACAAGAGATTGGAGACATCAAGATTTTGGACGAATTTTTTAAGAATTTTCAAATTTTCAGATAGGAGGTTCCATATAAGGTCAAAAACTACATACTCAGATCTTCACCAAACTTTGCAGGGATACATTGGATGTCAAGACACGTGGAAAAAACGTACAAAAAAGAGATTGGAGACATCAAGATTTTGGACGAATTTTTTAACAATTTTCAAATTTTCAGAAAGGATGTTCCAGATAAGGTCAAAAACGACATACTCAGATCTTCACCAAACTTTGCATGGATACATTGGATGTCAAGACACGTGGAAAAAACGTACAAAACAAGAGATTGGGGTCATCAAGATTTTGCACGGATTTTTTAGGAATTTTCAAATTTTCAGATGGGAGGTTCCAGATAAGGTCAAAAACTACATACTCAGATCTTCACCAAACTTTGCAGGGATACATTGGATGTCAAGACACGTGGAAAAAACGTACAAAACAAGAGATTGGAGACATCAAGATTTTGGACGAATTTTTTAAGAATTTTCAAATTTTCAGATAGGAGGTTCCATATAAGGTCAAAAACTACATACTCAGATCTTCACCAAACTTTGCATGGATACATTATGTGTCAAGACACGTGGAAAAAACGTACAAAACAAAAGATTGGAGACATCAAGATTTTGGTCGAATTTTTTAAGAATTTTCAAATTTTCAGATGGGAGGTTCCAGATAAGGTCAAAAACTACATACTCAGATCTTCACCAAACTTTGCAGGGATACATTTAATGTCAAGACACGTGGAAAAAACGTACAAAAAAGAGATTGGAGACATCAAGATTTTGGACGAATTTTTTAACAATTTTCAAATTTTCAGAAAGGATGTTCCAGATAAGGTCAAAAACGACATACTCAGATCTTCACCAAACTTTGCAGGGATACATTGGATATCAAGACACGTGGAAAAAACGTACAAAACAAGAGATTGGAGACATCAAGATTTTCGACGAATTTTTTAAGAATTTTCAAATTTTCAGATAGGAGGTTCCATATAAGGTCAAAAACTACATACTCAGATCTTCACCAAACTTTGCATGGATACATTATGTGTCAAGACACGTGGAAAAAACGTACAAAACAAGAGATTGGGGTCATCAAGATTTTGGACGAATTTTTTAAGAATTTTCAAATTTTCAGATAGGAGGTTCCATATAAGGTCAAAAACTACATACTCAGATCTTCACCAAACTTTGCAGGGATACATTGGATGTCAAGACACGTGGAAAAAACGTACAAAACAAAAGATTGGAGACATCAAGATATTGGTCGAATTTTTTAAGAATTTTCAAATTTTCAGATGGGAGGTTCCAGATAAGGTCAAAAACAACATACTCAGATCTTCACCAAACTTTGCAGGGATACATTGGATGTCAAGACACGTGGAAAAAACGTACAGAAAAAAGAGATCGGAGACATCAAGATTTTCGACGAATTTTTTAAGAATTTTCAAATTTTCAGATGGGAGGTTCCAGATAAGGTCAAAAACTACATACTCAGATCTTCACCAAACTTTGCAGGGATACATTGGATGTCAAGACACGTGGAAAAAACGTACAAAAAAGAGATTGGAGACATCAAGATTTTCGACGAATTTTTTAACAATTTTCAAATTTTCAGAAAGGATGTTCCAGATAAGGTCAAAAACGACATACTCAGATCTTCACCAAACTTTGCATGGATACATTGGATGTCAAGACACGTGGAAAAAACGTACAAAACAAAGATTGGGGTCATCAAGATTTTGCACGGATTTTTTAGGAATTTTCAAATTTTCAGATGGGAGGTTCCAGATAAGGTCAAAAACTACATACTCAGATCTTCACCAAACTTTGCAGGGATACATTGGATGTCAAGACACGTGGAAAAAACGTACAAAACAAGAGATTGGAGACATCAAGATTTTGGACGAATTTTTTAAGAATTTTCAAATTTTCAGATAGGAGGTTCCATATAAGGTCAAAAACTACATACTCAGATCTTCACCAAACTTTGCATGGATACATTATGTGTCAAGACACGTGGAAAAAACGTACAAAACAAAAGATTGGAGACATCAAGATTTTGGTCGAATTTTTTAAGAATTTTCAAATTTTCAGATGGGAGGTTCCAGATAAGGTCAAAAACTACATACTCAGATCTTCACCAAACTTTGCAGGGATACATTGGATGTCAAGACACGTGAAAAAAACGTACAAAAAAGAGATTGGAGACATCAAGATTTTGGACGAATTTTTTAACAATTTTCAAATTTTCAGATGGGAGGTTCCAGATAAGGTCAAAAACTACATACTCAGATCTTCACCAAACTTTGCAGGGATACATTGGATGTCAAGACACGTGGAAAAAACGTACAAAACAAGAGATTGGAGACATCAAGATTTTGGACGAATTTTTTAAGAATTTTCAAATTTTCAGATAGGAGGTTCCATATAAGGTCAAAAACTACATACTCAGATCTTCACCAAACTTTGCATGGATACATTATGTGTCAAGACACGTGGAAAAAACGTACAAAACAAGAGATTGGGGTCATCAAGATTTTGGACGAATTTTTTAAGAATTTTCAAATTTTCAGATAGGAGGTTCCATATAAGGTCAAAAACTACATACTCAGATCTTCACCAAACTTTGCAGGGATACATTGGATGTCAAGACACGTGGAAAAAACGTACAAAACAAGAGATTGGAGACATCAAGATTATGGACGAATTTTTTGAGAATTTTCAAATTTTCAGAAAGGAGGTTCCATATAAGGTCAAAAACTACATACTCAGATCTTCACCAAACTTTGCAGGGATACATTGGATGTCAAGACACGTGGAAAAAACGTACAAAACAAGAGATTGGAGACATCAAGATTTTCGACGAATTTTTTAAGAATTTTCAAATTTTCAGAAAGGATGTTCCAGATAAGATCAAAAACGACATACTCAGATCTTCACCAAACTTTGCAGGGATACATTGGAGGTCGAGACACGTGGAAAAAACGTACAAAACAAGAGATTGGAGACATCAAGATTTTGGACGAATTTTTGAAGAATTTTCAAATTTTCTGATAGGAGGTCCCAGATAAGGTCAAAAACTACATACTCAGATCTCCACCAAACATTGCAGGGATACATTGGATGTCAAGACACGTGGAAAAAACGTACAAAACAAGAGATTGGAGACATCAAGATTTTCGACGAATTTTTGAAGAATTTTCAAATTTTCAGATAGGAGGTTCCAGATAAGGTCAAAAACTACATACTCAGATCTTCACCAAACGTTGCAGGGATACTTTGCATGTCAAGACACGTGGAAAAAACGTACAAAACAAGAGATTGGAGACATCAAGATTTTGGACGAATTTTTTAAGAATTTTCAAATTTTCAGATAGGAGGTTCCATATAAGGTCAAAAACTACATACTCAGATCTTCACCAAACTTTGCATGGATACATTATGTGTCAAGACACGTGGAAAAAACGTACAAAACAAAAGATTGGAGACATCAAGATATTGGTCGAATTTTTTAAGAATTTTCAAATTTTCAGATGGGAGGTTCCAGATAAGGTCAAAAACTACATACTCAGATCTTCACCAAACTTTGCAGGGATACATTGGATGTCAAGACACGTGGAAAAAACGTACAAAACAAGAGATTGGAGACATCAAGATTTTGGACGAATTTTTTAAGAATTTTCAAATTTTCAGAAAGGATGTTCCAGATAAGGTCAAAAACGACATACTCAGATCTTCACCAAACTTTGCAGGGATCCATTGGAGGTCGAGACACGTGGAAAAAACGTACAAAACAAGAGATTGGAGACATCAAGATTTTCGACGAATTTTTGAAGAATTTTCAAATTTTCAGATGGGAGGTTCCAGATAAGGTCAAAAACTACATACTCAGATCTTCACCAAACTTTGCAGGGATACATTCGATGTCAAGACACGTGGAAAAAACGTACAAAAAAGAGATTGGAGACATCAAGATTTTGGACGAATTTTTTAACAATTTTCAAATTTTCAGAAAGGATGTTCCAGATAAGGTCAAAAACGACATACTCAGATCTTCACCAAACTTTGCATGGATACATTGGATGTCAAGACACGTGGAAAAAACGTACAAAACAAGAGATTGGGGTCATCAAGATTTTGCACGGATTTTTTAGGAATTTTCAAATTTTCAGATGGGAGGTTCCAGATAAGGTCAAAAACTACATACTCAGATCTTCACCAAACTTTGCAGGGATACATTGGATGTCAAGACACGTGGAAGAAACGTACAAAACAAGAGATTGGAGACATCAAGATTTTGGACGAATTTTTTAAGAATTTTCAAATTTTCAGATAGGAGGTTCCATATAAGGTCAAAAACTACATACTCAGATCTTCACCAAACTTTTCATGGATACATTATGTGTCAAGACACGTGGAAAAAACGTACAAAACAAAAGATTGGAGACATCAAGATTTTGGTCGAATTTTTTAAGAATTTTCAAATTTTCAGATGGGAGGTTCCAGATAAGGTCAAAAACTACATACTCAGATCTTCACCAAACTTTGCAGGGATACATTGGATGTCAAGACACGTGGAAAAAACGTACAAAAAAGAGATTGGAGACATCAAGATTTTGGACGAATTTTTTAACAATTTTCAAATTTTCAGAAAGGATGTTCCAGATAAGGTCAAAAACGACATACTCAGATCTTCACCAAACTTTGCAGGGATACATTGGATATCAAGACACGTGGAAAAAACGTACAAAACAAGAGATTGGAGACATCAAGATTTTCGACGAATTTTTTAAGAATTTTCAAATTTTCAGATAGGAGGTTCCAGATAAGGTCAAAAACTACATACTCAGATCTTCACCAAACGTTGCAGGGATACTTTGCATGTCAAGACACGTGGAAAAAACGTACAAAACAAAAGATTGGAGACATCAAGATTTTCGACGAATTTTTTAAGAATTTTCAAATTTTCAGATGGGAGGTTCCAGATAAGGTCAAAAACGACATACTCAGATCTTCACCAAACTTTGCATGGATACATTGGATGTCAAGACACGTGGAAAAAACGTACAAAACAAGAGATTGGAGACATCAAGATTTTGGACGAATTTTTTAAGAATTCTCAAATTTTCAGAAAGGAGGTTCCATATAAGGTCAAAAACTACATACTCAGATCTTCACCAAACTTTGCAGGGATACTTTGGATGTCAAGACACGTGGAAAAAACGTACAAAACAAGAGATTGGGGTCATCAAGATTTTGGACGAATTTTTTAAGAATTTTCAAATTTTCAGATGGGAGGTTCAATATAAGGTCAAAAACTACATACTCAGATCTTCACCAAACTTTGCATGGATACATTGGATGTCAAGACACGTGGAAAAAACATACAAAACATAGGATTCGGAACATCAAGATTTTGGTCGAATTTTTTAAGAATTTTCAAATTTTCAGATAGAAGGTTCCATATAAGGTCAAAAACTACATACTCAGATCTTCACCAAACATTGCAGGAATACATTGGATGTCAAGACACGTGGAAAAAACGTACAAAACAAGAGATTGGGGTCATCAAGATTTTGCACGGATTTTTTAGGAATTTTCAAATTTTCAGATGGGAGGTTCCAGATAAGGTCAAAAACTACATACTCAGATCTTCACCAAACTTTGCAGGGATACATTGGATGTCAAGACACGTGGAAAAAACGTACAAAACAAGAGATTGGAGACATCAAGATTTTGGACGAATTTTTTAAGAATTTTCAAATTTTCAGATAGGAGGTTCCATATAAGGTCAAAAACTACATACTCAGATCTTCACCAAACTTTGCATGGATACATTATGTGTCAAGACACGTGGAAAAAACGTACAAAACAAAAGATTGGAGACATCAAGATTTTGGACGAATTTTTTAAGAATTTTCAAATTTTCAGAAAGGATGTTCCAGATAAGGTCAAAAACAACATACTCAGATCTTCACCAAACTTTGCAGGGATACATTGGATATCAAGACACGTGGAAAAAACGTACAAAACAAGAGATTGGAGACATCAAGATTTTGGACGAATTTTTTAAGAATTTTCAAATTTTCAGATAGGAGGTTCCAGATAAGATCAAAAACTACATACTCAGATCTTCACCAAACTTTGCAGGGATACATTGGATGTCAAGACACGTGCAAAAAAAGTACAAAACAAGAGATTGGGGTCATCAAGATTTTGGACGGATTTTTTAGGAATTTTCAAATTTTCAGATGGGAGGTTCCATATAAGGTCAAAAACTACATACTCAGATCTTCACCAAACTTTGCAGGGATACATTGGATGTCAAGACACGTGGAAAAAACGTACAAAACAAGAGATTGGAGACATCAAGATTTTCGACGAATTTTTTAAGAATTTTCAAATTTTCAGATGGGAGGTTCCAGATAAGGTCAAAAACTACATACTCAGATCTTCACCAAACTTTGCAGGGATACATTGGATGTCAAGACACGTGGAAAAAACGTACAAAACAAGAGATTGGAGACATCAAGATTTTGGACGAATTTTTTAAGAATTTTCAAATTTTCAGATAGGAGGTTCCAGATAAGGTCAAAAACTACATACTCAGATCTTCACCAAACTTTGCAGGGATACATTGGATGTCAAGACACGTGGAAAAAACGTACAAAACAAGAGATTGGGGTCATCAAGATTTTGGACGGATTTTTTAGGAATTTTCAAATTTTCAGATGGGAGGTTCCAGATAAGGTCAAAAACTACATACTCAGATCTTCACCAAACATTGCAGGGATACATTGGATGTCAAGACACGTGGAAAAAACGTACAAAACAAGAGATTGGAGACATCAAGATTTTGGACGAATTTTTTAAGAATTTTCAAATTTTCAGATAGGAGGTTCCAGATGAGGTCAAAAACTACATACTCAGATCTTCACCAAACTTTGCAGGAATACTTTGCATGTCAAGACACGTGGAAAAAACATACAAAACATAGGATTGGTGACATCAAGATTTTGGACGAATTTTTTAAGAATTTTCAAATTTTCAGATAGGAGGTTCCATATAAGGTCAAAAACTACATACTCAGATCTTCACCAAACTTTGCAGGGATACATTGGAGGTCGAGACACGTGGAAAAAAAGTACAAAACAAGAGATTGGGGTCATCAAGATTTTGGACGGATTTTTTAGGAATTTTCAAATTTTCAGATGGGAGGTTCCAGATAAGGTCAAAAACTACATACTCAGATCTTCACCAAACTTTGCATGGATACATTATGTGTCAAGACACGTGGAAAAAACGTACAAAAGAAAAGATTGGAGACATCAAGATTTTGGTCGAATTTTTTAAGAATTTTCAAATTTTCAGATGGGAGGTTCCAGATAAGGTCAAAAACTACATACTCAGATCTTCACCAAACTTTGCAGGGATACATTGGATGTCAAGACACGTGGAAAAAACGTACAAAAAAGAGATTGGAGACATCAAGATTTTGGACGAATTTTTTAACAATTTTCAAATTTTCAGAAAGGATGTTCCAGATAAGGTCAAAAACGACATACTCAGATCTTCACCAAACTTTGCAGGGATACATTGGATATCAAGACACGTGGAAAAAACGTACAAAACAAGAGATTGGAGACATCAAGATTTTCGACGAATTTTTTAAGAATTTTCAAATTTTCAGATAGGAGGTTCCAGATAAGGTCAAAAACTACATACTCAGATCTTCACCAAACGTTGCAGGGATACTTTGCATGTCAAGACACGTGGAAAAAACGTACAAAACAAAAGATTGGAGACATCAAGATTTTCGACGATTTTTTTAAGAATTTTCAAATTTTCAGATGGGAGGTTCCAGATAAGGTCAAAAACGACATACTCAGATCTTCACCAAACTTTGCATGGATACATTGGATGTCAAGACACGTGGAAAAAACGTACAAAACAAGAGATTGGAGACATCAAGATTTTGGACGAATTTTTTAAGAATTCTCAAATTTTCAGAAAGGAGGTTCCATATAAGGTCAAAAACTACATACTCAGATCTTCACCAAACTTTGCAGGGATACTTTGGATGTCAAGACACGTGGAAAAAACGTACAAAACAAGAGATTGGGGTCATCAAGATTTTGGACGAATTTTTTAAGAATTTTCAAATTTTCAGATGGGAGGTTCAATATAAGGTCAAAAACTACATACTCAGATCTTCACCAAACTTTGCATGGATACATTGGATGTCAAGACACGTGGAAAAAACATACAAAACATAGGATTCGGAACATCAAGATTTTGGTCGAATTTTTTAAGAATTTTCAAATTTTCAGATAGAAGGTTCCATATAAGGTCAAAAACTACATACTCAGATCTTCACCAAACATTGCAGGAATACATTGGATGTCAAGACACGTGGAAAAAACGTACAAAACAAGAGATTGGGGTCATCAAGATTTTGCACGGATTTTTTAGGAATTTTCAAATTTTCAGATGGGAGGTTCCAGATAAGGTCAAAAACTACATACTCAGATCTTCACCAAACTTTGCAGGGATACATTGGATGTCAAGACACGTGGAAAAAACGTACAAAACAAGAGATTGGAGACATCAAGATTTTGGACGATTTTTTTAAGAATTTTCAAATTTTCAGATAGGAGGTTCCATATAAGGTCAAAAACTACATACTCAGATCTTCACCAAACTTTGCATGGATACATTATGTGTCAAGACACGTGGAAAAAACGTACAAAACAAAAGATTGGAGACATCAAGATTTTGGTCGAATTTTTTAAGAATTTTCAAATTTTCAGATGGGAGGTTCCAGATAAGGTCAAAAACTACATACTCAGATCTTCACCAAACTTTGCAGGGATACATTGGATGTCAAGACACGTGGAAAAAACGTACAAAAAAGAGATTGGAGACATCAAGATTTTGGACGAATTTTTTAACAATTTTCAAATTTTCAGATGGGAGGTTCAATATAAGGTCAAAAACTACATACTCAGATCTTCACCAAACTTTGCATGGATACATTGGATGTCAAGACACGTGGAAAAAACGTACAAAACAAGAGATTGGGGTCATCAAGATTTTGGACGGATTTTTTAGGAATTTTCAAATTTTCAGATGGGAGGTTCCAGATAAGGTCAAAAACTACATACTCAGATCTTCACCAAACATTGCAGGGATACATTGGATGTCAAGACACGTGGAAAAAACGTACAAAACAAGAGATTGGAGACATCAAGATTTTGGACGAATTTTTTAAGAATTTTCAAATTTTCAGAAAGGATGTTCCAGATAAGGTCAAAAACAACATACTCAGATCTTCACCAAACTTTGCAGGGATACATTGGATATCAAGACACGTGGAAAAAACGTACAAAACAAGAGATTGGAGACATCAAGATTTTGACGAATTTTTTAAGAATTTTCAAATTTTCAGATAGGAGGTTCCAGATAAGATCAAAAACTACATACTCAGATCTTCACCAAACTTTGCAGGGATACATTGGATGTCAAGACACGTGGAAAAAAAGTACAAAACAAGAGATTGGGGTCATCAAGATTTTGGACGGATTTTTTAGGAATTTTCAAATTTTCAGATGGGAGGTTCCATATAAGGTCAAAAACTACATACTCAGATCTTCACCAAACTTTGCAGGGATACATTGGATGTCAAGACACGTGGAAAAAACGTACAAAACAAGAGATTGGAGACATCAAGATTTTCGACGAATTTTTTAAGAATTTTCAAATTTTCAGATGGGAGGTTCCAGATAAGGTCAAAAACTACATACTCAGATCTTCACCAAACTTTGCAGGGATACATTGGATGTCAAGACACGTGGAAAAAACGTACAAAACAAGAGATTGGAGACATCAAGATTTTGGACGAATTTTTTAAGAATTTTCAAATTTTCAGATAGGAGGTTCCAGATAAGGTCAAAAACTACATACTCAGATCTTCACCAAACTTTGCAGGGATACATTGGATGTCAAGACACGTGGAAAAAACGTACAAAACAAGAGATTGGGGTCATCAAGATTTTGGACGGATTTTTTAGGAATTTTCAAATTTTCAGATGGGAGGTTCCAGATAAGGTCAAAAACTACATACTCAGATCTTCACCAAACATTGCAGGGATACATTGGATGTCAAGACACGTGGAAAAAACGTACAAAACAAGAGATTGGAGACATCAAGATTTTGGACGAATTTTTTAAGAATTTTCAAATTTTCAGATAGGAGGTTCCAGATGAGGTCAAAAACTACATACTCAGATCTTCACCAAACTTTGCAGGAATACTTTGCATGTCAAGACACGTGGAAAAAACATACAAAACATAGGATTGGTGACATCAAGATTTTGGACGAATTTTTTAAGAATTTTCAAATTTTCAGATAGGAGGTTCCATATAAGGTCAAAAACTACATACTCAGATCTTCACCAAACTTTGCAGGGATACATTGGAGGTCGAGACACGTGGAAAAAAAGTACAAAACAAGAGATTGGGGTCATCAAGATTTTGGACGGATTTTTTAGGAATTTTCAAATTTTCAGATGGGAGGTTCCAGATAAGGTCAAAAACTACATACTCAGATCTTCACCAAACATTGCAGGGATACATTGGATGTCAAGACACGTGGAAAAAACGTACAAAACAAGAGATTGGAGACATCAAGATTTTGGACGAATTTTTTAAGAATTTTCAAATTTTCAGATAGGAGGTTCCAGATGAGGTCAAAAACTACATACTCAGATCTTCACCAAACTTTGCAGGAATACTTTGCATGTCAAGACACGTGGAAAAAACGTACAAAACAAGAGATCGGAGACATCAAGATTTTCGACGAATTTTTTAAGAATTTTCAAATTTTCAGATGGGAGGTTCCAGATAAGGTCAAAAACGACATACTCAGATCTTCACCAAACTTTGCAGGGATCCATTGGAGGTCGAGACACGTGGAAAAAACGTACAAAACAAGAGATTGGAGACATCAAGATTTTGGACGAATTTTTTAAGAATTTTCAAATTTTCAGATAGGAGGTTCCATATAAGGTCAAAAACTACATACTCAGATCTTCACCAAACTTTGCAGGGATACATTGGATGTCAAGACACGTGGAAAAAACGTACAAAACAAGAGATTGGAGACATCAAGATTTTCGACGAATTTTTTAAGAATTTTCAAATTTTCAGAAAGGATGTTCCAGATAAGGTCAAAAACGACATACTCAGATCTTCACCAAACTTTGCAGGGATCCATTGGAGGTCGAGACACGTGGAAAAAACGTACAAAACAAGAGATTGGAGACATCAAGATTGTGCACGGATTTTTTAGGAATTTTCAAATTTTCAGATGGGAGGTTCCAGATAAGGTCAAAAACTACATACTCAGATCTTCACCAAACTTTGCAGGGATACATTGGATGTCAAGACACGTGGAAAAAACGTACAAAACAAGAGATTGGAGACATCAAGATTTTGGACGAATTTTTTAAGAATTTTCAAATTTTCAGATAGGAGGTTCCATATAAGGTCAAAAACTACATACTCAGATCTTCACCAAACTTTGCATGGATACATTATGTGTCAAGACACGTGGAAAAAACGTACAAAACAAGAGATTGGGGTCATCAAGATTTTGGACGAATTTTTTAAGAATTTTCAAATTTTCAGATAGGAGGTTCCATATAAGGTCAAAAACTACATACTCAGATCTTCACCAAACTTTGCATGGATACATTATGTGTCAAGACACGTGGAAAAAACGTACAAAACAAGAGATTGGAGACATCAAGATTTTGGACGAATTTTTTAAGAATTTTCAAATTTTCAGAAAAGATGTTCCAGATAAGGTCAAAAACGACATACTCAGATCTTCACCAAACTTTGCAGGGATACATTGGATATAAAGACACGTGGAAAAAACGTACAAAACAAGAGATTGGAGACATCAAGATTTTCGACGAATTTTTTAAGAATTTTCAAATTTTCAGATAGGAGGTTCCAGATAAGGTCAAAAACTGCATACTCAGATCTTCACCAAACGTTGCAGGGATACTTTGCATGTCAAGACACGTGGAAAAAACGTACAAAACAAAAGATTGGAGACATCAAGATTTTCGACGAATTTTTTAAGAATTTTCAAATTTTCAGATGGGAGGTTCCAGATAAGGTCAAAAACGACATACTCAGATCTTCACCAAACTTTGCAGGGATCCATTGGAGGTCGAGACACGTGGAAAAAACGTACAAAACAAGAGATTGGAGACATCAAGATTTTGGACGAATTTTTTAAGAATTTTCAAATTTTCAGATAGGAGGTTCCATATAAGGTCAAAAACTACATACTCAGATCTTCACCAAACTTTGCAGGGATACATTGGATGTCAAGACACGTGGAAAAAACGTACAAAACAAGAGATTGGAGACATCAAGATTTTCGACGAATTTTTTAAGAATTTTCAAATTTTCAGAAAGGATGTTCCAGATAAGGTCAAAAACGACATACTCAGATCTTCACCAAACTTTGCAGGGATCCATTGGAGGTCGAGACACGTGGAAAAAACGTACAAAACAAGAGATTGGAGACATCAAGATTTTCGACGAATTTTTGAAGAATTTTCAAATTTTCAGATGGGAGGTTCCAGATAAGGTCAAAAACTACATACTCAGATCTTCACCAAACTTTGCAGGGATACATTGGATGTCAAGACACGTGGAAAAAACGTACAAAAAAGAGATTGGAGACATCAAGATTTTGGACGAATTTTTTAACAATTTTCAAATTTTCAGAAAGGATGTTCCAGATAAGGTCAAAAACGACATACTCAGATCTTCACCAAACTTTGCATGGATACATTGGATGTCAAGACACGTGGAAAAAACGTACAAAACAAGAGATTGGGGTCATCAAGATTTTGCACGGATTTTTTAGGAATTTTCAAATTTTCAGATGGGAGGTTCCAGATAAGGTCAAAAACTACATACTCAGATCTTCACCAAACTTTGCAGGGATACATTGGATGTCAAGACACGTGGAAGAAACGTACAAAACAAGAGATTGGAGACATCAAGATTTTGGACGAATTTTTTAAGAATTTTCAAATTTTCAGATAGGAGGTTCCATATAAGGTCAAAAACTACATACTCAGATCTTCACCAAACTTTGCATGGATACATTATGTGTCAAGACACGTGGAAAAAACGTACAAAACAAAAGATTGGAGACATCAAGATTTTGGTCGAATTTTTTAAGAATTTTCAAATTTTCAGATGGGAGGTTCCAGATAAGGTCAAAAACTACATACTCAGATCTTCACCAAACTTTGCAGGGATACATTGGATGTCAAGACACGTGGAAAAAACGTACAAAAAAGAGATTGGAGACATCAAGATTTTGGACGAATTTTTTAACAATTTTCAAATTTTCAGAAAGGATGTTCCAGATAAGGTCAAAAACGACATACTCAGATCTTCACCAAACTTTGCAGGGATACATTGGATATCAAGACACGTGGAAAAAACGTACAAAACAAGAGATTGGAGACATCAAGATTTTCGACGAATTTTTTAAGAATTTTCAAATTTTCAGATAGGAGGTTCCAGATAAGGTCAAAAACTACATACTCAGATCTTCACCAAACGTTGCAGGGATACTTTGCATGTCAAGACACGTGGAAAAAACGTACAAAACAAAAGATTGGAGACATCAAGATTTTCGACGAATTTTTTAAGAATTTTCAAATTTTCAGATGGGAGGTTCCAGATAAGGTCAAAAACGACATACTCAGATCTTCACCAAACTTTGCATGGATACATTGGATGTCAAGACACGTGGAAAAAACGTACAAAACAAGAGATTGGAGACATCAAGATTTTGGACGAATTTTTTAAGAATTCTCAAATTTGCAGAAAGGAGGTTCCATATAAGGTCAAAAACTACATACTCAGATCTTCACCAAACTTTGCAGGGATACTTTGGATGTCAAGACACGTGGAAAAAACGTACAAAACAAGAGATTGGGGTCATCAAGATTTTGGACGAATTTTTTAAGAATTTTCAAATTTTCAGATGGGAGGTTCAATATAAGGTCAAAAACTACATACTCAGATCTTCACCAAACTTTGCATGGATACATTGGATGTCAAGACACGTGGAAAAAACATACAAAACATAGGATTCGGAACATCAAGATTTTGGTCGAATTTTTTAAGAATTTTCAAATTTTCAGATAGAAGGTTCCATATAAGGTCAAAAACTACATACTCAGATCTTCACCAAACATTGCAGGAATACATTGGATGTCAAGACACGTGGAAAAAACGTACAAAACAAGAGATTGTGGGTCATCAAGATTTTGCACGGATTTTTTAGGAATTTTCAAATTTTCAGATGGGAGGTTCCAGATAAGGTCAAAAACTACATACTCAGATCTTCACCAAACTTTGCAGGGATACATTGGATGTCAAGACACGTGGAAAAAACGTACAAAACAAGAGATTGGAGACATCAAGATTTTGGACGAATTTTTTAAGAATTTTCAAATTTTCAGATAGGAGGTTCCATATAAGGTCAAAAACTACATACTCAGATCTTCACCAAACTTTGCATGGATACATTATGTGTCAAGACACGTGGAAAAAACGTACAAAACAAGAGATTGGGGTCATCAAGATTTTGGACGAATTTTTTAAGAATTTTCAAATTTTCAGATAGGAGGTTCCATATAAGGTCAAAAACTACATACTCAGATCTTCACCAAACTTTGCATGGATACATTATGTGTCAAGACACGTGGAAAAAACGTACAAAACAAGAGATTGGAGACATCAAGATTTTGGACGAATTTTTTAAGAATTTTCAAATTTTCAGAAAAGATGTTCCAGATAAGGTCAAAAACGACATACTCAGATCTTCACCAAACTTTGCAGGGATACATTGGATATAAAGACACGTGGAAAAAACGTACAAAACAAGAGATTGGAGACATCAAGATTTTCGACGAATTTTTTAAGAATTTTCAAATTTTCAGATAGGAGGTTCCAGATAAGGTCAAAAACTGCATACTCAGATCTTCACCAAACGTTGCAGGGATACTTTGCATGTCAAGACACGTGGAAAAAACGTACAAAACAAAAGATTGGAGACATCAAGATTTTCGACGAATTTTTTAAGAATTTTCAAATTTTCAGATGGGAGGTTCCAGATAAGGTCAAAAACGACATACTCAGATCTTCACCAAACTTTGCAGGGATCCATTGGAGGTCGAGACACGTGGAAAAAACGTACAAAACAAGAGATTGGAGACATCAAGATTTTGGACGAATTTTTTAAGAATTTTCAAATTTTCAGATAGGAGGTTCCATATAAGGTCAAAAACTACATACTCAGATCTTCACCAAACTTTGCAGGGATACATTGGATGTCAAGACACGTGGAAAAAACGTACAAAACAAGAGATTGGAGACATCAAGATTTTCGACGAATTTTTTAAGAATTTTCAAATTTTCAGAAAGGATGTTCCAGATAAGGTCAAAAACGACATACTCAGATCTTCACCAAACTTTGCAGGGATCCATTGGAGGTCGAGACACGTGGAAAAAACGTACAAAACAAGAGATTGGAGACATCAAGATTTTCGACGAATTTTTGAAGAATTTTCAAATTTTCAGATGGGAGGTTCCAGATAAGGTCAAAAACTACATACTCAGATCTTCACCAAACTTTGCAGGGATACATTGGATGTCAAGACACGTGGAAAAAACGTACAAAAAAGAGATTGGAGACATCAAGATTTTGGACGAATTTTTTAACAATTTTCAAATTTTCAGAAAGGATGTTCCAGATAAGGTCAAAAACGACATACTCAGATCTTCACCAAACTTTGCATGGATACATTGGATGTCAAGACACGTGGAAAAAACGTACAAAACAAGAGATTGGGGTCATCAAGATTTTGCACGGATTTTTTAGGAATTTTCAAATTTTCAGATGGGAGGTTCCAGATAAGGTCAAAAACTACATACTCAGATCTTCACCAAACTTTGCAGGGATACATTGGATGTCAAGACACGTGGAAGAAACGTACAAAACAAGAGATTGGAGACATCAAGATTTTGGACGAATTTTTTAAGAATTTTCAAATTTTCAGATAGGAGGTTCCATATAAGGTCAAAAACTACATACTCAGATCTTCACCAAACTTTGCATGGATACATTATGTGTCAAGACACGTGGAAAAAACGTACAAAACAAAAGATTGGAGACATCAAGATTTTGGTCGAATTTTTTAAGAATTTTCAAATTTTCAGATGGGAGGTTCCAGATAAGGTCAAAAACTACATACTCAGATCTTCACCAAACTTTGCAGGGATACATTGGATGTCAAGACACGTGGAAAAAACGTACAAAAAAGAGATTGGAGACATCAAGATTTTGGACGAATTTTTTAACAATTTTCAAATTTTCAGAAAGGATGTTCCAGATAAGGTCAAAAACGACATACTCAGATCTTCACCAAACTTTGCAGGGATACATTGGATATCAAGACACGTGGAAAAAACGTACAAAACAAGAGATTGGAGACATCAAGATTTTCGACGAATTTTTTAAGAATTTTCAAATTTTCAGATAGGAGGTTCCAGATAAGGTCAAAAACTACATACTCAGATCTTCACCAAACGTTGCAGGGATACTTTGCATGTCAAGACACGTGGAAAAAACGTACAAAACAAAAGATTGGAGACATCAAGATTTTCGACGAATTTTTTAAGAATTTTCAAATTTTCAGATGGGAGGTTCCAGATAAGGTCAAAAACGACATACTCAGATCTTCACCAAACTTTGCATGGATACATTGGATGTCAAGACACGTGGAAAAAACGTACAAAACAAGAGATTGGAGACATCAAGATTTTGGACGAATTTTTTAAGAATTCTCAAATTTGCAGAAAGGAGGTTCCATATAAGGTCAAAAACTACATACTCAGATCTTCACCAAACTTTGCAGGGATACTTTGGATGTCAAGACACGTGGAAAAAACGTACAAAACAAGAGATTGGGGTCATCAAGATTTTGGACGAATTTTTTAAGAATTTTCAAATTTTCAGATGGGAGGTTCAATATAAGGTCAAAAACTACATACTCAGATCTTCACCAAACTTTGCATGGATACATTGGATGTCAAGACACGTGGAAAAAACATACAAAACATAGGATTCGGAACATCAAGATTTTGGTCGAATTTTTTAAGAATTTTCAAATTTTCAGATAGAAGGTTCCATATAAGGTCAAAAACTACATACTCAGATCTTCACCAAACATTGCAGGAATACATTGGATGTCAAGACACGTGGAAAAAACGTACAAAACAAGAGATTGTGGGTCATCAAGATTTTGCACGGATTTTTTAGGAATTTTCAAATTTTCAGATGGGAGGTTCCAGATAAGGTCAAAAACTACATACTCAGATCTTCACCAAACTTTGCAGGGATACATTGGATGTCAAGACACGTGGAAAAAACGTACAAAACAAGAGATTGGAGACATCAAGATTTTGGACGAATTTTTTAAGAATTTTCAAATTTTCAGATAGGAGGTTCCATATAAGGTCAAAAACTACATACTCAGATCTTCACCAAACTTTGCATGGATACATTATGTGTCAAGACACGTGGAAAAAACGTACAAAACAAGAGATTGGGGTCATCAAGATTTTGGACGAATTTTTTAAGAATTTTCAAATTTTCAGATAGGAGGTTCCATATAAGGTCAAAAACTACATACTCAGATCTTCACCAAACTTTGCATGGATACATTATGTGTCAAGACACGTGGAAAAAACGTACAAAACAAGAGATTGGAGACATCAAGATTTTGGACGAATTTTTTAAGAATTTTCAAATTTTCAGAAAAGATGTTCCAGATAAGGTCAAAAACGACATACTCAGATCTTCACCAAACTTTGCAGGGATACATTGGATATAAAGACACGTGGAAAAAACGTACAAAACAAGAGATTGGAGACATCAAGATTTTCGACGAATTTTTTAAGAATTTTCAAATTTTCAGATAGGAGGTTCCAGATAAGGTCAAAAACTGCATACTCAGATCTTCACCAAACGTTGCAGGGATACTTTGCATGTCAAGACACGTGGAAAAAACGTACAAAACAAAAGATTGGAGACATCAAGATTTTCGACGAATTTTTTAAGAATTTTCAAATTTTCAGATGGGAGGTTCCAGATAAGGTCAAAAACGACATACTCAGATCTTCACCAAACTTTGCAGGGATCCATTGGAGGTCGAGACACGTGGAAAAAACGTACAAAACAAGAGATTGGAGACATCAAGATTTTGGACGAATTTTTTAAGAATTTTCAAATTTTCAGATAGGAGGTTCCATATAAGGTCAAAAACTACATACTCAGATCTTCACCAAACTTTGCAGGGATACATTGGATGTCAAGACACGTGGAAAAAACGTACAAAACAAGAGATTGGAGACATCAAGATTTTCGACGAATTTTTTAAGAATTTTCAAATTTTCAGAAAGGATGTTCCAGATAAGGTCAAAAACGACATACTCAGATCTTCACCAAACTTTGCAGGGATCCATTGGAGGTCGAGACACGTGGAAAAAACGTACAAAACAAGAGATTGGAGACATCAAGATTTTCGACGAATTTTTGAAGAATTTTCAAATTTTCAGATGGGAGGTTCCAGATAAGGTCAAAAACTACATACTCAGATCTTCACCAAACTTTGCAGGGATACATTGGATGTCAAGACACGTGGAAAAAACGTACAAAAAAGAGATTGGAGACATCAAGATTTTGGACGAATTTTTTAACAATTTTCAAATTTTCAGAAAGGATGTTCCAGATAAGGTCAAAAACGACATACTCAGATCTTCACCAAACTTTGCATGGATACATTGGATGTCAAGACACGTGGAAAAAACGTACAAAACAAGAGATTGGGGTCATCAAGATTTTGCACGGATTTTTTAGGAATTTTCAAATTTTCAGATGGGAGGTTCCAGATAAGGTCAAAAACTACATACTCAGATCTTCACCAAACTTTGCAGGGATACATTGGATGTCAAGACACGTGGAAGAAACGTACAAAACAAGAGATTGGAGACATCAAGATTTTGGACGAATTTTTTAAGAATTTTCAAATTTTCAGATAGGAGGTTCCATATAAGGTCAAAAACTACATACTCAGATCTTCACCAAACTTTGCATGGATACATTATGTGTCAAGACACGTGGAAAAAACGTACAAAACAAAAGATTGGAGACATCAAGATTTTGGTCGAATTTTTTAAGAATTTTCAAATTTTCAGATGGGAGGTTCCAGATAAGGTCAAAAACTACATACTCAGATCTTCACCAAACTTTGCAGGGATACATTGGATGTCAAGACACGTGGAAAAAACGTACAAAAAAGAGATTGGAGACATCAAGATTTTGGACGAATTTTTTAACAATTTTCAAATTTTCAGAAAGGATGTTCCAGATAAGGTCAAAAACGACATACTCAGATCTTCACCAAACTTTGCAGGGATACATTGGATATCAAGACACGTGGAAAAAACGTACAAAACAAGAGATTGGAGACATCAAGATTTTCGACGAATTTTTTAAGAATTTTCAAATTTTCAGATAGGAGGTTCCAGATAAGGTCAAAAACTACATACTCAGATCTTCACCAAACGTTGCAGGGATACTTTGCATGTCAAGACACGTGGAAAAAACGTACAAAACAAAAGATTGGAGACATCAAGATTTTCGACGAATTTTTTAAGAATTTTCAAATTTTCAGATGGGAGGTTCCAGATAAGGTCAAAAACGACATACTCAGATCTTCACCAAACTTTGCATGGATACATTGGATGTCAAGACACGTGGAAAAAACGTACAAAACAAGAGATTGGAGACATCAAGATTTTGGACGAATTTTTTAAGAATTCTCAAATTTTCAGAAAGGAGGTTCCATATAAGGTCAAAAACTACATACTCAGATCTTCACCAAACTTTGCAGGGATACTTTGGATGTCAAGACACGTGGAAAAAACGTACAAAACAAGAGATTGGGGTCATCAAGATTTTGGACGAATTTTTTAAGAATTTTCAAATTTTCAGATGGGAGGTTCAATATAAGGTCAAAAACTACATACTCAGATCTTCACCAAACTTTGCATGGATACATTGGATGTCAAGACACGTGGAAAAAACATACAAAACATAGGATTCGGAACATCAAGATTTTGGTCGAATTTTTTAAGAATTTTCAAATTTTCAGATAGAAGGTTCCATATAAGGTCAAAAACTACATACTCAGATCTTCACCAAACATTGCAGGAATACATTGGATGTCAAGACACGTGGAAAAAACGTACAAAACAAGAGATTGTGGGTCATCAAGATTTTGCACGGATTTTTTAGGAATTTTCAAATTTTCAGATGGGAGGTTCCAGATAAGGTCAAAAACTACATACTCAGATCTTCACCAAACTTTGCAGGGATACATTGGATGTCAAGACACGTGGAAAAAACGTACAAAACAAGAGATTGGAGACATCAAGATTTTGGACGAATTTTTTAAGAATTTTCAAATTTTCAGAAAGGATGTTCCAGATAAGGTCAAAAACAACATACTCAGATCTTCACCAAACTTTGCAGGGATACATTGGATATCAAGACACGTGGAAAAAACGTACAAAACAAGAGATTGGAGACATCAAGATTTTGGACGAATTTTTTAAGAATTTTCAAATTTTCAGATAGGAGGTTCCAGATAAGATCAAAAACTACATACTCAGATCTTCACCAAACTTTGCAGGGATACATTGGATGTCAAGACACGTGGAAAAAAAGTACAAAACAAGAGATTGGGGTCATCAAGATTTTGGACGGATTTTTTAGGAATTTTCAAATTTTCAGATGGGAGGTTCCATATAAGGTCAAAAACTACATACTCAGATCTTCACCAAACTTTGCAGGGATACTTTGGATGTCAAGACACGTGGAAAAAACGTACAAAACAAGAGATTGGAGACATCAAGATTTTCGACGAATTTTTTAAGAATTTTCAAATTTTCAGATGGGAGGTTCCAGATAAGGTCAAAAACTACATACTCAGATCTTCACTAAACTTTGCAGGGATACATTGGATGTCAAGACACGTGGAAAAAACGTACAAAACAAGAGATTGGAGACATCAAGATTTTGGACGAATTTTTTAAGAATTTTCAAATTTTCAGATAGGAGGTTCCAGATAAGGTCAAAAACTACATACTCAGATCTTCACCAAACTTTGCAGGGATACATTGGATGTCAAGACACGTGGAAAAAACGTACAAAACAAGAGATTGGGGTCATCAAGATTTTGGACGGATTTTTTAGGAATTTTCAAATTTTCAGATGGGAGGTTCCAGATAAGGTCAAAAACTACATACTCAGATCTTCACCAAACATTGCAGGGATACATTGGATGTCAAGACACGTGGAAAAAACGTACAAAACAAGAGATTGGAGACATCAAGATTTTGGACGAATTTTTTAAGAATTTTCAAATTTTCAGATAGGAGGTTCCAGATGAGGTCAAAAACTACATACTCAGATCTTCACCAAACTTTGCAGGGATACCTTGCATGTCAAGACACGTGGAAAAAACATACAAAACATAGGATTGGTGACATCAAGATTTTGGACGAATTTTTTAAGAATTTTCAAATTTTCAGATAGGAGGTTCCATAAAAGGTCAAAAACTACATACTCAGATCTTCACCAAACTTTGCAGGGATACATTGGAGGTCGAGACACGTGGAAAAAAAGTACAAAACAAGAGATTGGGGTCATCAAGATTTTGGACGGATTTTTTAGGAATTTTCAAATTTTCAGATGGGAGGTTCCAGATAAGGTCAAAAACTACATACTCAGATCTTCACCAAACATTGCAGGGATACATTGGATGTCAAGACACGTGGAAAAAACGTACAAAACAAGAGATTGGAGACATCAAGATTTTGGACGAATTTTTTAAGAATTTTCAAATTTTCAGATAGGAGGTTCCAGATGAGGTCAAAAACTACATACTCAGATCTTCACCAAACTTTGCAGGAATACTTTGCATGTCAAGACACGTGGAAAAAACGTACAAAACAAGAGATCGGAGACATCAAGATTTTCGACGAATTTTTTAAGAATTTTCAAATTTTCAGATGGGAGGTTCCAGATAAGGTCAAAAACGACATACTCAGATCTTCACCAAACTTTGCAGGGATCCATTGGAGGTCGAGACACGTGGAAAAAACGTACAAAACAAGAGATTGGAGACATCAAGATTTTGGACGAATTTTTTAAGAATTTTCAAATTTTCAGATAGGAGGTTCCATATAAGGTCAAAAACTACATACTCAGATCTTCACCAAACTTTGCAGGGATACATTGGATGTCAAGACACGTGGAAAAAACGTACAAAACAAGAGATTGGAGACATCAAGATTTTCGACGAATTTTTTAAGAATTTTCAAATTTTCAGAAAGGATGTTCCAGATAAGGTCAAAAACGACATACTCAGATCTTCACCAAACTTTGCAGGGATCCATTGGAGGTCGAGACACGTGGAAAAAACGTACAAAACAAGAGATTGGAGACATCAAGATTGTGCACGGATTTTTTAGGAATTTTCAAATTTTCAGATGGGAGGTTCCAGATAAGGACAAAAACTACATACTCAGATCTTCACCAAACTTTGCAGGGATACATTGGATGTCAAGACACGTGGAAAAAACGTACAAAACAAGAGATTGGAGACATCAAGATTTTGGACGAATTTTTTAAGAATTTTCAAATTTTCAGATAGGAGGTTCCATATAAGATCAAAAACTACATACTCAGATCTTCACCAAACTTTGCATGGATACATTATGTGTCAAGACACGTGGAAAAAACGTACAAAACAAGAGATTGGGGTCATCAAGATTTTGGACGAATTTTTTAAGAATTTTCAAATTTTCAGATAGGAGGTTCCATATAAGGTCAAAAACTACATACTCAGATCTTCACCAAACTTTGCATGGATACATTATGTGTCAAGACACGTGGAAAAAACGTACAAAACAAGAGATTGGAGACATCAAGATTTTGGACGAATTTTTTAAGAATTTTCAAATTTTCAGAAAGGATATTCCAGATAAGGTCAAAAACGACATACTCAGATCTTCACCAAACTTTGCAGGGATACATTGGATATCAAGACACGTGGAAAAAACGTACAAAACAAGAGATTGGAGACATCAAGATTTTCGACGAATTTTTTAAGAATTTTCAAATTTTCAGATAGGAGGTTCCAGATAAGGTCAAAAACTACATACTCAGATCTTCACCAAACGTTGCAGGGATACTTTGCATGTCAAGACACGTGGAAAAAACGTACAAAACAAAAGATTGGAGACATCAAGATTTTCGACGAATTTTTTAAGAATTTTCAAATTTTCAGATGGGAGGTTCCAGATAAGGTCAAAAACGACATACTCAGATCTTCACCAAACTTTGCAGGGATCCATTGGAGGTCGAGACACGTGGAAAAAACGTACAAAACAAGAGATTGGAGACATCAAGATTTTGGACGAATTTTTTAAGAATTTTCAAATTTTCAGATAGGAGGTTCCATATAAGGTCAAAAACTACATACTCAGATCTTCACCAAACTTTGCAGGGATACATTGGATGTCAAGACACGTGGAAAAAACGTACAAAACAAGAGATTGGAGACATCAAGATTTTCGACGAATTTTTTAAGAATTTTCAAATTTTCAGAAAGGATGTTCCAGATAAGGTCAAAAACGACATACTCAGATCTTCACCAAACTTTGCAGGGATCCATTGGAGGTCGAGACACGTGGAAAAAACGTACAAAACAAGAGATTGGAGACATCAAGATTTTCGACGAATTTTTGAAGAATTTTCAAATTTTCAGATGGGAGGTTCCAGATAAGGTCAAAAACTACATACTCAGATCTTCACCAAACTTTGCAGGGATACATTGGATGTCAAGACACGTGGAAAAAACGTACAAAAAAGAGATTGGAGACATCAAGATTTTGGACGAATTTTTTAACAATTTTCAAATTTTCAGAAAGGATGTTCCAGATAAGGTCAAAAACTACATACTCAGATCTTCACCAAACTTTGCAGGGATACATTGGATGTCAAGACACGTGGAAAAAACGTACAAAACAAGAGATTGGAGACATCAAGATTTTCGACGAATTTTTTAAGAATTTTCAAATTTTCAGAAAGGATGTTCCAGATAAGGTCAAAAACGACATACTCAGATCTTCACCAAACTTTGCAGGGATCCATTGGAGGTCGAGACACGTGGAAAAAACGTACAAAACAAGAGATTGGAGACATCAAGATTGTGCACGGATTTTTTAGGAATTTTCAAATTTTCAGATGGGAGGTTCCAGATAAGGACAAAAACTACATACTCAGATCTTCACCAAACTTTGCAGGGATACATTGGATGTCAAGACACGTGGAAAAAACGTACAAAACAAGAGATTGGAGACATCAAGATTTTGGACGAATTTTTTAAGAATTTTCAAATTTTCAGATAGGAGGTTCCATATAAGGTCAAAAACTACATACTCAGATCTTCACCAAACTTTGCATGGATACATTATGTGTCAAGACACGTGGAAAAAACGTACAAAACAAGAGATTGGGGTCATCAAGATTTTGGACGAATTTTTTAAGAATTTTCAAATTTTCAGATAGGAGGTTCCATATAAGGTCAAAAACTACATACTCAGATCTTCACCAAACTTTGCATGGATACATTATGTGTCAAGACACGTGGAAAAAACGTACAAAACAAGAGATTGGAGACATCAAGATTTTGGACGAATTTTTTAAGAATTTTCAAATTTTCAGAAAGGATATTCCAGATAAGGTCAAAAACGACATACTCAGATCTTCACCAAACTTTGCAGGGATACATTGGATATCAAGACACGTGGAAAAAACGTACAAAACAAGAGATTGGAGACATCAAGATTTTCGACGAATTTTTTAAGAATTTTCAAATTTTCAGATAGGAGGTTCCAGATAAGGTCAAAAACTACATACTCAGATCTTCACCAAACGTTGCAGGGATACTTTGCATGTCAAGACACGTGGAAAAAACGTACAAAACAAAAGATTGGAGACATCAAGATTTTCGACGAATTTTTTAAGAATTTTCAAATTTTCAGATGGGAGGTTCCAGATAAGGTCAAAAACGACATACTCAGATCTTCACCAAACTTTGCAGGGATCCATTGGAGGTCGAGACACGTGGAAAAAACGTACAAAACAAGAGATTGGAGACATCAAGATTTTGGACGAATTTTTTAAGAATTTTCAAATTTTCAGATAGGAGGTTCCATATAAGGTCAAAAACTACATACTCAGATCTTCACCAAACTTTGCAGGGATACATTGGATGTCAAGACACGTGGAAAAAACGTACAAAACAAGAGATTGGAGACATCAAGATTTTCGACGAATTTTTTAAGAATTTTCAAATTTTCAGAAAGGATGTTCCAGATAAGGTCAAAAACGACATACTCAGATCTTCACCAAACTTTGCAGGGATCCATTGGAGGTCGAGACACGTGGAAAAAACGTACAAAACAAGAGATTGGAGACATCAAGATTTTCGACGAATTTTTGAAGAATTTTCAAATTTTCAGATGGGAGGTTCCAGATAAGGTCAAAAACTACATACTCAGATCTTCACCAAACTTTGCAGGGATACATTGGATGTCAAGACACGTGGAAAAAACGTACAAAAAAGAGATTGGAGACATCAAGATTTTGGACGAATTTTTTAACAATTTTCAAATTTTCAGAAAGGATGTTCCAGATAAGGTCAAAAACGACATACTCAGATCTTCACCAAACTTTGCATGGATACATTGGATGTCAAGACACGTGGAAAAAACGTACAAAACAAGAGATTGGGGTCATCAAGATTTTGCACGGATTTTTTAGGAATTTTCAAATTTTCAGATGGGAGGTTCCAGATAAGGTCAAAAACTACATACTCAGATCTTCACCAAACTTTGCAGGGATACATTGGATGTCAAGACACGTGGAAAAAACGTACAAAACAAGAGATTGGAGACATCAAGATTTTGGACGAATTTTTTAAGAATTTTCAAATTTTCAGATAGGAGGTTCCATATAAGGTCAAAAACTACATACTCAGATCTTCACCAAACTTTGCATGGATACATTATGTGTCAAGACACGTGGAAAAACGTACAAAACAAAAGATTGGAGACATCAAGATTTTGGTCGAATTTTTTAAGAATTTTCAAATTTTCAGATGGGAGGTTCCAGATAAGGTCAAAAACTACATACTCAGATCTTCACCAAACTTTGCAGGGATACATTGGATGTCAAGACACGTGGAAAAAACGTACAAAAAAGAGATTGGAGACATCAAGATTTTGGACGAATTTTTTAACAATTTTCAAATTTTCAGAAAGGATGTTCCAGATAAGGTCAAAAACGACATACTCAGATCTTCACCAAACTTTGCAGGGATACATTGGATATCAAGACACGTGGAAAAAACGTACAAAACAAGAGATTGGAGACATCAAGATTTTCGACGAATTTTTTAAGAATTTTCAAATTTTCAGATAGGAGGTTCCAGATAAGGTCAAAAACTACATACTCAGATCTTCACCAAACGTTGCAGGGATACTTTGCATGTCAAGACACGTGGAAAAAACGTACAAAACAAAAGATTGGAGACATCAAGATTTTCGACGAATTTTTTAAGAATTTTCAAATTTTCAGATGGGAGGTTCCAGATAAGGTCAAAAACGACATACTCAGATCTTCACCAAACTTTGCATGGATACATTGGATGTCAAGACACGTGGAAAGAACGTACAAAACAAGAGATTGGAGACATCAAGATTTTGGACGAATTTTTTTAGAATTCTCAAATTTTCAGAAAGGAGGTTCCATATAAGGTCAAAAACTACATACTCAGATCTTCACCAAACTTTGCAGGGATACTTTGGATGTCAAGACACGTGGAAAAAACGTACAAAACAAGAGATTGGGGTCATCAAGATTTTGGACGAATTTTTTAAGAATTTTCAAATTTTCAGATGGGAGGTTCAATATAAGGTCAAAAACTACATACTCAGATCTTCACCAAACTTTGCATGGATACATTGGATGTCAAGACACGTGGAAAAAACATACAAAACATAGGATTCGGAACATCAAGATTTTGGTCGAATTTTTTAAGAATTTTCAAATTTTCAGATAGAAGGTTCCATATAAGGTCAAAAACTACATACTCAGATCTTCACCAAACATTGCAGGAATACATTGGATGTCAAGACACGTGGAAAAAACGTACAAAACAAGAGATTGGGGTCATCAAGATTTTGCACGGATTTTTTAGGAATTTTCAAATTTTCAGATGGGAGGTTCCAGATAAGGTCAAAAACTAAATACCCAGATCTTCACCAAACTTTGCAGGGATACATTGGATGTCAAGACACGTGGAAAAAACGTACAAAACAAGAGATTGGAGACATCAAGATTTTGGACGAATTTTTTAAGAATTTTCAAATTTTCAGATAGGAGGTTCCATATAAGGTCAAAAAATACATACTCAGATCTTCACCAAACTTTGCATGGATACATTATGTGTCAAGACACGTGGAAAAAACGTACAAAACAAAAGATTGGAGACATCAAGATTTTGGTCGAATTTTTTAAGAATTTTCAAATTTTCAGATGGGAGGTTCCAGATAAGGTCAAAAACTACATACTCAGATCTTCACCAAACTTTGCAGGGATACATTGGATGTCAAGACACGTGGAAAAAACGTACAAAAAAGAGATTGGAGACATCAAGATTTTGGACGAATTTTTTAACAATTTTCAAATTTTCAGATGGGAGGTTCAATGTAAGGTCAAAAACTACATACTCAGATCTTCACCAAACTTTGCATGGATACATTGGATGTCAAGACACGTGGAAAAAACGTACAAAACAAGAGATTGGGGTCATCAAGATTTTGGACGGATTTTTTAGGAATTTTCAAATTTTCAGATGGGAGGTTCCAGATAAGGTCAAAAACTACATACTCAGATCTTCACCAAACATTGCAGGGATACATTGGATGTCAAGACACGTGGAAAAAACGTACAAAACAAGAGATTGGAGACATCAAGATTTTGGACGAATTTTTTAAGAATTTTCAAATTTTCAGAAAGGATGTTCCAGATAAGGTCAAAAACAACATACTCAGATCTTCACCAAACTTTGCAGGGATACATTGGATATCAAGACACGTGGAAAAAACGTACAAAACAAGAGATTGGAGACATCAAGATTTTGGACGAATTTTTTAAGAATTTTCAAATTTTCAGATAGGAGGTTCCAGATAAGATCAAAAACTACATACTCAGATCTTCACCAAACTTTGCAGGGATACATTGGATGTCAAGACACGTGGAAAAAAAGTACAAAACAAGAGATTGGGCTCATCAAGATTTTGGACGGATTTTTTAGGAATTTTCAAATTTTCAGATGGGAGGTTCCATATAAGGTCAAAAACTACATACTCAGATCTTCACCAAACTTTGCAGGGATACATTGGATGTCAAGACACGTGGAAAAAACGTACAAAACAAGAGATTGGAGACATCAAGATTTTCGACGAATTTTTTAAGAATTTTCAAATTTTCAGATGGGAGGTTCCAGATAAGGTCAAAAACTACATACTCAGATCTTCACCAAACTTTGCAGGGATACATTGGATGTCAAGACACGTGGAAAAAACGTACAAAACAAGAGATTGGAGACATCAAGATTTTGGACGAATTTTTTAAGAATTTTCAAATTTTCAGATAGGAGGTTCCAGATAAGGTCAAAAACAACATACTCAGATCTTCACCAAACTTTGCAGGGATACATTGGATGTCAAGACACGTGGAAAAAACGTACAAAACAAGAGATTGGGGTCATCAAGATTTTGGACGGATTTTTTAGGAATTTTCAAATTTTCAGATGGGAGGTTCCAGATAAGGTCAAAAACTACATACTCAGATCTTCACCAAACATTGCAGGGATACATTGGATGTCAAGACACGTGGAAAAAACGTACAAAACAAGAGATTGGAGACATCAAGATTTTGGACGAATTTTTTAAGAATTTTCAAATTTTCAGATAGGAGGTTCCAGATGAGGTCAAAAACTACATACTCAGATCTTCACCAAACTTTGCAGGAATACTTTGCATGTCAAGACACGTGGAAAAAACATACAAAACATAGGATTGGTGACATCAAGATTTTGGACGAATTTTTTAAGAATTTTCAAATTTTCAGATAGGAGGTTCCATATAAGGTCAAAAACTACATACTCAGATCTTCACCAAACTTTGCAGGGATACATTGGAGGTCGAGACACGTGGAAAAAAAGTACAAAACAAGAGATTGGGGTCATCAAGATTTTGGACGGATTTTTTAGGAATTTTCAAATTTTCAGATGGGAGGTTCCAGATAAGGTCAAAAACTACATACTCAGATCTTCACCAAACATTGCAGGGATACATTGGATGTCAAGACACGTGGAAAAAACGTACAAAACAAGAGATTGGAGACATCAAGATTTTGGACGAATTTTTTAAGAATTTTCAAATTTTCAGATAGGAGGTTCCAGATGAGGTCAAAAACTACATACTCAGATCTTCACCAAACTTTGCAGGAATACTTTGCATGTCAAGACACGTGGAAAAAACGTACAAAACAAGAGATCGGAGACATCAAGATTTTCGACGAATTTTTTAAGAATTTTCAAATTTTCAGATGGGAGGTTCCAGATAAGGTCAAAAACGACATACTCAGATCTTCACCAAACTTTGCAGGGATCCATTGGAGGTCGAGACACGTGGAAAAAACGTACAAAACAAGAGATTGGAGACATCAAGATTTTGGACGAATTTTTTAAGAATTTTCAAATTTTCAGATAGGAGGTTCCATATAAGGTCAAAAACTACATACTCAGATCTTCACCAAACTTTGCATGGATACATTGGATGTCAAGACACGTGGAAAAAACGTACAAAACAAGAGATTGGAGACATCAAGATTTTCGACGAATTTTTTAAGAATTTTCAAATTTTCAGAAAGGATGTTCCAGATAAGGTCAAAAACGACATACTCAGATCTTCACCAAACTTTGCAGGGATCCATTGGAGGTCGAGACACGTGGAAAAAACGTACAAAACAAGAGATTGGAGACATCAAGATTGTGCACGGATTTTTTAGGAATTTTCAAATTTTCAGATGGGAGGTTCCAGATAAGGTCAAAAACTACATACTCAGATCTTCACCAAACTTTGCAGGGATACATTGGATGTCAAGACACGTGGAAAAAACGTACAAAACAAGAGATTGGAGACATCAAGATTTTGGACGAATTTTTTAAGAATTTTCAAATTTTCAGATAGGAGGTTCCATATAAGGTCAAAAACTACATACTCAGATCTTCACCAAACTTTGCATGGATACATTATGTGTCAAGACACGTGGAAAAAACGTACAAAACAAGAGATTGGGGTCATCAAGATTTTGGACGAATTTTTTAAGAATTTTCAAATTTTCAGATAGGAGGTTCCATATAAGGTCAAAAACTACATACTCAGATCTTCACCAAACTTTGCATGGATACATTATGTGTCAAGACACGTGGAAAAAACGTACAAAACAAGAGATTGGAGACATCAAGATTTTGGACGAATTTTTTAAGAATTTTCAAATTTTCAGAAAGGATGTTCCAGATAAGGTCAAAAACGACATACTCAGATCTTCACCAAACTTTGCAGGGATACATTGGATATCAAGACACGTGGAAAAAACGTACAAAACAAGAGATTGGAGACATCAAGATTTTCGACGAATTTTTTAAGAATTTTCAAATTTTCAGATAGGAGGTTCCAGATAAGGTCAAAAACTACATACTCAGATCTTCACCAAACGTTGCAGGGATACTTTGCATGTCAAGACACGTGGAAAAAACGTACAAAACAAAAGATTGGAGACATCAAGATTTTCGACGAATTTTTTAAGAATTTTCAAATTTTCAGATGGGAGGTTCCAGATAAGGTCAAAAACGACATACTCAGATCTTCACCAAACTTTGCAGGGATCCATTGGAGGTCGAGACACGTGGAAAAAACGTACAAAACAAGAGATTGGAGACATCAAGATTTTGGACGAATTTTTTAAGAATTTTCAAATTTTCAGATAGGAGGTTCCATATAAGGTTAAAAACTACATACTCAGATCTTCACCAAACTTTGCAGGGATACATTGGATGTCAAGACACGTGGAAAAAACGTACAAAACAAGAGATTGGAGACATCAAGATTTTCGACGAATTTTTTAAGAATTTTCAAATTTTCAGAAAGGATGTTCCAGATAAGGTCAAAAACGACATACTCAGATCTTCACCAAACTTTGCAGGGATCCATTGGAGGTCGAGACACGTGGAAAAAACGTACAAAACAAGAGATTGGAGACATCAAGATTTTCGACGAATTTTTGATGAATTTTCAAATTTTCAGATGGGAGGTTCCAGATAAGGTCAAAAACTACATACTCAGATCTTCACCAATCTTTGCAGGGATACATTGGATGTCAAGACACGTGGAAAAAACGTACAAAAAAGAGATTGGAGACATCAAGATTTTGGACGAATTTTTTAACAATTTTCAAATTTTCAGAAAGGATGTTCCAGATAAGGTCAAAAACGACATACTCAGATCTTCACCAAACTTTGCATGGATACATTGGATGTCAAGACACGTGGAAAAAACGTACAAAACAAGAGATTGGGGTCATCAAGATTTTGCACGGATTTTTTAGGAATTTTCAAATTTTCAGATGGGAGGTTCCAGATAAGGTCAAAAACTACATACTCAGATCTTCACCAAACTTTGCAGGGATACATTGGATGTCAAGACACGTGGAAAAAACGTACAAAACAAGAGATTGGAGACATCAAGATTTTGGACGAATTTTTTAAGAATTTTCAAATTTTCAGATAGGAGGTTCCATATAAGGTCAAAAACTACATACTCAGATCTTCACCAAACTTTGCATGGATACATTATGTGTCAAGACACGTGGAAAAAACGTACAAAACAAAAGATTGGAGACATCAAGATTTTGGTCGAATTTTTTAAGAATTTTCAAATTTTCAGATGGGAGGTTCCAGATAAGGTCAAAAACTACATACTCAGATCTTCACCAAACTTTGCAGGGATACATTGGATGTCAAGACACGTGGAAAAAACGTACAAAAAAGAGATTGGAGACATCAAGATTTTGGACGAATTTTTTAACAATTTTCAAATTTTCAGAAAGGATCTTCCAGATAAGGTCAAAAACGACATACTCAGATCTTCACCAAACTTTGCAGGGATACATTGGATATCAAGACACGTGGAAAAAACGTACAAAACAAGAGATTGGAGACATCAAGATTTTCGACGAATTTTTTAAGAATTTTCAAATTTTCAGATAGGAGGTTCCAGATAAGGTCAAAAACTACATACTCAGATCTTCACCAAACGTTGCAGGGATACTTTGCATGTCAAGACACGTGGAAAAAACGTACAAAACAAAAGATTGGAGACATCAAGATTTTCGACGAATTTTTTAAGAATTTTCAAATTTTCAGATGGGAGGTTCCAGATAAGGTCAAAAACGACATACTCAGATCTTCACCAAACTTTGCATGGATACATTGGATGTCAAGACACGTGGAAAAAACGTACAAAACAAGAGATTGGAGACATCAAGATTTTGGACGAATTTTTTAAGAATTCTCAAATTTTCAGAAAGGAGGTTCCATATAAAGTCAAAAACTACATACTCAGATCTTCACCAAACTTTGCAGGGATACTTTGGATGTCAAGACACGTGGAAAAAACGTACAAAACAAGAGATTGGGGTCATCAAGATTTTGGACGAATTTTTTAAGAATTTTCAAATTTTCAGATGGGAGGTTCAATATAAGGTCAAAAACTACATACTCAGATCTTCACCAAACTTTGCATGGATACATTGGATGTCAAGACACGTGGAAAAAACATACAAAACATAGGATTCGGAACATCAAGATTTTGGTCGAATTTTTTAAGAATTTTCAAATTTTCAGATAGGAGGTTCCATATAAAGTCAAAAACTACATACTCAGATCTTCACCAAACATTGCAGGAATACATTGGATGTCAAGACACGTGGAAAAAACGTACAAAACAAGAGATTGGGGTCATCAAGATTTTGCACGGATTTTTTAGGAATTTTCAAATTTTCAGATGGGAGGTTCCAGATAAGGTCAAAAACTACATACTCAGATCTTCACCAAACATTGCAGGGATACATTGGATGTCAAGACACGTGGAAAAAACGTACAAAACAAGAGATTGGAGACATCAAGATTTTGGACGAATTTTTAAAGAATTTTCAAATTTTCAGATAGGAGGTTCCAGATGAGGTCAAAAACTACATAGTCAGATCTTCACCAAACTTTGCAGGAATACTTTGCATGTCAAGACACGTGGAAAAATCGTACAAAACAAGAGATCGGAGACATCAAGATTTTCGACGAATTTTTTAAGAATTTTCAAATTTTCAGATGGGAGGTTCCAGATAAGGTCAAAAACGACATACTCAGATCTTCACCAAACTTTGCATGGATACATTGGATGTCAAGACACGTGGAAAAAACATACAAAACATAGGATTGGTGACATCAAGATTTTGGACGAATTTTTTAAGAATTTTCAAATTTTCAGATAGGAGGTTCCATATAAGGTCAAAAACTACATACTCAGATCTTCACCAAACTTTGCAGGGATACATTGGATGTCAAGACACGTGGAAAAAACGTACAAAACAAGAGATTGGAGACATCAAGATTTTCGACGAATTTTTTAAGAATTTTCAAATTTTCAGAAAGGATGTTCCAGATAAGGTCAAAAACTACATACTCAGATCTTCACCAAACTTTGCAGGGATACATTGGAGGTCGAGACACGTGGAAAAAACGTACAAAACAAGAGATTGGAGACATCAAGATTTTGGACGAATTTTTGAAGAATTTTCAAATTTTCAGATAGGAGGTTCCAGATAAGGTCAAAAACTACATACTCAGATCTCAACCAAACATTGCAGGGATACATTGGATGTCAAGACACGTGGAAAAAACATACAAAACATAGGATTGGTGACATCAAGATTTTCGACGAATTTTTTAAGAATTTTCAAATTTTCAGATAGGAGGTTCCATATAAGGTCAAAAACTACATGCTCAGATCTTCACCAAACTTTGCAGGGATACATTGGATGTCAAGACACGTGGAAAAAACGTACAAAACAAGAGATTGGAGACATCAAGATTATGGACGAATTTTTTGAGAATTTTCAAATTTTCAGAAAGGAGGTTCCATATAAGGTCAAAAACTACATACTCAGATCTTCACCAAACTTTGCAGGGATACATTGGATGTCAAGAAACGTGGAAAAAACGTACAAAACAAGAGATTGGAGACATCAAGATTTTCGACGAATTTTTTAAGAATTTTCAAATTTTCAGAAAGGATGTTCCAGATAAGGTCAAAAACGACATACTCAGATCTTCACTAACTTTGCAGGGATACATTGGAGGTCGAGACACGTGGAAAAAACGTACAAAACAAGAGATTGGAGACATCAAGATTTTGGACGAATTTTTGAAGAATTTTCAAATTTTCAGATAGGAGGTTCCAGATAAGGTCAAAAACTACATACTCAGATCTCCACCAAACATTGCAGGGATACATTGGATGTCAAGACACGTGGAAAAAACGTACAAAGCAAGAGATTGGAGACATCAAGATTTTCGACGAATTTTTGAAGAATTTTCAAATTTTCAGATAGGAGGTTCCAGATAAGGTCAAAAACTACATACTCAGATCTTCACCAAACGTTGCAGGGATACTTTGCATGTCAAGACACGTGGAAAAAACGTACAAAACAAGAGATTGGAGACATCAAGATTTTCGACGAATTTTTTAAGAATTTTCAAATTTTCGGATGGGAGGTTCCAGATAAGGTCAAAAACGACATACTCAGATCTTCACCAAACTTTGCATGGATACATTGGATGTCAAGACACGTGGAAAAAACGTACAAAACAAGAGATTGGAGACATCAAGATTTTGGACGAATTTTTTAAGAATTCTCAAATTTTCAGAAAGGAGGTTCCATATAAGGTCAAAAACTACATACTCAGATCTTCACCAAACTTTGCAGGGATACATTGGATGTCAAGACACGTGGAAAAAACGTACAAAACAAGAGATTGGGGTCTTCAAGATTTTGGAAGAATTTTTTAAGAATTTTCAAATTTTCAGAAAGGAGGTTCCATATAAGGTCAAAAACTACATACTCAGATCTTCACCAAACTTTGCAGGGATACATTGAATGTCAAGACACGTGGAAAAAACGTACAAAACAAGAGATTGTGGTCATCAAGATTTTGGACGGATTTTTTAGGAATTTTCAAATTTTCAGATGGGAGGTTCCAGATAAGGTCAAAAACTACATACTCAGATCTTCACCAAACTTTGCAGGGATACATTGGATGTCAAGACACGTGGAAAAAACGTACAAAACAAGAGATTGGAGACATCAAGATTTTGGACGAATTTTTTAAGAATTTTCAAATTTTCAGATAGGAGGTTCCATATAAGGTCAAAAACTACATACTCAGATCTTCACCAAACTTTGCATGGATACATTATGTGTCAAGACACGTGGAAAAAACGTACAAAACAAGAGATTGGAGACATCAAGATTTTGGTGGAATTTTTTAAGAATTTTCAAATTTTCAGATGGGAGGTTCCAGATAAGGTCAAAAACTACATACTCAGATCTTCACCAAACTTTGCAGGGATACATTGGATGTCAAGACACGTGGAAAAAACGTACAAAACAAGAGATAGGAGACATCAAGATTTTGGACGAATTTTTTAACAATTTTCAAATTTTCAGAAAGGATGTTCCAGATAAGGTCAAAAACGACATACTCAGATCTTCACCAAACTTTGCAGGGATACATTGGATATCAAGACACGTGGAAAAAACGTACAAAACAAGAGATTGGAGACATCAAGATTTTGGACGAATTTTTTAAGAATTTTCAAATTTTCAGATAGGAGGTTCCAGATAAGGTCAAAAACTACATACTCAGATCTTCACCAAACTTTGCAGGGATACATTGGATGTCAAGACACGTGGAAAAAACGTACAAAACAAGAGATTGGAGACATCAAGATTTTGGACGAATTTTTTAAGAATTTTCAAATTTTCAGATAGGAGGTTCCAGATGAGGTCAAAAACTACATACTCAGATCTTCACCAAACTTTGCAGGAATACTTTGCATGTCAAGACACGTGGAAAAAACGTACAAAACAAGAGATCGGAGACATCAAGATTTTCGACGAATTTTTTAAGAATTTTCAAATTTTCAGATGGGAGGTTCCAGATAAAGTCAAAAACGACATACTCAGATCTTCACCAAACTTTGCAGGGATCCATTGGAGGTCGAGACACGTGGAAAAAACGTACAAAACAAGAGATTGGAGACATCAAGATTTTGGACGAATTTTTTAAGAATTTTCAAATTTTCAGATAGGAGGTTCCATATAAGGTCAAAAACTACATACTCAGATCTTCACCAAACTTTGCAGGGATACATTGGATGTCAAGACACGTGGAAAAAACGTACAAAACAAGAGATTGGAGACATCAAGATTTTGGACGATTTTTTTAAAAATTTTCAAATTTTCAGAAATGCGGTTCCAGATAAGGTCAAAAACTACATACTCAGATCTTCACCAAACTTTGCAGGGATACATTGGATGTCAAGACACGTGGAAAAAACGTACAAAACAAGAGATTCGGGTCAACAAGATTTTGGACGGATTTTTTAGGAATTTTCAAATTTTCAGATGGGAGGTTCCAGATAAGGTCAAAAACTACATACTCAGATCTTCACCAAACTCTGCAGGGATACATTGCATGTCAAGACACGTGGAAAAACATACAAAACATAGGATTGGGGACATCAAGATTTTGTTAAATTCTTTTAAGAATTTTCAAATTTTCAGATAGGAGGTTCCATATAAGGTCAAAAACTACATACTCAGATCTTCACCAAACATTGCAGGGATACATTGGATGTCAAGACACGTGGAAAGAACGTACAAAACAAGAGATTGGAGACATCAAGATTTTGGACGAATTTTTTAAGAATTTTCAAATTTTCAGATAGGAGGCTCCATATAAGGTCAAAAACTACATACTCAGATCTTCACCAAACATTGCAGGGATACATTGGATGTCAAGACACGTGGAAAAAACGTACAAAACAAGAGATTGGAGACATCAAGATTTTGGACGAATTTTTTAAGAATTTTCAAATTTTCAGATAGGAGGTTCCAGATAAGGTCAAAAACTACATACTCAGATCTTCACCAAACGTTGCAGGGATACTTTGCATGTCAAGACACGTGGAAAAAACGTACAAAACAAGAGATTGGAGACATCAAGATTTTCGACGAATTTTTTAAGAATTTTGAAATTTTCAGATGGGAGGTTCCAGATAAGGTCAAAAACTACATACTCAGATCTTCACCAAACTTTGCAGGGATACATTGGATGTCAAGACACGTGGAAAAAACGTACAAAACAAGAGATAGGAGACATCAAGATTTTGGACGAATTTTTTAACAATTTTCAAATTTTCAGAAAGGATGTTCCAGATAAGGTCAAAAACGACGTACTCAGATCTTCACCAAACTTTGCAGGGATACATTGGATATCAAGACACGTGGAAAAAACGTACAAAACAAGAGATTGGAGACATCAAGATTTTGGACGAATTTTTTAAGAATTTTCAAATTTTCAGATAGGAGGTTCCAAATAAGGTCAAAAACTACATACTCAGATCTTCACCAAACTTTGCAGGGATACATTGGATGTCAAGACACGTGGAAAAAACGTACAAAACAAGAGATTGGAGACATCAAGATTTTGGACGATTTTTTTAAGAATTTTCAAATTTTCAGAAATGCGGTTCCAGATAAGGTCAAAAACTACATACTCAGATCTTCACCAAACTTTGCAGGGATACATTGGATGCCAAGACACGTGGAAAAAACGTACAAAACAAGAGATTGGGGTCAACAAAATTTTGGACGGATTTTTTAGGAATTTTCAAATTTTCAGATGGGAGGTTCCAGATAAGGTCAAAAACTACATACTCAGATCTTCACCAAACTCTGCAGAGATACATTGTATGTCAAGACACGTGGAAAAAACATACAAAACATAGGATTGGGGACATCAAGATTTTGTTAAATTTTTTTAAGAATTTTCAAATTTTCAGATAGGAGGTTCCATATAAGGTCAAAAACTACATACTCAGATCTTCACCAAACATTGCAGGGATACATTGGATGTCAAGACACGTGGAAAGAACGTACAAAACAAGAGATTGGAGACATCAAGATTTTGGACGAATTTTTCAAGAATTTTCAAATTTTCAGAAAGGAGGTTCCATATAAGGTCAAAAACTACATACTCAGATCTTCACCAAACTTTGCAGGGATACATTGGATGTCAAGACACGTGGAAAAAACGTACAAAACAAGAGATAGGAGACATCAAGATTTTGGACGAATTTTTTAACAATTTTCAAATTTTCAGAAAGGATGTTCCAGATAAGGTCAAAAACGACATACTCAGATCTTCACCAAACTTTGCAGGGATACATTGGATATCAAGACACGTGGAAAAAACGTACAAAACAAGAGATTGGAGACATCAAGATTTTGGACGAATTTTTTAAGAATTTTCAAATTTTCAGGTAGGAGGTTCCAGATAAGGTCAAAAACTACATACTCAGATCTTCACCAAACTTTGCAGGGATACATTGGATGTCAAGACACGTGGAAAAAACGTACAAAACAAGAGATTGGGGTCATCAAGATTTTGGACGGATTTTTTAGGAATTTTCAAATTTTCAGAAAGGAGGTTCCAGATAAGGTCAAAAACTACATACTCAGATCTTCACCAAACGTTGCAGGGATACTTTGCATGTCAAGACACGTGGAAAAAACGTACAAAACAAAAGATTGGAGACATCAAGATTTTCGACGAATTTTTTAAGAATTTTCAAATTTTCAGATGGGAGGTTCCAGATAAGGTCAAAAACGACATACTAGATCTTCACCAAACTTTGCATGGATACATTGGATGTCAAGACACGTGGAAAAAACGTACAAAACAAGAGATTGGGGTCATCAAGATTTTGCACGGATTTTTTAGGAATTTTCAAATTTTCAGATGGGAGGTTCCAGATAAGGTCAAAAACTACATACTCAGATCTTCACCAAACTTTGCAGGGATACATTGGATGTCAAGACACGTGGAAAAAACGTACAAAACAAGAGATTGGAGACATCAAGATTTTGGACGAATTTTTTAAGAATTTTCAAATTTTCAGATAGGAGGTTCCATATAAGGTCAAAAACTACATACTCAGATCTTCACCAAACTTTGCATGGATACATTATGTGTCAAGACACGTGGAAAAAACGTACAAAACAAAAGATTGGAGACATCAAGATTTTGGTCGAATTTTTTAAGAATTTTCAAATTTTCAGATGGGAGGTTCCAGATAAGGTCAAAAACTACATACTCAGATCTTCACCAAACTTTGCAGGGATACATTGGATGTCAAGACACGTGGAAAAAACGTACAAAACAAGAGATTGGAGACATCAAGATTTTGGACGAATTTTTTAAGAATTTTTAAATTTTCAGATAGGAGGTTCCATATAAGGTCAAAAACTACATACTCAGATCTTCACCAAACTTTGCATGGATACATTATGTGTCAAGACACGTGGAAAAAACGTACAAAACAAGAGATTGGAGACATCAAGATATTGGTCGAATTTTTTAAGAATTTTCAAATTTTCAGATGGGAGGTTCCAGATAAGGTCAAAAACTACATACTCAGATCTTCACCAAACTTTGCAGGGATACATTGGATGTCAAGACACGTGGAAAAAACGTACAAAACAAGAGATAGGAGACATCAAGATTTTGGACGAATTTTTTAACAATTTTCAAATTTTCAGAAAGGATGTTCCAGATAAGGTCAAAAACAACATACTCAGATCTTCACCAAACTTTGCAGGGATACATTGGATATCAAGACACGTGGAAAAAACGTACAAAACAAGAGATTGGAGACATCAAGATTTTGGACGAATTTTTTAAGAATTTTCAAATTTTCAGATAGGAGGTTCCAGATAAGATCAAAAACTACATACTCAGATCTTCACCAAAGTTTGCAGGGATACATTGGATGTCAAGACACGTGGAAAAAAAGTACAAAACAAGAGATTGGGGTCATCAAGATTTTGGACGGATTTTTTAGGAATTTTCAAATTTTCAGATGGGAGGTTCCAGATAAGGTCAAAAACTACATACTCAGATCTTCACCAAACATTGCAGGGATACATTGCATGTCAAGACACGTGGAAAAAACGTACAAAACAAGAGATTGGAGACATCAAGATTTTGGACGAATTTTTTAAGAATTTTCAAATTTTCAGATAGGAGGTTCCAGATGAGGTCAAAAACTACATACTCAGATCTTCACCAAACTTTGCAGGAATACTTTGCATGTCAAGACACGTGGAAAAAACGTACAAAACAAGAGATCGGAGACATCAAGATTTTCGACGAATTTTTTAAGAATTTTCAAATTTTCAGATGGGAGGTTCCAGATAAGGTCAAAAACGACATACTCAGATCTTCACCAAACTTTGCAGGGATCCATTGGAGGTCGAGACACGTGGAAAAAACGTACAAAACAAGAGATTGGAGACATCAAGATTTTGGACGAATTTTTTAAGAATTTTCAAATTTTCAGATAGGAGGTTCCATATAAGGTCAAAAACTACATACTCAGATCTTCACCAAACTTTGCAGGGATACATTGGATGTCAAGACACGTGGAAAAAACGTACAAAACAAGAGATTGGAGACATCAAGATTTTCGACGAATTTTTTAAGAATTTTCAAATTTTCAGAAAGGATGTTCCAGATAAGGTCAAAAACGACATACTCAGATCTTCACCAAAATTTGCAGGGATCCATTGGAGGTCGAGACACGTGGAAAAAACGTACAAAACAAGAGATTGGAGACATCAAGATTTTGGACGAATTTTTGAAGAATTTTCAAATTTTCAGATAGGAGGTTCCAGATAAGGTCTAAAACTACATACTCAGATCTCCACCAAACATTGCAGGAATACATTGGATGTCAAGACACGTGGAAAAAACGTACAAAACAAGAGATTGGAGACATCAAGATTTTCGACGAATTTTTGAAGAATTTTCAAATTTTCAGATAGGAGGTTCCAGATAAGGTCAAAAACTACATACTCAGATCTTCACCAAACGTTGCAGGGATACTTTGCATGTCAAGACACGTGGAAAAAACGTACAAAACAAAAGATTGGAGACATCAAGATTTTCGACGAATTTTTTAAGAATTTTCAAATTTTCAGATGGGAGGTTCCAGATAAGGTCAAAAACGACATACTCAGATCTTCACCAAACTTTGCATGGATACATTGGATGTCAAGACACGTGGAAAAAACGTACAAAACAAGAGATTGGAGACATCAAGATTTTGGACGAATTTTTTAAGAATTCTCAAATTTTCAGAAAGGAGGTTCCATATAAGGTCAAAAACTACATACTCAGATCTTCACCAAACTTTGCAGGGATACTTTGGATGTCAAGACACGTGGAAAAAACGTACAAAACAAGAGATTGGGGTCATCAAAATTTTGGACGAATTTTTTAAGAATTTTCAAATTTTCAGATGGGAGGTTCAATATAAGGTCAAAAACTACATACTCAGATCTTCACCAAACTTTGCATGGATACATTGGATGTCAAGACACGTGGAAAAAACATACAAAACATAGGATTCGGAACATCAAGATTTTGGTCGAATTTTTTAAGAATTTTCAAATTTTCAGATAGGAGGTTCCATATAAGGTCAAAAACTACATACTCAGATCTTCACCAAACATTGCAGGAATACATTGGATGTCAAGACACGTGGAAAAAACGTACAAAACAAGAGATTGGGGTCATCAAGATTTTGCACGGATTTTTTAGGAATTTTCAAATTTTCAGATGGGAGGTTCCAGATAAGGTCAAAAACTACATACTCAGATCTTCACCAAACTTTGCTGGGATACATTGGATGTCAAGACACGTGGAAAAAACGTACAAAACAAGAGATTGGAGACATCAAGATTTTGGACGAATTTTTTAAGAATTTTCAAATTTTCAGATAGGAGGTTCCATATAAGGTCAAAAACTACATACTCAGATCTTCACCAAACTTTGCATGGATACATTATGTGTCAAGACACGTGGAAAAAACGTACAAAACAAAAGATTGGAGACATCAAGATTTTGGTCGAATTTTTTAAGAATTTTCAAATTTTCAGATGGGAGGTTCCAGATAAGGTCAAAAACTACATACTCAGATCTTCACCAAACTTTGCAGGGATACATTGGATGTCAAGACACGTGGAAAAAACGTACAAAAAAGAGATTGGAGACATCAAGATTTTGGACGAATTTTTTAACAATTTTCAAATTTTCAGAAAGGATGTTCCAGATAAGGTCAAAAACGACATACTCAGATCTTCACCAAACTTTGCAGGGATACATTGGATGTCAAGACACGTGGAAAAAACGTACAAAACAAGAGATTGGAGACATCAAGATTTTGGACGATTTTTTTAAAAATTTTCAAATTTTCAGAAATGCGGTTCCAGATAAGGTCAAAAACTACATACTCAGATCTTCACCAAACTTTGCAGGGATACATTGGATGTCAAGACACGTGGAATAAACGTACAAAACAAGAGATTCGGGTCAACAAGATTTTGGACGGATTTTTTAGGAATTTTCAAATTTTCAGATGGGAGGTTCCAGATAAGGTCAAAAACTACATACTCAGATCTTCACCAAACTCTGCAGGGATACATTGCATGTCAAGACACGTGGAAAAACATGCAAAACATAGGATTGGGGACATCAAGATTTTGTTAAATTCTTTTAAGAATTTTCAAATTTTCAGATAGGAGGTTCCATATAAGGTCAAAAACTACATACTCAGATCTTCACCAAACATTGCAGGGATACATTGGATGTCAAGACACGTGGAAAGAACGTACAAAACAAGAGATTGGAGACATCAAGATTTTGGACGAATTTTTTAAGAATTTTCAAATTTTCAGATAGGAGGCTCCATATAAGGTCAAAAACTACATACTCAGATCTTCACCAAACATTGCAGGGATACATTGGATGTCAAGACACGTGGAAAAAACGTACAAAACAAGAGATTGGAGACATCAAGATTTTGGACGAATTTTTTAAGAATTTTCAAATTTTCAGATAGGAGGTTCCAGATAAGGTCAAAAACTACATACTCAGATCTTCACCAAACGTTGCAGGGATACTTTGCATGTCAAGACACGTGGAAAAAACGTACAAAACAAGAGATTGGAGACATCAAGATTTTCGACGAATTTTTTAAGAATTTTCAAATTTTCAGATGGGAGGTTCCAGATAAGGTCAAAAACTACATACTCAGATCTTCACCAAACTTTGCAGGGATACATTGGATGTCAAGACACGTGGAAAAAACGTACAAAACAAGAGATAGGAGACATCAAGATTTTGGACGAATTTTTTAACAATTTTCAAATTTTCAGAAAGGATGTTCCAGATAAGGTCAAAAACGACGTACTCAGATCTTCACCAAACTTTGCAGGGATACATTGGATATCAAGACACGTGGAAAAAACGTACAAAACAAGAGATTGGAGACATCAAGATTTTGGACGAATTTTTTAAGAATTTTCAAATTTTCAGATAGGAGGTTCCAAATAAGGTCAAAAACTACATACTCAGATCTTCACCAAACTTTGCAGGGATACATTGGATGTCAAGACACGTGGAAAAAACGTACAAAACAAGAGATTGGAGACATCAAGATTTTGGACGATTTTTTTAAGAATTTTCAAATTTTCAGAAATGCGGTTCCAGATAAGGTCAAAAACTACATACTCAGATCTTCACCAAACTTTGCAGGGATACATTGGATGCCAAGACACGTGGAAAAAACGTACAAAACAAGAGATTGGGGTCAACAAAATTTTGGACGGATTTTTTAGGAATTTTCAAATTTTCAGATGGGAGGTTCCAGATAAGGTCAAAAACTACATACTCAGATCTTCACCAAACTCTGCAGAGATACATTGTATGTCAAGACACGTGGAAAAAACATACAAAACATAGGATTGGGGACATCAAGATTTTGTTAAATTTTTTTAAGATTTTTCAAATTTTCAGATAGGAGGTTCCATATAAGGTCAAAAACTACATACTCAGATCTTCACCAAACATTGCAGGGATACATTGGATGTCAAGACACGTGGAAAGAACGTACAAAACAAGAGATTGGAGACATCAAGATTTTGGACGAATTTTTCAAGAATTTTCAAATTTTCAGAAAGGAGGTTCCATATAAGGTCAAAAACTACATACTCAGATCTTCACCAAACTTTGCAGGGATACATTGGATGTCAAGACACGTGGAAAAAACGTACAAAACAAGAGATAGGAGACATCAAGATTTTGGACGAATTTTTTAACAATTTTCAAATTTTCAGAAAGGATGTTCCAGATAAGGTCAAAAACGACATACTCAGATCTTCACCAAACTTTGCAGGGATACATTGGATATCAAGACACGTGGAAAAAACGTACAAAACAAGAGATTGGAGACATCAAGATTTTGGACGAATTTTTTAAGAATTTTCAAATTTTCAGATGGGAGGTTCCAGATAAGGTCAAAAACTACATACTCAGATCTTCACCAAACTTTGCAGGGATACATTGGATGTCAAGACACGTGGAAAAAACGTACAAAACAAGAGATTGGGGTCATCAAGATTTTGGACGGATTTTTTAGGAATTTTCAAATTTTCAGAAAGGAGGTTCCAGATAAGGTCAAAAACTACATACTCAGATCTTCACCAAACGTTGCAGGGATACTTTGCATGTCAAGACACGTGGAAAAAACGTACAAAACAAAAGATTGGAGACATCAAGATTTTCGACGAATTTTTTAAGAATTTTCAAATTTTCAGATGGGAGGTTCCAGATAAGGTCAAAAACGACATACTCAGATCTTCACCAAACTTTGCATGGATACATTGGATGTCAAGACACGTGGAAAAAACGTACAAAACAAGAGATTGGGGTCATCAAGATTTTGCACGGATTTTTTAGGAATTTTCAAATTTTCAGATGGGAGGTTCCAGATAAGGTCAAAAACTACATACTCAGATCTTCACCAAACTTTGCAGGGATACATTGGATGTCAAGACACGTGGAAAAAACGTACAAAACAAGAGATTGGAGACATCAAGATTTTGGACGAATTTTTTAAGAATTTTCAAATTTTCAGATAGGAGGTTCCATATAAGGTCAAAAACTACATACTCAGATCTTCACCAAACTTTGCATGGATACATTATGTGTCAAGACACGTGGAAAAAACGTACAAAACAAAAGATTGGAGACATCAAGATTTTGGTCGAATTTTTTAAGAATTTTCAAATTTTCAGATGGGAGGTTCCAGATAAGGTCAAAAACTACATACTCAGATCTTCACCAAACTTTGCAGGGATACATTGGATGTCAAGACACGTGGAAAAAACGTACAAAACAAGAGATTGGAGACATCAAGATTTTGGACGAATTTTTTAAGAATTTTTAAATTTTCAGATAGGAGGTTCCATATAAGGTCAAAAACTACATACTCAGATCTTCACCAAACTTTGCATGGATACATTATGTGTCAAGACACGTGGAAAAAACGTACAAAACAAGAGATTGGAGACATCAAGATATTGGTCGAATTTTTTAAGAATTTTCAAATTTTCAGATGGGAGGTTCCAGATAAGGTCAAAAACTACATACTCAGATCTTCACCAAACTTTGCAAGGATACATTGGATGTCAAGACACGTGGAAAAAACGTACAAAACAAGAGATAGGAGACATCAAGATTTTGGACGAATTTTTTAACAATTTTCAAATTTTCAGAAAGGATGTTCCAGATAAGGTCAAAAACAACATACTCAGATCTTCACCAAACTTTGCAGGGATACATTGGATATCAAGACACGTGGAAAAAACGTACAAAACAAGAGATTGGAGACATCAAGATTTTGGACGAATTTTTTAAGAATTTTCAAATTTTCAGATAGGAGGTTCCAGATAAGATCAAAAACTACATACTCAGATCTTCACCAAAGTTTGCAGGGATACATTGGATGTCAAGACACGTGGAAAAAAAGTACAAAACAAGAGATTGGGGTCATCAAGATTTTGGACGGATTTTTTAGGAATTTTCAAATTTTCAGATGGGAGGTTCCAGATAAGGTCAAAAACTACATACTCAGATCTTCACCAAACATTGCAGGGATACATTGGATGTCAAGACACGTGGAAAAAACGTACAAAACAAGAGATTGGAGACATCAAGATTTTGGACGAATTTTTTAAGAATTTTCAAATTTTCAGATAGGAGGTTCCAGATGAGGTCAAAAACTACATACTCAGATCTTCACCAAACTTTGCAGGAATACTTTGCATGTCAAGACACGTGGAAAAAACGTACAAAACAAGAGATCGGAGACATCAAGATTTTCGACGAATTTTTTAAGAATTTTCAAATTTTCAGATGGGAGGTTCCAGATAAGGTCAAAAACGACATACTCAGATCTTCACCAAACTTTGCAGGGATCCATTGGAGGTCGAGACACGTGGAAAAAACGTACAAAACAAGAGATTGGAGACATCAAGATTTTGGACGAATTTTTTAAGAATTTTCAAATTTTCAGATAGGAGGTTCCATATAAGGTCAAAAACTACATACTCAGATCTTCACCAAACTTTGCAGGGATACATTGGATGTCAAGACACGTGGAAAAAACGTACAAAACAAGAGATTGGAGACATCAAGATTTTCGACGAATTTTTTAAGAATTTTCAAATTTTCAGAAAGGATGTTCCAGATAAGGTCAAAAACGACATACTCAGATCTTCACCAAAATTTGCAGGGATCCATTGGAGGTCGAGACACGTGGAAAAAACGTACAAAACAAGAGATTGGAGACATCAAGATTTTGGACGAATTTTTGAAGAATTTTCAAATTTTCAGATAGGAGGTTCCAGATAAGGTCTAAAACTACATACTCAGATCTCCACCAAACATTGCAGGAATACATTGGATGTCAAGACACGTGGAAAAAACGTACAAAACAAGAGATTGGAGACATCAAGATTTTCGACGAATTTTTGAAGAATTTTCAAATTTTCAGATAGGAGGTTCCAGATAAGGTCAAAAACTACATACTCAGATCTTCACCAAACGTTGCAGGGATACTTTGCATGTCAAGACACGTGGAAAAAACGTACAAAACAAAAGATTGGAGACATCAAGATTTTCGACGAATTTTTTAAGAATTTTCAAATTTTCAGATGGGAGGTTCCAGATAAGGTCAAAAACGACATACTCAGATCTTCACCAAACTTTGCATGGATACATTGGATGTCAAGACACGTGGAAAAAACGTACAAAACAAGAGATTGGAGACATCAAGATTTTGGACGAATTTTTTAAGAATTCTCAAATTTTCAGAAAGGAGGTTCCATATAAGGTCAAAAACTACATACTCAGATCTTCACCAAACTTTGCAGGGATACTTTGGATGTCAAGACACGTGGAAAAAACGTACAAAACAAGAGATTGGGGTCATCAAGATTTTGGACGAATTTTTTAAGAATTTTCAAATTTTCAGATGGGAGGTTCAATATAAGGTCAAAAACTACATACTCAGATCTTCACCAAACTTTGCATGGATACATTGGATGTCAAGACACGTGGAAAAAACATACAAAACATAGGATTCGGAACATCAAGATTTTGGTCGAATTTTTTAAGAATTTTCAAATTTTCAGATAGGAGGTTCCATATAAGGTCAAAAACTACATACTCAGATCTTCACCAAACATTGCAGGAATACATTGGATGTCAAGACACGTGGAAAAAACGTACAAAACAAGAGATTGGGGTCATCAAGATTTTGCACGGATTTTTTAGGAATTTTCAAATTTTCAGATGGGAGGTTCCAGATAAGGTCAAAAACTACATACTCAGATCTTCACCAAACTTTGCTGGGATACATTGGATGTCAAGACACGTGGAAAAAACGTACAAAACAAGAGATTGGAGACATCAAGATTTTGGACGAATTTTTTAAGAATTTTCAAATTTTCAGATAGGAGGTTCCATATAAGGTCAAAAACTACATACTCAGATCTTCACCAAACTTTGCATGGATACATTATGTGTCAAGACACGTGGAAAAAACGTACAAAACAAAAGATTGGAGACATCAAGATTTTGGTCGAATTTTTTAAGAATTTTCAAATTTTCAGATGGGAGGTTCCAGATAAGGTCAAAAACTACATACTCAGATCTTCACCAAACTTTGCAGGGATACATTGGATGTCAAGACACGTGGAAAAAACGTACAAAACAAAAGATTGGAGACATCAAGATTTTGGTCGAATTTTTTAAGAATTTTCAAATTTTCAGATGGGAGGTTCCAGATAAGGTCAAAAACTACATACTCAGATCTTCACCAAACTTTGCAGGGATACATTGGATGTCAAGACACGTGGAAAAAACGTACAAAAAAGAGATTGGAGACATCAAGATTTTGGACGAATTTTTTAACAATTTTCAAATTTTCAGAAAGGATGTTCCAGATAAGGTCAAAAACGACATACTCAGATCTTAACCAAACTTTGCAGGGATACATTGGATATCAAGACACGTGGAAAAAACGTACAAAACAAGAGATTGGAGACATCAAGATTTTGGACGAATTTTTTAAGAATTTTCAAATTTTCAGATAGGAGGTTCCAGATAAGGTCAAAAACTACATACTCAGATCTTCACCAAACATTGCAGGGATACATTGGATGTCAAGACACGTGGAAAAAACGTACAAAACAAGAGATTGGAGACATCAAAATTTTGGACGAATTTTTTAAGAATTTTCAAATTTTCAGATAGGAGGTTCCAGATGAGGTCAAAAACTACATACTCAGATCTTCACCAAACTTTGCAGGAATACTTTGCATGTCAAGACACGTGGAAAAAACGTACAAAACAAGAGATCGGAGACATCAAGATTTTCGACGAATTTTTTAAGAATTTTCAAATTTTCAGATGGGAGGTTCCAGATAAGGTCAAAAACGACATACTCAGATCTTCACCAAACTTTGCATGGATACATTGGATGTCAAGACACGTGGAAAAAACATACAAAACATAGGATTGGTGACATCAAGATTTTGGACGAATTTTTTAAGAATTTTCAAATTTTCAGATAGGAGGTTCCATATAAGGTCAAAAACTACATACTCAGATCTTCACCAAACTTTGCAGGGATACATTGGATGTCAAGACACGTGGAAAAAACGTACAAAACAAGAGATTGGAGACATCAAGATTATGGACGAATTTTTTGAGAATTTTCAAATTTTCAGAAAGGAGGTTCCATATAAGGTCAAAAACTACATACTCAGATCTTCACCAAACTTTGCAGGGATACATTGGATGTCAAGACACGTGGAAAAAACGTACAAAACAAGAGATTGGAGACATCAAGATTTTCGACGAATTTTTTAAGAATTTTCAAATTTTCAGAAAGGATGTTCCAGATAAGGTCAAAAACGACATACTCAGATCTTCACCAAACTTTGCAGGGATACATTGGAGGTCGAGACACGTGGAAAAAACGTACAAAACAAGAGATTGGAGACATCAAGATTTTGGACGAATTTTTGAAGAATTTTCAAATTTTCTGATAGGAGGTCCCAGATAAGGTCAAAAACTACATACTCAGATCTCCACCAAACATTGCAGGGATACATTGGATGTCAAGACACGTGGAAAAAACGTACAAAACAAGAGATTGGAGACATCAAGATTTTCGACGAATTTTTTAAGAATTTTCAAATTTTCAGATAGGAGGTTCCAGATAAGGTCAAAAACTACATACTCAGATCTTCAACAAACGTTGCAGGGATACTTTGCATGTCAAGACACGTGGAAAAAACGTACAAAACAAGAGATTGGAGACATCAAGATTTTCGACGAATTTTTTAAGAATTTTCAAATTTTCAGATGGGAGGTTCCAGATAAGGTCAAAAACGACATACTCAGATCTTCACCAAACTTTGCATGGATACATTGGATGTCAAGACACGTGGAAAAAACGTACAAAACAAGAGATTGGGGTCATCAAGATTTTGCACGGATTTTTTAGGAATTTTCAAATTTTCAGATGGGAGGTTCCAGATAAGGTCAAAAACTACATACTCAGATCTTCACCAAACTTTGCAGGGATACATTGGATGTCAAGACACGTGGAAAAAATATACAAAACAAGAGATTGGAGACATCAAGATTTTGGACGAATTTTTTAAGAATTTTCAAATTTTCAGATAGGAGGTTCCATATAAGGTCAAAAACTACATACTCAGATCTTCACCAAACTTTGCAGGAATACTTTGCATGTCAAGACACGTGGAAAAAACGTACAAAACAAGAGATCGGAGACATCAAGATTTTCGACGAATTTTTTAAGAATTTTCAAATTTTCAGATGGGAGGTTCCAGATAAGGTCAAAAACGACATACTCAGATCTTCACCAAACTTTGCATGGATACATTGGATGTCAAGACACGTGGAAAAAACATACAAAACATAGGATTGGTGACATCAAGATTTTGGACGAATTTATTAAGAATTTTCAAATTTTCAGATAGGAGGTTCCATATAAGGTCAAAAACTACATACTCAGATCTTCACCAAACTTTGCAGGGATACATTGGATGTCAAGACACGTGGAAAAAACGTACAAAACAAGAGATTCGAGACATCAAGATTATGGACGAATTTTTTGAGAATTTTCAAATTTTCAGAAAGGAGGTTCCATATAAGGTCAAAAACTACACACTCAGATCTTCACCAAACTTTGCAGGGATACATTGGATGTCAAGACACGTGGAAAAAACGTACAAAACAAGAGATTGGAGACATCAAGATTTTCGACGAATTTTTTAAGAATTTTCAAATTTTCAGAAAGGATGTTCCAGATAAGGTCAAAAACGACATACTCAGATCTTCACCAAACTTTGCAGGGATACATTGGAGGTCGAGACACGTGGAAAAATCGTACGAAACAAGAGATTGGAGACATCAAGATTTTGGACGAATTTTTGAAGAATTTTCAAATTTTCTGATAGGAGGTCCCAGATAAGGTCAAAAACTACATACTCAGATCTCCACCAAACATTGCAGGGATACATTGGATGTCAAGACACGTGGAAAAAACGTACAAAACAAGAGATTGGAGACATCAAGATTTTGGACGAATTTTTTAACAATTTTCAAATTTTCAGAAAGGATGTTCCAGATAAGGTAAAAAACAACATACTCAGATCTTCACCAAACTTTGCAGGGATACATTGGATATCAAGACACGTGGAAAAAACGTACAAAACAAGAGATTGGAGACATCAAGATTTTGGACGAATTTTTTAAGAATTTTCAAATTTTCAGATAGGAGGTTCCAGATAAGATCAAAAACTACATACTCAGATCTTCACCAAAGTTTGCAGGGATACATTGGATGTCAAGACACGTGGAAAAAAAGTACAAAACAAGAGATTGGGGTCATCAAGATTTTGGACGGATTTTTTAGGAATTTTCAAATTTTCAGATGGGAGGTTCCAGATAAGGTCAAAAACTACATACTCAGATCTTCACCAAACATTGCAGGGATACATTGGATGTCAAGACACGTGGAAAAAACGTACAAAACAAGAGATTGGAGACATCAAGATTTTGGACGAATTTTTTAAGAATTTTCAAATTTTCAGATAGGAGGTTCCAGATGAGGTCAAAAACTACATACTCAGATCTTCACCAAACTTTGCAGGAATACTTTGCATGTCAAGACACGTGGAAAAAACGTACAAAACAAGAGATCGGAGACATCAAGATTTTCGACGAATTTTTTAAGAATTTTCAAATTTTCAGATGGGAGGTTCCAGATAAGGTCAAAAACGACATACTCAGATCTTCACCAAACTTTGCAGGGATCCATTGGAGGTCGAGACACGTGGAAAAAACGTACAAAACAAGAGATTGGAGACATCAAGATTTTGGACGAATTTTTTAAGAATTTTCAAATTTTCAGATAGGAGGTTCCATATAAGGTCAAAAACTACATACTCAGATCTTCACCAAACTTTGCAGGGATACATTGGATGTCAAGACACGTGGAAAAACGTACAAAACAAGAGATTGGAGACATCAAGATTTTCGACGAATTTTTTAAGAATTTTCAAATTTTCAGAAAGGATGTTCCAGATAAGGTCAAAAACGACATACTCAGATCTTCACCAAAATTTGCAGGGATCCATTGGAGGTCGAGACACGTGGAAAAAACGTACAAAACAAGAGATTGGAGACATCAAGATTTTGGACGAATTTTTGAAGAATTTTCAAATTTTCAGATAGGAGGTTCCAGATAAGGTCTAAAACTACATACTCAGATCTCCACCAAACATTGCAGGAATACATTGGATGTCAAGACACGTGGAAAAAACGTACAAAACAAGAGATTGGAGACATCAAGATTTTCGACGAATTTTTGAAGAATTTTCAAATTTTCAGATAGGAGGTTCCAGATAAGGTCAAAAACTACATACTCAGATCTTCACCAAACGTTGCAGGGATACTTTGCATGTCAAGACACGTGGAAAAAACGTACAAAACAAAAGATTGGAGACATCAAGATTTTCGACGAATTTTTTAAGAATTTTCAAATTTTCAGATGGGAGGTTCCAGATAAGGTCAAAAACGACATACTCAGATCTTCACCAAACTTTGCATGGATACATTGGATGTCAAGACACGTGGAAAAAAACGTACAAAACAAGAGATTGGAGACATCAAGATTTTGGACGAATTTTTTAAGAATTCTCAAATTTTCAGAAAGGAGGTTCCATATAAGGTCAAAAACTACATACTCAGATCTTCACCAAACTTTGCAGGGATACTTTGGATGTCAAGACACGTGGAAAAAACGTACAAAACAAGAGATTGGGGTCATCAAGATTTTGGACGAATTTTTTAAGAATTTTCAAATTTTCAGATGGGAGGTTCAATATAAGGTCAAAAACTACATACTCAGATCTTCACCAAACTTTGCATGGATACATTGGATGTCAAGACACGTGGAAAAAACATACAAAACATAGGATTCGGAACATCAAGATTTTGGTCGAATTTTTTAAGAATTTTCAAATTTTCAGATAGGAGGTTCCATATAAGGACAAAAACTACATACCCAGATCTTCACCAAACATTGCAGGAATACATTGGATGTCAAGACACGTGGAAAAAACGTACAAAACAAGAGATTGGGGTCATCAAGATTTTGCACGGATTTTTTAGGAATTTTCAAATTTTCAGATGGGAGGTTCCAGATAAGGTCAAAAACTACATACTCAGATCTTCACCAAACTTTGCTGGGATACATTGGATGTCAAGACACGTGGAAAAAACGTACAAAACAAGAGATTGGAGACATCAAGATTTTGGACGAATTTTTTAAGAATTTTCAAATTTTCAGATAGGAGGTTCCATATAAGGTCAAAAACTACATACTCAGATCTTCACCAAACTTTGCATGGATACATTATGTGTCAAGACACGTGGAAAAAACGTACAAAACAAAAGATTGGAGACATCAAGATTTTGGTCGAATTTTTTAAGAATTTTCAAATTTTCAGATGGGAGGTTCCAGATAAGGTCAAAAACTACATACTCAGATCTTCACCAAACTTTGCAGGGATACATTGGATGTCAAGACACGTGGAAAAATCGTACAAAAAAGAGATTGGAGACATCAAGATTTTGGACGAATTTTTTAACAATTTTCAAATTTTCAGAAAGGATGTTCCAGATAAGGTCAAAAACGACATACTCAGATCTTCACCAAACTTTGCAGGGATACATTGGATATCAAGACACGTGGAAAAAACGTACAAAACAAGAGATTGGAGACATCAAGATTTTGGACGAATTTTTTAAGAATTTTCAAATTTTCAGATAGGAGGTTCCAGATAAGGTCAAAAACTACATACTCAGATCTTCACCAAACTTTGCAGGGATACATTGGATGTCAAGACACGTGGAAAAAACGTACAAAACAAGAGATTGGGGTCATCAAGATTTTGGACGGATTTTTTAGGAATTTTCAAATTTTCAGATGGGAGGTTCCAGATAAGGTCAAAAACTACATACTCAGATCTTCACCAAACATTGCAGGGATACATTGGATGTCAAGACACGTGGAAAAAACGTACAAAACAAGAGATTGGAGACATCAAAATTTTGGACGAATTTTTTAAGAATTTTCAAATTTTCAGATAGGAGGTTCCAGATGAGGTCAAAAACTACATACTCAGATCTTCACCAAACTTTGCAGGAATACTTTGCATGTCAAGACACGTGGAAAAAACGTACAAAACAAGAGATCGGAGACATCAAGATTTTCGACGAATTTTTTAAGAATTTTCAAATTTTCAGATGGGAGGTTCCAGATAAGGTCAAAAACGACATACTCAGATCTTCACCAAACTTTGCATGGATACATTGGATGTCAAGACACGTGGAAAAAACATACAAAACATAGGATTGGTGACATCAAGATTTTGGACGAATTTTTTAAGAATTTTCAAATTTTCAGATAGGAGGTTCCATATAAGGTCAAAAACTACATACTCAGATCTTCACCAAACTTTGCAGGGATACATTGGATGTCAAGACACGTGGAAAAAACGTACAAAACAAGAGATTGGAGACATCAAGATTATGGACGAATTTTTTGAGAATTTTCAAATTTTCAGAAAGGAGGTTCCATATAAGGTCAAAAACTACATACTCAGATCTTCACCAAACTTTGCAGGGATACATTGGATGTCAAGACACGTGGAAAAAACGTACAAAACAAGAGATTGGAGACATCAAGATTTTCGACGAATTTTTTAAGAATTTTCAAATTTTCAGAAAGGATGTTCCAGATAAGGTCAAAAACGACATACTCAGATCTTCACCAAACTTTGCAGGGATACATTGGAGGTCGAGACACGTGGAAAAAACGTACAAAACAAGAGATTGGAGACATCAAGATTTTGGACGAATTTTTGAAGAATTTTCAAATTTTCTGATAGGAGGTCCCAGATAAGGTCAAAAACTACATACTCAGATCTCCACCAAACATTGCAGGGATACATTGGATGTCAAGACACGTGGAAAAAACGTACAAAACAAGAGATTGGAGACATCAAGATTTTCGACGAATTTTTGAAGAATTTTCAAATTTTCAGATAGGAGGTTCCAGATAAGGTCAAAAACTACATACTCAGATCTTCAACAAACGTTGCAGGGATACTTTGCATGTCAAGACACGTGGAAAAAACGTACAAAACAAGAGATTGGAGACATCAAGATTTTCGACGAATTTTTTAAGAATTTTCAAATTTTCAGATGGGAGGTTCCAGATAAGGTCAAAAACGACATACTCAGATCTTCACCAAACTTTGCATGGATACATTGGATGTCAAGACACGTGGAAAAAACGTACAAAACAAGAGATTGGGGTCATCAAGATTTTGCACGGATTTTTTAGGAATTTTCAAATTTTCAGATGGGAGGTTCCAGATAAGGTCAAAAACTACATACTCAGATCTTCACCAAACTTTGCAGGGATACATTGGATGTCAAGACACGTGGAAAAAATGTACAAAACAAGAGATTGGAGACATCAAGATTTTGGACGAATTTTTTAAGAATTTTCAAATTTTCAGATAGGAGGTTCCATATAAGGTCAAAAACTACATACTCAGATCTTCACCAAACTTTGCAGGAATACTTTGCATGTCAAGACACGTGGAAAAAACGTACAAAACAAGAGATCGGAGACATCAAGATTTTCGACGAATTTTTTAAGAATTTTCAAATTTTCAGATGGGAGGTTCCAGATAAGGTCAAAAACGACATACTCAGATCTTCACCAAACTTTGCATGGATACATTGGATGTCAAGACACGTGGAAAAAACATACAAAACATAGGATTGGTGACATCAAGATTTTGGACGAATTTTTTAAGAATTTTCAAATTTTCAGATAGGAGGTTCCATATAAGGTCAAAAACTACATACTCAGATCTTCACCAAACTTTGCAGGGATACATTGGATGTCAAGACACGTGGAAAAAACGTACAAAACAAGAGATTGGAGACATCAAGATTATGGACGAATTTTTTGAGAATTTTCAAATTTTCAGAAAGGAGGTTCCATATAAGGTCAAAAACTACATACTCAGATCTTCACCAAACTTTGCAGGGATACATTGGATGTCAAGACACGTGGAAAAAACGTACAAAACAAGAGATTGGAGACATCAAGATTTTCGACGAATTTTTTAAGAATTTTCAAATTTTCAGAAAGGATGTTCCAGATAAGGTCAAAAACGACATACTCAGATCTTCACCAAACTTTGCAGGGATACATTGGAGGTCGAGACACGTGGAAAAATCGTACAAAACAAGAGATTGGAGACATCAAGATTTTGGACGAATTTTTGAAGAATTTTCAAATTTTCTGATAGGAGGTCCCAGATAAGGTCAAAAACTACATACTCAGATCTCCACCAAACATTGCAGGGATACATTGGATGTCAAGACACGTGGAAAAAACGTACAAAACAAGAGATTGGAGACATCAAGATTTTCGACGAATTTTTTAAGAATTTTCACATTTTCAGATGGGAGGTTCCAGATAAGGTCAAAAACGACATACTCAGATCTTCACCAAACTTTGCATGGATACATTGGATGTCAAGACACGTGGAAAAAACGTACAAAACAAGAGATTGGGGTCATCAAGATTTTGCACGGATTTTTTAGGAATTTTCAAATTTTCAGATGGGAGGTTCCAGATAAGGTCAAAAACTACATACTCAGATCTTCACCGAACTTTGCAGGGATACATTGGATGTCAAGACACGTGGAAAAAACGTACAAAACAAGAGATTGGAGACATCAAGATTTTGGACGAATTTTTTAAGAATTTTCAAATTTTCAGATAGGAGGTTCCATATAAGGTCAAAAACTACATACTCAGATCTTCACCAAACTTTGCATGGATACATTATGTGTCAAGACACGTGGAAAAAACGTACAAAACAAAAGATTGGAGACATCAAGATTTTGGTCGAATTTTTTAAGAATTTTCAAATTTTCAGATGGGAGGTTCCAGATAAGGTCAAAAACTACATACTCAGATCTTCACCAAACTTTGCAGGGATACATTGGATGTCAAGACACGTGGAAAAAACGTACAAAAAAGAGATTGGAGACATCAAGATTTTGGACGAATTTTTTAACAATTTTCAAATTTTCAGAAAGGATGTTCCAGATAAGGTCAAAAACGACATACTCAGATCTTCACCAAACTTTGCAGGGATACATTGGATATCAAGACACGTGGAAAAAACGTACAAAACAAGAGATTGGAGACATCAAGATTTTGGACGAATTTTTTAAGAATTTTCAAATTTTCAGATAGGAGGTTCCAGATAAGGTCAAAAACTACATACTCAGATCTTCACCAAACTTTGCAGGGATACATTGGATGTCAAGACATGTGGAAAAAACGTACAAAACAAGAGATTGGGGTCATCAAGATTTTGGACGGATTTTTTAGGAATTTTCAAATTTTCAGATGGGAGGTTCCAGATAAGGTCAAAAACTACATACTCAGATCTTCACCAAACATTGCAGGGATACATTGGATGTCAAGACACGTGGAAAAAACGTACAAAACAAGAGATTGGAGACATCAAAATTTTGGACGAATTTTTTAAGAATTTTCAAATTTTCAGATAGGAGGTTCCAGATGAGGTCAAAAACTACATACTCAGATCTTCACCAAACTTTGCAGGAATACTTTGCATGTCAAGACACGTGGAAAAAACGTACAAAACAAGAGATCGGAGACATCAAGATTTTCGACGAATTTTTTAAGAATTTTCAAATTTTCAGATAGGAGGTTCCAGATAAGGTCAAAAACTACATACTCAGATCTTCACCAAACGTTGCAGGGATACTTTGCATGTCAAGACACGTGGAAAAAACGTACAAAACAAGAGATTGGAGACATCAAGATTTTGGACGAATTTTTTAAGAATTTTCAAATTTTCAGATGGGAGGTTCCAGATAAGGTCAAAAACGACATACTCAGATCTTCACCAAACTTTGCATGGATACATTGGATGTCAAGACACGTGGAAAAAACGTACAAAACAAGAGATTGGGGTCATCAAGATTTTGCACGGATTTTTTAGGAATTTTCAAATTTTCAGATGGGAGGTTCCAGATAAGGTCAAAAACTACATACTCAGATCTTCACCAAACTTTGCAGGGATACATTGGATGTCAAGACACGTGGAAAAAACGTACAAAACAAGAGATTGGAGACATCAAGATTTTGGACGAATTTTTTAAGAATTTTCAAATTTTCAGATAGGAGGTTCCATATAAGGTCAAAAACTACATACTCAGATCTTCACCAAACTTTGCATGGATACATTATGTGTCAAGACACGTGGAAAAAACGTACAAAACAAAAGATTGGAGACATCAAGATTTTGGTCGAATTTTTTAAGAATTTTCAAATTTTCAGATGGGAGGTTCCAGATAAGGTCAAAAACTACATACTCAGATCTTCACCAAACTTTGCAGGGATACATTGGATGTCAAGACACGTGGAAAAAACGTACAAAAAAGAGATTGGAGACATCAAGATTTTGGACGAATTTTTTAACAATTTTCAAATTTTCAGAAAGGATGTTCCAGATAAGGTCAAAAACGACATACTCAGATCTTCACCAAACTTTGCAGGGATACATTGGATATCAAGACACGTGGAAAAACGTACAAAACAAGAGTTTGGAGACATCAAGATTTTGGACGAATTTTTTAACAATTTTCAATTTTTCAGATAGGAGGTTCCAGATAAGGTCAAAAACTACATACTCAGATCTTCACCAAACTTTGCAGGGATACATTGGATGTCAAGACACGTGGAAAAAACGTACAGAACAAGAGATTGGGGTCATCAAGATTTTGGACGGATTTTTTAGGAATTTTCAAATTTTCAGATAGGAGGTTCCAGATAAGGTCAAAAACTACATACTCAGATCTTCACCAAACTTTGCAGGGATACATTGGATGTCAAGACACGTGGAAAAAACGTACAAAACAAGAGATTGGAGACATCAAGATTTTGGACGAATTTTTTAAGAATTTTCAAATTTTCAGAAAGGATGTTCCATATAAGGTCAAAAACGACATACTCAGATCTTCACCAAACTTTGCAGGGATACTCTGGATGTCAAGACGCGTGGAAAAAACATACAAAACATAGGATTGGGGACATCAAGATTTTGGTCAATTTTTTTAAGAATTTTCAAATTTTCAGATAGGAGGTTCCATATAAGGTCAAAAACTACATACTCAGATCTTCACCAAACATTGCAGGGATACATTGGATGTCAAGACACGTGGAAAAAACGTACAAAACAAGAGATTGGAGACATCAAGATTTTGGACGAATTTTTTAAGAATTTTCAAATTTTCAGATAGGAGGTTCCATATAAGGTCAAAAACTACATACTCAGATCTTCACCAAACTTTGCAGGGATACACTGGATGTCAAGACACGTGGAAAAAAAGTACAAAACAAGAGATTGGAGACATCAAGATTTTGGACGAATTTTTAAAGATTTTTCAAATTTTCAGAAAGGATGTTCCAGATAAGGTCAAAAACGACATACTCAGATCTTCACCAAACTTTGCAGAAATACATTGGATGTCAAGACACGTGGAAAAAACATACAAAACATAGGATTGGGGACATCAAGATTTTGGACGAATTTTTTAAGAATTTTCAAATTTTCAGAAAGGAGGTTCCACATAAGGTCAAAAACTACATACTCAGATCTTCACCAAACTTTGCAGGGATACATTGGATGTCAAGACACGTGGGAAAAACGTACAAAACAAGAGATTGGAAACATCAAGATTTTGGACGAATTTTTTAAGAATTTTCAAGATTTCAGATAGGAGGTTCCAGATAAGGTCAAAAACTACATACTCAGATCTTCACCAAACTTTGCAGGGATACATTGAATGTCAAGACACGTGGAAAAAACGTACAAAACAAGAGATTGGGGTCATAAAGTTTTTGGACGGATTTTTTAGGAATTTTCAAATTTTCAGATGGGAGGTTCCAGATAAGGTCAAAAACTACATACTCAGATCTTCACCAAACTTTGCAGGGATACATTGGATGTTAAGACACGTGGAAAAAACGTACAAAACAAGAGATTGGAGACATCAAGATTTTGGACGAATTTTTTAAGAATTTTCAAATTTTCAGAAAGGATGTTCCAGATAAGGTCAAAAACGACATACTCAGATCTTCACCAAACTTTGCAGGGATACATTGGATGTCAAGACACGTGGAAAAAACGTACAAGACAAGAGATTGGAGACATCAAGATTTTGGACGAATTTTTTAAGAATTTTCAAATTTTCAGATAGGAGGTTCCAGATAAGGTCAAAAACTACATACTCAGATCTTCACCAAACTTTGCAGGGATACATTGGATGTCAAGACACGTGGGAAAAACGTACAAAACAAGAGTTTGGAGACATCAAGATTTTGGACGAATTTTTTAACAATTTTCAATTTTTCAGATAGGAGGTTCCAGATAAGGTCAAAAACTACATACTCAGATCTTCACCAAACTTTGCAGGGATACATTGGATGTCAAGACACGTGGAAAAAACGTACAAAACAAGAGATTGGGGTCATCAAGATTTTGGACGGATTTTTTAGGAATTTTCAAATTTTCAAATAGGAGGTTCCAGATAAGGTCAAAAACTACATACTCAGATCTTCACCAAACTTTGCAGGGATACATTGGATGTCAAGACACGTGGAAAAAACGTACAAAACAAGAGATTGGAGACATCAAGATTTTGGACGAATTTTTTAAGAATTTTCAAAATTTCAGAAAGGATGTTCCATATAAGGTCAAAAACGACATACTCAGATCTTCACCAAACTTTGCAGGGATACTCTGGATGTCAAGACGCGTGGAAAAAACATACAAAACATAGGATTGGGGACATCAAGATTTTGGTCAATTTTTTTAAGAATTTTCAAATTTTCAGATTGGAGGTTCCATATAAGGTCAAAAACTACATACTCAGATCTTCACCAAACATTGCAGGGATACATTGGATGTCAAGACACGTGGAAAAAACGTACAAAACAAGAGATTGGAGACATCAAGATTTTGGACGAATTTTTTAAGAATTTTCAAATTTTCAGATAGGAGGTTCCATATAAGGTCAAAAACTACATACTCAGATCTTCACCAAACTTTGCAGGGATACACTGGATGTCAAGACACGTGGAAAAAACGTACAAAACAAGAGATTGGAGACATCAAGATTTTGGACGAATTTTTAAAGATTTTTCAAATTTTCAGAAAGGATGTTCCAGATAAGGTCAAAAACGACATACTCAGATCTTCACCAAACTTTGCAGAAATACATTGGATGTCAAGACACGTGGAAAAAACATACAAAACATAGGATTGGGGACATCAAGATTTTGGACGAATTTTTTAAGAATTTTCAAATTTTCAGAAAGGAGGTTCCACATAAGGTCAAAAACTACATACTCAGATCTTCACCAAACTTTGCAGGGATACATTGGATGTCAAGACACGTGGAAAAAACGTACAAAACAAGAGATTGGAGACATCAAGATTTTGGACGAATTTTTTAAGAATTTTAAAATTTTCAAAAAGGAGGTTTCATATAAGGTCAAAGACTACATACTCAGATCTTCACCAAACTTTGCAGGGATACATTATGTGTCAAGACACGTGGAAAAAACGTACAAAACAAGAGATTGGAGACATCAAGATTTTGGACGAATTTTTTAAGAATTTTCAAATTTTCAGATAGGAGGTTCCATATAAGGTCAAAAACTACATACTCAGATCTTCACCAAACTTTGCAGGGATACATTGGATGTCAAGACACGTGTAAAAAACGTACAAAACAAAAGATTGGAGACATCAAGATTTTGGACGAATTTTTTAAGAATTTTCAAATTTTCAGATGGGAGGTTCCAGATAAGGTCAAAAACGACATACTCAGATCTTCACCAAACTTTGCATGGATACATTGGATGTCAAGACACGTGGAAATGCCATACAAAACATAGGATTGGGGACATCAAGATTTTGGACGAATTTTTTGAGAATTTTCAAATTTTCAGAAAGGAGGTTCCATATAAGGTCAAAAACGACATACTCAGATCTTCACCAAACTTTGCAGGGATACATTGGATGTCAAGACACGTGGAAAAAACGTACAAAACAAGAGATTGGAGACATCAAGATTTTGGACGAATTTTTTAAGAATTTTCAAATTTTCAGAAAGGAGGTTCCATATAAGGTCAAAAACTACATACTCAGATCTTCACCAAACTTTGCAGGGATACATTATGTGTCCAGACACGTGGAAAAAACGTACAAAACAAGAGATTGGGGTCATCAAGATTTTGGACGGATTTTTTAGGAATTTTCAAATTTTCAGATGGGAGGTTCCAGATAAGGTCAAAAACTACATACTCAGATCTTCACCAAACTTTGCAGGGATACATTGGATGTCAAGACACGTGGAAAAAACGTACAAAACAAGAGATTGGAGACATCAAGATTTTGGACGAATTTTTTAAGAATTTTCAAATTTTCAGAAAGGATGTTCCAGGTAAGGTCAAAAACGACATACTCAGATCTTCACCAAACTCTGCAGGGATACATTGGATGTCAAGACACGTGGAAAAAACATACAAAACATAGGATTGGGGACATCAAGATTTTGGTCAAATTTTTTAAGAATTTTTAAATTTTCAGATAGGAGGTTCCATATAAGTTCAAAAACTACATACTCAGATCTTCACCAAACATTGCAGGGATACATTGGATGTCAAGACACATGGAAAAAACGTACAAAACAAGAGATTGGAGACATCAAGATTTTGGACGAATTTTTTAAGAATTTTCAAATTTTCAGTTAGGAGGTTCCAGATAAGGTCAAAAACTACATACTCAGATCTTCACCAAACTTTGCAGGGATACTTTGCATGTCAAGACACGTGGAAAAAAACGTACAAAACAAGAGATTGGAGACATCAAGATTTTCGACAAATTTTTTAAAAATTTTCAAATTTTCAGATGGGAGGTTCCAGATAAGGTCAAAAACGACATACTCAGATCTTCACCAAACTTTGCATGGATACATTGGATGTCAAGACACGTGGAAAAAACATACAAAACATAGGATTGGTGACATCAAGATTTTGGACGAATTTTTTAAGAATTTTCAAATTTTCAGAAAGGAGGTTCCATATAAGGTCGAAAACTACATACTCAGATCTTCACCAAACATTGCAGGGATACATTGGATGTCAAGACACGTGGAAAAAACGTACAAAACAAGAGATTGGAGACATCAAGATTTTGGACGAATTTTTTAAAAAATTTCAAATTTTCAGATAGGAGATTCCAGATAAGGTCAAAAACTACATACTCAGATCTTCACCAAACTTTGCAGGGATACATTGGATGTCAAGACACGTGGAAAAAACATACAAAACATAGTATTGGGGATATCAAGATTTTGGTCAAATTTTTTAAGAATTTTCAAATTTTCAGATAGGAGGTTCCATATAAGGTCAAAAACTACATACTCAGATCTGCACCAAACATTGCAGGGATACATTGGATGTCAAGACACGTGGAAAAAACGTACAAAACAAGAGATTGGAGACATCAAGATTTTGGACGAATTTTTTAAGAATTTTCAAATTTTCAGATAGGAGGTTCCATATAAGTTCAAAAACTACATACTCAGATCTTCACCAAACTTTGCAGGGATACATTGGATGTCAAGACACGTGGAAAAAACGTACAAAACAAGAGATTGGAGACATCAAGATTTTGGACGAATTTTTTAACAATTTTCAAATTTTCAGATAGGAGGTTCCAGATAAGGTCAAAAACTACATACTCAGATCTTCACCAAACATTGCAGGGATACATTGGATGTGAAGACACGTGGAAAAAACGTACAAAACAAGAGATTGGAGACATCAAGATTTTGGACGAATTTTTTAAGAATTTTCAAATTTTCAGATAGGAGGTTCCATATAAGGTCAAAAACTACATACTCAGATCTTCACCAAATTTTGCAGGGATACATTGGATGTCAAGACACGTGGAAAAAACGTACAAAACAAGAGATTGGAGACATCAAGATTTTGGACGAATTTTTTAACAATTTTCAAATTTTCAGATAGGAGGTTCCAGATAAGGTCAAAAACTACATACTCAGATCTTCACCAAACTTTGCAGGGATACATTGGATGTCAAGACACGTGGAAAAAACGTACAAAACAAGAGATTGGAGACATCAAGATTTTGGACGAATTTTTTAAGAATTTTCAAATTTTCAGAAAGGATGTTCCAGATAAGGTCAAAAACGACATACTCAGATCTTCACCAAACATTGCAGGGATACATTGGATGTCAAGACACGTGGAAAAAACATACAAAACATAGGATTTGGGATATCAAGATTTTGGTCAAATTTTTTAAGAATTTTCAAATTTTCAGATAGGAGGTTCCATATAAGGTCAAAAACTACATACTCAGATCTTCACCAAACATTGCAGGGATACATTGGATGTCAAGACACGTGGGAAAAACGTACAAAACAAGAGATTGGAGACATCAAGATTTTGGACGAATTTTTTAAGAATTTTCAAATTTTCAGATAGGAGGTTCCATATAAGGTCAAAAACTACATACTCAGATCTTCACCAAACATTGCAGGGATACATTGGATGTCAAGACACGTGGAAAAAACGTACAAAACAAGAGATTGGAGACATCAAGATTTTGGACGAATTTTTTAAGAATTTTCAAATTTTCAGAAAGGATGTTCCAGATAAAGTCAAAAACGACATACTCAGATCTTCACCAAACTTTGCAGGGATACATTGGATGTCAAGACACGTGGGAAAAACGTACAAAACAAGAGATCGGAGACATCAAGATTTTGGACGAATTTTTGAGGAATTTTCAAATTTTCAGAAATGAGTTTCCAGATATGGTCAAAAACTACATACTCAGATCTTCATCAAACTTTGCAGGGATACATTGGATGTCAAGACACGTGGGAAAAACGTACAAAACAAGAGATTGGAAACATCAAGATTTTGGACGAATTTTTTAAGAATTTTCAAGATTTCAGATAGGAGGTTCCAGATAAGGTCAAAAACTACATACTCAGATCTTCACCAAACTTTGCAGGGATACATTGAATGTCAAGACACGTGGAAAAAACGTACAAAACAAGAGATTGGGGTCATAAAGTTTTTGGACGGATTTTTTAGGAATTTTCAAATTTTCAGATGGGAGGTTCCAGATAAGGTCAAAAACTACATACTCAGATCTTCACCAAACTTTGCAGGGATACATTGGATGTTAAGACACGTGGAAAAAACGTACAAAACAAGAGATTGGAGACATCAAGATTTTGGACGAATTTTTTAAGAATTTTCAAATTTTCAGAAAGGATGTTCCAGATAAAGTCAAAAACGACATACTCAGATCTTCACCAAACTTTGCAGGGATACATTGGATGTCAAGACACGTGGAAAAAACGTACAAGACAAGAGATTGGAGACATCAAGATTTTGGACGAATTTTTTAAGAATTTTCAAATTTTCAGATAGGAGGTTCCAGATAAGGTCAAAAATTACATACTCAGATCTTCACCAAACTTTGCAGGGATACATTGGATGTCAAGACACGTGGGAAAAACGTACAAAACAAGAGATTGGAGACATCAAGATTTTGGACGAATTTTTTAACAATTTTCAATTTTTCAGATAGGAGGTTCCAGATAAGGTCAAAAACTACATACTCAGATCTTCACCAAACTTTGCAGGGATACATTGGATGTCAAGACACGTGGAAAAAACGTACAAAACAAGAGATTGGGGTCATCAAGATTTTGGACGGATTTTTTAGGAATTTTCAAATTTTCAGATAGGAGGTTCCAGATAAGGTCAAAAACTACATACTCAGATCTTCACCAAACTTTGCAGGGATACATTGGATGTCAAGACACGTGGAAAAAACGTACAAAACAAGAGATTGGAGACATCAAGATTTTGGACGAATTTTTTAAGAATTTTCAAATTTTCAGAAAGGATGTTCCATATAAGGTCAAAAACGACATACTCAGATCTTCACCAAACTTTGCAGGGATACTCTGGATGTCAAGACGCGTGGAAAAAACATACAAAACATAGGATTGGGGACATCAAGATTGTGGTCAATTTTTTTAAGAATTTTCAAATTTTCAGATAGGAGGTTCCATATAAGGTCAAAAACTACATACTCAGATCTTCACCAAACATTGCAGGGATACATTGGATGTCAAGACACGTGGAAAAAACGTACAAAACAAGAGATTGGAGACATCAAGATTTTGGACGAATTTTTTAAGAATTTTCAAATTTTCCGATAGGAGGTTCCATATAAGCTCAAAAACTACATACTCAGATCTTCACCAAACTTTGCAGGGATACACTGGATGTCAAGACACGTGGAAAAAACGTACAAAACAAGAGATTGGAGACATCAAGATTTTGGACGAATTTTTAAAGATTTTTCAAATTTTCAGAAAGGATGTTCCAGATAAGGTCAAAAACGACATACTCAGATCTTCACCAAACTTTGCAGAAATACATTGGATGTCAAGACACGTGGAAAAAACATACAAAACATAGGATTGGGGACATCAAGATTTTGGACGAATTTTTTAAGAATTTTCAAATTTTCAGAAAGGAGGTTCCACATAAGGTCAAAAACGACATACTCAGATCTTCACCAAACTTTGCAGGGATACATTGGATGTCAAGACACGTGGAAAAAACGTACAAAACAAGAGATTGGAGACATCAAGATTTTGGACGAATTTTTTAAGAATTTTAAAATTTTCAAAAAGGAGGTTTCATATAAGGTCAAAGACTACATACTCAGATCTTCACCAAACTTTGCAGGGATACATTATGTGTCAAGACACGTGGAAAAAACGTACAAAACAAGAGATTGGAGACAACAAGATTTTGGACGAATTTTTTAAGAATTTTCAAATTTTCAGATAGGAGGTTCCATATAAGGTCAAAAACTACATACTCAGATCTTCACCAAACATTGCAGGGATACATTGGATGTCAAGACACGTGAAAAAAACGTACAAAACAAGAGATTGGAGACATCAAGATTTTGGACGAATTTTTTAAGAATTTTTAAATTTTCAGATAGGAGGTTCCATATAAGGTCAAAAACTACATACTCAGATCTTCACCAAACTTTGCAGGGATACATTGGATGTCAAGACACGTGTAAAAAACGTACAAAACAAAAGATTGGAGACATCAAGATTTTGGACGAATTTTTTAAGAATTTTCAAATTTTCAGATGGGAGGTTCCAGATAAGGTCAAAAACGACATACTCAGATCTTCACCAAACTTTGCATGGATACATTGGATGTCAAGACACGTGGAAAAGCCATACAAAACATAGGATTGGGGACATCAAGATTTTGGACGAATTTTTTGAGAATTTTCAAATTTTCAGAAAGGAGGTTCCATATAAGGTCAAAAACTACATACTCAGATCTTCACCAAACTTTGCAGGGATACATTGGATGTCAAGACACGTGGAAAAAACGTACAAAACAAGAGATTGGAGACATCAAGATTTTGGACGAATTTTTTAAGAATTTTCAAAATTTCAGAAAGGAGGTTCCATATAAGGTCAAAAACTACATACTCAGATCTTCACCAAACTTTGCAGGGATACATTATGTGTCAAGACACGTGGAAAAAACGTACAAAACAAGAGATTGGGGTCATCAAGATTTTGGACGGATTTTTTAGGAATTTTCAAATTTTCAGATGGGAGGTTCCAGATAAGGTCAAAAACTACATACTCAGGTCTTCACCAAACTTTGCAGGGATACATTGGATGTCAAGACACGTGGAAAAAACGTACAAAACAAGAGATTGGAGACATCAAGATTTTGGACGAATTTTTTAAGAATTTTCAAATTTTCAGAAAGGATGTTCCAGGTAAGGTCAAAAACGACATACTCAGATCTTCACCAAACTCTGCAGGGATACATTGGATGTGAAGACACGTGGAAAAAACATACAAAACATAGGATTGGGGACATCAAGATTTTGGTCAAATTTTTTAAGAATTTTTAAATTTTCAGATAGGAGGTTCCATATAAGTTCAAAAACTACATACTCAGATCTTCACCAAACATTGCAGGGATACATTGGATGTCAAGACACATGGAAAAAACGTACAAAACAAGAGATTGGAGACATCAAGATTTTGGACGAATTTTTTAAGAATTTTCAAATTTTCAGTTAGGAGGTTCCAGATAAGGTCAAAAACTACATACTCAGATCTTCACCAAACTTTGCAGGGATACTTTGCATGTCAAGACACGTGGAAAAAAACGTACAAAACAAGAGATTGGAGACATCAAGATTTTCGACAAATTTTTTAAGAATTTTCAAATTTTCAGATGGGAGGTTCCAGATAAGGTCAAAAACGACATACTCAGATCTTCACCAAACTTTGCATGGATACATTGGATGTCAAGACACGTGGAAAAAACATACAAAACATAGGATTGGGGACATCAAGATTTTGGACGAATTTTTTAAGAATTTTCAAATTTTCAGAAAGGAGGTTCCATATAAGGTCAAAAACTACATACTCAGATCTTCACCAAACATTGCAGGGATACATTGGATGTCAAGACACGTGGAAAAAACGTACAAAACAAGAGATTGGAGACATCAAGATTTTGGACGAATTTTTTAAAAAATTTCAAATTTTCAGATAGGAGATTCCAGATAAGGTCAAAAACTACATACTCAGATCTTCACCAAACTTTGCAGGGATACATTGGATGTCAAGACACGTGGAAAAAACGTACAAAACAAGAGATTGGAGACATCAAGATTTTGGACGAATTTTTTAAGAATTTTCAAATTTTCAGATAGGAGGTTCCATATAAGGTCAAAAACTACATACTCAGATCTTCACGAAACTTTGCATGGATACATTATGTGTCAAGACACGTGGAAAAAACGTACAAAACAAAAGATTGGAGACATCAAGATTTTGGTCGAATTTTTTAAGAATTTTCAAATTTTCAGATGGGAGGTTCCAGATAAGGTCAAAAACTACATACTCAGATCTTCACCAAACTTTGCAGGGATACATTGGATGTCAAGACACGTGGAAAAAACGTACAAAAAAGAGATTGGAGACATCAAGATTTTGGACGAATTTTTTAACAATTTTCAAATTTTCAGAAAGGATGTTCCAGATAAGGTCAAAAACGACATACTCAGATCTTCACCAAACTTTGCAGGGATACATTGGATATCAAGACACGTGGAAAAAACGTACAAAACAAGAGATTGGAGACATCAAGATTTTGGACGAATTTTTTAAGGATTTTCAAATTTTCAGATAGGAGGTTCCAGATAAGGTCAAAAACTACATACTCAGATCTTCACCAAACTTTGCAGGGATACATTGGATGTCAAGACACGTGGAAAAAACGTACAAAACAAGAGATTGGGGTCATCAAGATTTTGGACGGATTTTTTAGGAATTTTCAAATTTTCAGATGGGAGGTTCCAGATAAGGTCAAAAACTACATACTCAGATCTTCACCAAACATTGCAGGGATACATTGGATGTCAAGACACGTGGAAAAAACGTACAAAACAAGAGATTGGAGACATCAAAATTTTGGACGAATTTTTTAAGAATTTTCAAATTTTCAGATAGGAGGTTCCAGATGAGGTCAAAAACTACATACTCAGATCTTCACCAAACTTTGCAGGAATACTTTGCATGTCAAGACACGTGGAAAAAACGTACAAAACAAGAGATCGGAGACATCAAGATTTTCGACGAATTTTTTAAGAATTTTCAAATTTTCAGATAGGAGGTTCCAGATAAGGTCAAAAACTACATACTCAGATCTTCACCAAACGTTGCAGGGATACTTTGCATGTCAAGACACGTGGAAAAAACGTACAAAACAAGAGATTGGAGACATCAAGATTTTCGACGAATTTTTTAAGAATTTTCAAATTTTCAGATGGGAGGTTCCAGATAAGGTCAAAAACGACATACTCAGATCTTCACCAAACTTTGCATGGATACATTGGATGTCAAGACACGTGGAAAAAACGTACAAAACAAGAGATTGGGGTCATCAAGATTTTGCACGGATTTTTTAGGAATTTTCAAATTTTCAGATGGGAGGTTCCAGATAAGGTCAAAAACTACATACTCAGATCTTCACCAAACTTTGCAGGGATACATTGGATGTCAAGACACGTGGAAAAAACGTACAAAACAAGAGATTGGAGACATCAAGATTTTGGACGAATTTTTTAAGAATTTTCAAATTTTCAGATAGGAGGTTCCATATAAGGTCAAAAACTACATACTCAGATCTTCACCAAACTTTGCAGGGATACATTATGTGTCAAGACACGTGGAAAAAACGTACAAAACAAAAGATTGGAGACATCAAGATTTTGGTCGAATTTTTTAAGAATTTTCAAATTTTCAGATGGGAGGTTCCAGATAAGGTCAAAAACTACATACTCAGATCTTCACCAAACTTTGCAGGGATACATTGGATGTCAAGACACGTGGAAAAAACGTACAAAAAAGAGATTGGAGACATCAAGATTTTGGACGAATTTTTTAACAATTTTCAAATTTTCAGAAAGGATGTTCCAGATAAGGTCAAAAACGACATACTCAGATCTTCACCAAACTTTGCAGGGATACATTGGATATCAAGACACGTGGAAAAAACGTACAAAACAAGAGTTCGGAGACATCAAGATTTTGGACGAATTTTTTAACAATTTTCAATTTTTCAGATAGGAGGTTCCAGATAAGGTCAAAAACTACATACTCAGATCTTCACCAAACTTTGCAGGGATACATTGGATGTCAAGACACGTGGAAAAAACGTACAGAACAAGAGATTGGGGTCATCAAGATTTTGGACGGATTTTTTAGGAATTTTCAAATTTTCAGATAGGAGGTTCCATATAAGCTCAAAAACTACATACTCAGATCTTCACCAAACTTTGCAGGGATACACTGGATGTCAAGACACGTGGAAAAAACGTACAAAACAAGAGATTGGAGACATCAAGATTTTGGACGAATTTTTAAAGATTTTTCAAATTTTCAGAAAGGATGTTCCAGATAAGGTCAAAAACGACATACTCAGATCTTCACCAAACTTTGCAGAAATACATTGGATGTCAAGACACGTGGAAAAAACATACAAAACATAGGATTGGGGACATCAAGATTTTGGACGAATTTTTTAAGAATTTTCAAATTTTCAGAAAGGAGATTCCACATAAGGTCAAAAACTACATACTCAGATCTTCACCAAACTTTGCAGGGATACATTGGATGTCAAGACACGTGGGAAAAACGTACAAAACAAGAGATTGGAAACATCAAGATTTTGGACGAATTTTTTAAGAATTTTCAAGATTTCAGAAAGGAGGTTCCAGATAAGGTCAAAAACTACATACTCAGATCTTCACCAAACTTTGCAGGGATACATTGAATGTCAAGACACGTGGAAAAAACGTACAAAACAAGAGATTGGGGTCATAAAGTTTTTGGACGGATTTTTTAGGAATTTTCAAATTTTCAGATGGGAGGTTCCAGATAAGGTCAAAAACTACATACTCAGATCTTCACCAAACTTTGCAGGGATACATTGGATGTTAAGACACGTGGAAAAAACGTACAAAACAAGAGATTGGAGACATCAAGATTTTGGACGAATTTTTTAAGAATTTTCAAATTTTCAGAAAGGATGTTCCAGATAAGGTCAAAAACGACATACTCAGATCTTCACCAAACTTTGCAGGGATACATTGGATGTCAAGACACGTGGAAAAAACGTACAAGACAAGAGATTTGAGACATCAAGATTTTGGACGAATTTTTTAAGAATTTTCAAATTTTCAGATAGGAGGTTCCAGATAAGGTCAAAAACTACATACTCAGATCTTCACCAAACTTTGCAGGGATACATTGGATGTCAAGACACGTGGGAAAAACGTACAAAACAAGAGTTTGGAGACATCAAGATTTTGGACGAATTTTTTAACAATTTTCAATTTTTCAGATAGGAGGTTCCAGATAAGGTCAAAAACTACATACTCAGATCTTCACCAAACTTTGCAGGGATACATTGGATGTCAAGACACGTGGAAAAAACGTACAAAACAAGAGATTGGGGTCATCAAGATTTTGGACGGATTTTTTAGGAATTTTCAAATTTTCAGATAGGAGGTTCCAGATAAGGTCAAAAACTACATACTCAGATCTTCACCAAACTTTGCAGGGATACATTGGATGTCAAGACACGTGGAAAAAACGTACAAAACAAGAGATTGGAGACATCAAGATTTTGGACGAATTTTTTAAGAATTTTCAAATTTTCAGAAAGGATGTTCCATATAAGGTCAAAAACGACATACTCAGATCTTCACCAAACTTTGCAGGGATACTCTGGATGTCAAGACGCGTGGAAAAAACATACAAAACATAGGATTGGGGACATCAAGATTTTGGTCAATTTTTTTAAGAATTTTCAAATTTTCAGATTGGAGGTTCCATATAAGGTCAAAAACTACATACTCAGATCTTCACCAAACATTGCAGGGATACATTGGATGTCAAGACACGTGGAAAAAACGTACAAAACAAGAGATTGGAGACATCAAGATTTTGGACGAATTTTTTAAGAATTTTCAAATTTTCAGATAGGAGGTTCCATATAAGGTCAAAAACTACATACTCAGATCTTCACCAAACTTTGCAGGGATACACTGGATGTCAAGACACGTGGAAAAAACGTACAAAACAAGAGATTGGAGACATCAAGATTTTGGACGAATTTTTAAAGATTTTTCAAATTTTCAGAAAGGATGTTCCAGATAAGGTCAAAAACGACATACTCAGATCTTCACCAAACTTTGCAGAAATACATTGGATGTCAAGACACGTGGAAAAAACATACAAAACATAGGATTGGGGACATCAAGATTTTGGACGAATTTTTTAAGAATTTTCAAATTTTCAGAAAGGAGGTTCCACATAAGGTCAAAAACTACATACTCAGATCTTCACCAAACTTTGCAGGGATACATTGGATGTCAAGACACGTGGAAAAAACGTACAAAACAAGAGATTGGAGACATCAAGATTTTGGACGAATTTTTTAAGAATTTTAAAATTTTCAAAAAGGAGGTTTCATATAAGGTCAAAGACTACATACTCAGATCTTCACCAAACTTTGCAGGGATACATTATGTGTCAAGACACGTGGAAAAAACGTACAAAACAAGAGATTGGAGACATCAAGATTTTGGACGAATTTTTTAAGAATTTTCAAATTTTCAGATAGGAGGTTCCATATAAGGTCAAAAACTACATACTCAGATCTTCACCAAACTTTGCAGGGATACATTGGATGTCAAGACACGTGTAAAAAACGTACAAAACAAAAGATTGGAGACATCAAGATTTTGGACGAATTTTTTAAGAATTTTCAAATTTTCAGATGGGAGGTTCCAGATAAGGTCAAAAACGACATACTCAGATCTTCACCAAACTTTGCATGGATACATTGGATGTCAAGACACGTGGAAAAGCCATACAAAACATAGGATTGGGGACATCAAGATTTTGGACGAATTTTTTGAGAATTTTCAAATTTTCAGAAAGGAGGTTCCATATAAGGTCAAAAACTACATACTCAGATCTTCACCAAACTTTGCAGGGATACATTGGATGTCAAGACACGTGGAAAAAACGTACAAAACAAGAGATTGGAGACATCAAGATTTTGGACGAATTTTTTAAGAATTTTCAAATTTTCAGAAAGGAGGTTCCATATAAGGTCAAAAACTACATACTCAGATCTTCACCAAACTTTGCAGGGATACATTATGTGTCAAGACACGTGGAAAAAACGTACAAAACAAGAGATTGGGGTCATCAAGATTTTGGACGGATTTTTTAGGAATTTTCAAATTTTCAGATGGGAGGTTCCAGATAAGCTCAAAAACTACATACTCAGATCTTCACCAAACTTTGCAGGGATACATTGGATGTCAAGACACGTGGAAAAAACGTACAAAACAAGAGATTGGAGACATCAAGATTTTGGACGAATTTTTTAAGAATTTTCAAATTTTCAGAAAGGATGTTCCAGGTAAGGTCAAAAACGACATACTCAGATCTTCACCAAACTCTGCAGGGATACATTGGATGTCAAGACACGTGGAAAAAACATACAAAACATAGGATTGGGGACATCAAGATTTTGGTCAAATTTTTTAAGAATTTTTAAATTTTCAGATAGGAGGTTCCATATAAGTTCAAAAACTACATACTCAGATCTTCACCAAACATTGCAGGGATACATTGGATGTCAAGACACATGGAAAAAACGTACAAAACAAGAGATTGGAGACATCAAGATTTTGGACGAATTTTTTAAGAATTTTCAAATTTTCAGTTAGGAGGTTCCAGATAAGGTCAAAAACTACATACTCAGATCTTCACCAAACTTTGCAGGGATACTTTGCATGTCAAGACACGTGGAAAAAAACGTACAAAACAAGAGATTGGAGACATCAAGATTTTCGACAAATTTTTTAAGAATTTTCAAATTTTCAGATGGGAGGTTCCAGATAAGGTCAAAAACGACATACTCAGATCTTCACCAAACTTTGCATGGATACATTGGATGTCAAGACACGTGGAAAAAACATACAAAACATAGGATTGGTGACATCAAGATTTTGGACGAATTTTTTAAGAATTTTCAAATTTTCAGAAAGGAGGTTCCATATAAGGTCAAAAACTACATACTCAGATCTTCACCAAACATTGCAGGGATACATTGGATGTCAAGACACGTGGAAAAAACGTACAAAACAAGAGATTGGAGACATCAAGATTTTGGACGAATTTTTTAAAAAATTTCAAATTTTCAGATAGGAGATTCCAGATAAGGTCAAAAACTACATACTCAGATCTTCACCAAACTTTGCAGGGATACATTGGATGTCAAGACACGTGGAAAAAACATACAAAACATAGTATTGGGGATATCAAGATTTTGGTCAAATTTTTTAAGAATTTTCAAATTTTCAGATAGGAGGTTCCATATAAGGTCAAAAACTACATACTCAGATCTTCACCAAACATTGCAGGGATACATTGGATGTCAAGACACGTGGAAAAAACGTACAAAACAAGAGATTGGAGACATCAAGATTTTGGACGAATTTTTTAAGAATTTTCAAATTTTCAGATAGGAGGTTCCATATAAGTTCAAAAACTACATACTCAGATCTTCACCAAACTTTGCAGGGATACATTGGATGTCAAGACACGTGGAAAAAACGTACAAAACAAGAGATTGGAGACATCAAGATTTTGGACGAATTTTTTAACAATTTTCAAATTTTCAGATAGGAGGTTCCAGATAAGGTCAAAAACTACATACTCAGATCTTCACCAAACATTGCAGGGATACATTGGATGTGAAGACACGTGGAAAAAACGTACAAAACAAGAGATTGGAGACATCAAGATTTTGGACGAATTTTTTAAGAATTTTCAAATTTTCAGATAGGAGGTTCCATATAAGGTCAAAAACTACATACTCAGATCTTCACCAAATTTTGCAGGGATACATTGGATGTCAAGACACGTGGAAAAAACGTACAAAACAAGAGATTGGAGACATCAAGATTTTGGACGAATTTTTTAACAATTTTCAAATTTTCAGATAGGAGGTTCCAGATAAGGTCAAAAACTACATACTCAGATCTTCACCAAACTTTGCAGGGATACATTGGATGTCAAGACACGTGGAAAAAACGTACAAAACAAGAGATTGGAGACATCAAGATTTTGGACGAATTTTTTAAGAATTTTCAAATTTTCAGAAAGGATGTTCCAGATAAGGTCAAAAACGACATACTCAGATCTTCACCAAACATTGCAGGGATACATTGGATGTCAAGACACGTGGAAAAAACATACAAAACATAGGATTTGGGATATCAAGATTTTGGTCAAATTTTTTAAGAATTTTCAAATTTTCAGATAGGAGGTTCCATATAAGGTCAAAAACTACATACTCAGATCTTCACCAAACATTGCAGGGATACATTGGATGTCAAGACACGTGGGAAAAACGTACAAAACAAGAGATTGGAGACATCAAGATTTTGGACGAATTTTTTAAGAATTTTCAAATTTTCAGATAGGAGGTTCCATATAAGGTCAAAAACTACATACTCAGATCTTCACCAAACATTGCAGGGATACATTGGATGTCAAGACACGTGGAAAAAACGTACAAAACAAGAGATTGGAGACATCAAGATTTTGGACGAATTTTTTAAGAATTTTCAAATTTTCAGAAAGGATGTTCCAGATAAGGTCAAAAACTACATACTCAGATCTTCACCAAACTTTTCAGGGATACATTGGATGTCAAGACACGTGGAAAAAACATACAAAACATGGGATTGGGGACATCAAGATTTTGGTCAAATTTTTTAAGAATTTTCAAATTTTCAGATAGGAGGTTCCATATAAGGTCAAAAACTACATACTCAGATCTTCACCAAACATTGCAGGGATACGTTGGATGTCAAGACACGTGGAAAAAACGTACAAAACAAGAGATTGGAGACATCAAGATTTTGGACGAATTTTTGAGGAATTTTCAAATTTTCAGAAATGAGTTTCCAGATATGGTCAAAAACTACATACTCAGATCTTCATCAAACTTTGCAGCGATACATTGGATGTCAAGACACGTGGGAAAAACGTACAAAACAAGAGATTGGAAACATCAAGATTTTGGACGAATTTTTTAAGAATTTTCAAGATTTCAGATAGGAGGTTCCAGATAAGGTCAAAAACTACATACTCAGATCTTCACCAAACTTTGCAGGGATACATTGAATGTCAAGACACGTGGAAAAAACGTACAAAACAAGAGATTGGGGTCATAAAGTTTTTGGACGGATTTTTTAGGAATTTTCAAATTTTCAGATGGGAGGTTCCAGATAAGGTCAAAAACTACATACTCAGATCTTCACCAAACTTTGCAGGGATACATTGGATGTTAAGACACGTGGAAAAAACGTACAAAACAAGAGATTGGAGACATCAAGATTTTGGACGAATTTTTTAAGAATTTTCAAATTTTCAGAAAGGATGGTCCAGATAAAGTCAAAAACGACACCAAACTTTGCAGGGATACATTGGATGTCAAGACACGTGGAAAAAACGTACAAGACAAGAGATTGGAGACATCAAGATTTTGGACGAATTTTTTAAGAATTTTCAAATTTTCAGATATGAGGTTCCAGATAAGGTCAAAAATTACATACTCAGATCTTCACCAAACTTTGCAGGGATACATTGGATGTCAAGACACGTGGGAAAAACGTACAAAACAAGAGATTGGAGACATCAAGATTTTGGACGAATTTTTTAACAATTTTCAATTTTTCAGATAGGAGGTTCCAGATAAGGTCAAAAACTACATACTCAGATCTTCACCAAACTTTGCAGGGATACATTGGATGTCAAGACACGTGGAAAAAACGTACAAAACAAGAGATTGGGGTCATCAAGATTTTGGACGGATTTTTTAGGAATTTTCAAATTTTCAGATAGGAGGTTCCAGATAAGGTCAAAAACTACATACTCAGATCTTCACCAAACTTTGCAGGGATACATTGGATGTCAAGACACGTGGAAAAAACGTACAAAACAAGAGATTGGAGACATCAAGATTTTGGACGAATTTTTTAAGAATTTTCAAATTTTCAGAAAGGATGTTCCATATAAGGTCAAAAACGACATACTCAGATCTTCACCAAACTTTGCAGGGATACTCTGGATGTCAAGACGCGTGGAAAAAACATACAAAACATAGGATTGGGGACATCAAGATTGTGGTCAATTTTTTTAAGAATTTTCAAATTTTCAGATAGGAGGTTCCATATAAGGTCAAAAACTACATACTCAGATCTTCACCAAACATTGCAGGGATACATTGGATGTCAAGACACGTGGAAAAAACGTACAAAACAAGAGATTGGAGACATCAAGATTTTGGACGAATTTTTTAAGAATTTTCAAATTTTCAGATAGGAGGTTCCATATAAGCTCAAAAACTACATACTCAGATCTTCACCAAACTTTGCAGGGATACACTGGATGTCAAGACACGTGGAAAAAACGTACAAAACAAGAGATTGGAGACATCAAGATTTTGGACGAATTTTTAAAGATTTTTCAAATTTTCAGAAAGGATGTTCCAGATAAGGTCAAAAACGACATACTCAGATCTTCACCAAACTTTGCAGAAATACATTGGATGTCAAGACACGTGGAAAAAACATACAAAACATAGGATTGGGGACATCAAGATTTTGGACGAATTTTTTAAGAATTTTCAAATTTTCAGAAAGGAGGTTCCACATAAGGTCAAAAACGACATACTCAGATCTTCACCAAACTTTGCAGGGATACATTGGATGTCAAGACACGTGGAAAAAACGTACAAAACAAGAGATTGGAGACATCAAGATTTTGGACGAATTTTTTAAGAATTTTAAAATTTTCAAAAAGGAGGTTTCATATAAGGTCAAAGACTACATACTCAGATCTTCACCAAACTTTGCAGGGATACATTATGTGTCAAGACACGTGGAAAAAACGTACAAAACAAGAGATTGGAGACATCAAGATTTTGGACGAATTTTTTAAGAATTTTCAAATTTTCAGATAGGAGGTTCCATATAAGGTCAAAAACTACATACTCAGATCTTCACCAAACATTGCAGGGATACATTGGATGTCAAGACACGTGAAAAAAACGTACAAAACAAGAGATTGGAGACATCAAGATTTTGGACGAATTTTTTAAGAATTTTCAAATTTTCAGATAGGAGGTTCCATATAAGGTCAAAAACTACATACTCAGATCTTCACCAAACTTTGCAGGGATACATTGGATGTCAAGACACGTGTAAAAAACGTACAAAACAAAAGATTGGAGACATCAAGATTTTGGACGAATTTTTTAAGAATTTTCAAATTTTCAGATGGGAGGTTCCAGATAAGGTCAAAAACGACATACTCAGATCTTCACCAAACTTTGCATGGATACATTGGATGTCAAGACACGTGGAAAAGCCATACAAAACATAGGATTGGGGACATCAAGATTTTGGACGAATTTTTTGAGAATTTTCAAATTTTCAGAAAGGAGGTTCCATATAAGGTCAAAAACTACATACTCAGATCTTCACCAAACTTTGCAGGGATACATTGGATGTCAAGACACGTGGAAAAAACGTACAAAACAAGAGATTGGAGACATCAAGATTTTGGAAGAATTTTTTAAGAATTTTCAAATTTTCAGAAAGGAGGTTCCATATAAGGTCAAAAACTACATACTCAGATCTTCACCAAACTTTGCAGGGATACATTATGTGTCAAGACACGTGGAAAAAACGTACAAAACAAGAGATTGGGGTCATCAAGATTTTGGACGGATTTTTTAGGAATTTTCAAATTTTCAGATGGGAGGTTCCAGATAAGGTCAAAAACTACATACTCAGATCTTCACCAAACTTTGCAGGGATACATTGGATGTCAAGACACGTGGAAAAAACGAACAAAACAAGAGATTGGAGACATCAAGATTTTGGACGAATTTTTTAAGAATTTTCAAATTTTCAGAAAGGATGTTCCAGGTAAGGTCAAAAACGACATACTCAGATCTTCACCAAACTCTGCAGGGATACATTGGATGTCAAGACACGTGGAAAAAACATACAAAACATAGGATTGGGGACATCAAGATTTTGGTCAAATTTTTTAAGAATTTTTAAATTTTCAGATAGGAGGTTCCATATAAGTTCAAAAACTACATACTCAGATCTTCACCAAACATTGCAGGGATACATTGGATGTCAAGACACATGGAAAAAACGTACAAAACAAGAGATTGGAGACATCAAGATTTTGGACGAATTTTTTAAGAATTTTCAAATTTTCAGTTAGGAGGTTCCAGATAAGGTCAAAAACTACATACTCAGATCTTCACCAAACTTTGCAGGGATACTTTGCATGTCAAGACACGTGGAAAAAAACGTACAAAACAAGAGATTGGAGACATCAAGATTTTCGACAAATTTTTTAAGAATTTTCAAATTTTCAGATGGGAGGTTCCAGATAAGGTCAAAAACGACATACTCAGATCTTCACCAAACTTTGCATGGATACATTGGATGTCAAGACACGTGGAAAAAACATACAAAACATAGGATTGGGGACATCAAGATTTTGGACGAATTTTTTAAGAATTTTCAAATTTTCAGAAAGGAGGTTCCATATAAGGTCAAAAACTACATACTCAGATCTTCACCAAACATTGCAGGGATACATTGGATGTCAAGACACGTGGAAAAAACGTACAAAACAAGAGATTGGAGACATCAAGATTTTGGACGAATTTTTTAAAAAAATTCAAATTTTCAGATAGGAGATTCCAGATAAGGTCAAAAACTACATACTCAGATCTTCACCAAACTTTGCAGGGATACATTGGATGTCAAGACACGTGGAAAAAACATACAAAACATAGTATTGGGGATATCAAGATTTTGGTCAAATTTTTTAAGAATTTTCAAATTTTCAGATAGGAGGTTCCATATAAGGTCAAAAACTACATACTCAGATCTTCACCAAACATTGCAGGGATACATTGGATGTCAAGACACGTGGAAAAAACGTACAAAACAAGAGATTGGAGACATCAAGATTTTGGACGAATTTTTTAAGAATTTTCAAATTTTCAGATAGGAGGTTCCATATAAGTTCAAAAACTACATACTCAGATCTTCACCAAACATTGCAGGGATACATTGGATGTCAAGACACGTGGAAAAAACGTACAAAACAAGAGATTGGAGACATCAAGATTTTGGACGAATTTTTGAGGAATTTTCAAATTTTCAGAAATGAGGTTCCAGATATGGTCAAAAACTACATACTCAGATCTTCATCAAACTTTGCAGGGATACATTGGATGTCAAGACACGTGGGAAAAACGTACAAAACAAGAGATTGGAAACATCAAGATTTTGGACGAATTTTTTAAGAATTTTCAAGATTTCAGATAGGAGGTTCCAGATAAGGTCAAAAACTACATACTCAGATCTTCACCAAACTTTGCAGGGATACATTGAATGTCAAGACACGTGGAAAAAACGTACAAAACAAGAGATTGGGGTCATAAAGTTTTTGGACGGATTTTTTAGGAATTTTCAAATTTTCAGATGGGAGGTTCCAGATAAGGTCAAAAACTACATACTCAGATCTTCACCAAACTTTGCAGGGATACATTGGATGTTAAGACACGTGGAAAAAACGTACAAAACAAGAGATTGGAGACATCAAGATTTTGGACGAATTTTTTAAGAATTTTCAAATTTTCAGAAAGGATGTTCCAGATAAAGTCAAAAACGACATACTCAGATCTTCACCAAACTTTGCAGGGATACATTGGATGTCAAGACACGTGGAAAAAACGTACAAGACAAGAGATTGGAGACATCAAGATTTTGGACGAATTTTTTAAGAATTTTCAAATTTTCAGATAGGAGGTTCCAGATAAGGTCAAAAATTACATACTCAGATCTTCACCAAACTTTGCAGGGATACATTGGATGTCAAGACACGTGGGAAAAACGTACAAAACAAGAGATTGGAGACATCAAGATTTTGGACGAATTTTTTAACAATTTTCAATTTTTCAGATAGGAGGTTCCAGATAAGGTCAAAAACTACATACTCAGATCTTCACCAAACTTTGCAGGGATACATTGGATGTCAAGACACGTGGAAAAAACGTACAAAACAAGAGATTGGGGTCATCAAGATTTTGGACGGATTTTTTAGGAATTTTCAAATTTTCAGATAGGAGGTTCCAGATAAGGTCAAAAACTACATACTCAGATCTTCACCAAACTTTGCAGGGATACATTGGATGTCAAGACACGTGGAAAAAACGTACAAAACAAGAGATTGGAGACATCAAGATTTTGGACGAATTTTTTAAGAATTTTCAAATTTTCAGAAAGGATGTTCCATATAAGGTCAAAAACGACATACTCAGATCTTCACCAAACTTTGCAGGGATACTCTGGATGTCAAGACGCGTGGAAAAAACATACAAAACATAGGATTGGGGACATCATGATTGTGGTCAATTTTTTTAAGAATTTTCAAATTTTCAGATAGGAGGTTCCATATAACGTCAAAAACTACATACTCAGATCTTCACCAAACATTGCAGGGATACATTGGATGTCAAGACACGTGGAAAAAACGTACAAAACAAGAGATTGGAGACATCAAGATTTTGGACGAATTTTTTAAGAATTTTCAAATTTTCAGATAGGAGGTTCCATATAAGCTCAAAAACTACATACTCAGATCTTCACCAAACTTTGCAGGGATACACTGGATGTCAAGACACGTGGAAAAAACGTACAAAACAAGAGATTGAAGACATCAAGATTTTGGACGAATTTTTAAAGGTTTTTTCAAATTTTCAGAAAGGATGTTCCAGATAAGGTCAAAAACGACATACTCAGATCTTCACCAAACTTTGCAGAAATACATTGGATGTCAAGACACGTGGAAAAAACATACAAAACATAGGATTGGGGACATCAAGATTTTGGACGAATTTTTTAAGAATTTTCAAATTTTCAGAAAGGAGGTTCCACATAAGGTCAAAAACGACATACTCAGATCTTCACCAAACTTTGCAGGGATACATTGGATGTCAAGACACGTGGAAAAAACGTACAAAACAAGAGATTGGAGACATCAAGATTTTGGACGAATTTTTTAAGAATTTTAAAATTTTCAAAAAGGAGGTTTCATATAAGGTCAAAGACTACATACTCAGATCTTCACCAAACTTTGCAGGGATACATTATGTGTCAAGACACGTGGAAAAAACGTACAAAACAAGAGATTGGAGACATCAAGATTTTGGACGAATTTTTTAAGAATTTTCAAATTTTCAGATAGGAGGTTCCATATAAGGTCAAAAACTACATACTCAGATCTTCACCAAACATTGCAGGGATACATTGGATGTCAAGACACGTGAAATAAACGTACAAAACAAGAGATTGGAGACATAAAGATTTTGGACGATTTTTTTAAGAATTTTCAAATTTTCAGATAGGAGGTTCCATATAAGGTCAAAAACTACATACTCAGATCTTCACCAAACTTTGCAGGGATACATTGGATGTCAAGACACGTGTAAAAAACGTACAAAACAAAAGATTGGAGACATCAAGATTTTGGACGAATTTTTTAAGAATTTTCAAATTTTCAGATGGGAGGTTCGAGATAAGGTCAAAAACGACATACTCAGATCTTCACCAAACTTTGCATGGATACATTGGATGTCAAGACACGTGGAAAAGCCATACAAAACATAGGATTGGGGACATCAAGATTTTGGACGAATTTTTTGAGAATTTTCAAATTTTCAGAAAGGAGGTTCCATATAAGGTCAAAAACTACATACTCAGATCTTCACCAAACTTTGCAGGGATACATTGGATGTCAAGACACGTGGAAAAAACGTACAAAACAAGAGATTGGAGACATCAAGATTTTGGACGAATTTTTTAAGAATTTTCAAATTTTCAGAAAGGAGGTTCCATATAAGGTCAAAAACTACATACTCAGATCTTCACCAAACTTTGCAGGCATACATTATGTGTCAAGACACGTGGAAAAAACGTACAAAACAAGAGATTGGGGTCATCAAGATTTTGGACGGATTTTTTAGGAATTTTCAAATTTTCAGATGGGAGGTTCCAGATAAGGTCAAAAACTACATACTCAGATCTTCACCAAACTTTGCAGGGATACATTGGATGTCAAGACACGTGGAAAAAACGTACAAAACAAGAGATTGGAGACATCAAGATTTTGGACGAATTTTTTAAGAATTTTCAAATTTTCAGAAAGGATGTTCCAGGTAAGGTCAAAAACGACATACTCAGATCTTCACCAAACTCTGCAGGGATACATTGGATGTCAAGACACGTGGAAAAAACATACAAAACATAGGATTGGGGACATCAAGATTTTGGTCAAATTTTTTAAGAATTTTTAAATTTTCAGATAGGAGGTTCCATATAAGTTCAAAAACTACATACTCAGATCTTCACCAAACATTGCAGGGATACATTGGATGTCAAGACACATGGAAAAAACGTACAAAACAAGAGATTGGAGACATCAAGATTTTGGACGAATTTTTTAAGAATTTTCAAATTTTCAGTTAGGAGGTTCCAGATAAGGTCAAAAACTACATACTCAGATCTTCACCAAACTTTGCAGGGATACTTTGCATGTCAAGACACGTGGAAAAAAACGTACAAAACAAGAGATTGGAGACATCCAGATTTTCGACAAATTTTTTAAGAATTTTCAAATTTTCAGATGGGAGGTTCCAGATAAGGTCAAAAACTACATACTCAGATCTTCACCAAACTTTGCATGGATACATTGGATGTCAAGACACGTGGAAAAAACATACAAAACATAGGATTGGGGACATCAAGATTTTGGACGAATTTTTTAAGAATTTTCAAATTTTCAGAAAGGAGGTTCCATATAAGGTCAAAAACTACATACTCAGATCTTCACCAAACATTGCAGGGATACATTGGATGTCAAGACACGTGGAAAAAACGTACAAAACAAGAGATTGGAGACATCAAGATTTTGGACGAATTTTTTAATAAATTTCAAATTTTCAGATAGGAGATTCCAGATAAGGTCAAAAACTACATACTCAGATCTTCACCAAACTTTGCAGGGATACATTGGATGTCAAGACACGTGGAAAAAACATACAAAACATAGTATTGGGGATATCAAGATTTTGGTCAAATTTTCAGATAGGAGGTTCCATATAAGGTCAAAAACTACATACTCAGATCTTCACCAAACATTGCAGGGATACATTGGATGTCAAGACACGTGGAAAAAACGTACAAAACAAGAGATTGGAGACATCAAGATTTTGGACGAATTTTTTAAGAATTTTCAAATTTTCAGAAAGGAGGTTCCATATAAGTTCAAAAACTACATACTCAGATCTTCACCAAACTTTGCAGGGATACATTGGATGTCAAGACACGTGGAAAAAACGTACAAAACAAGAGATTGGAGACATCAAGGTTTTGGACGAATTTTTTAACAATTTTCAAATTTTCAGATAGGAGGTTCCAGATAAGGTCAAAAACTACATACTCAGATCTTCACCAAACTTTGCAGGGATACATTGGATGTCAAGACACGTGGAAAAAACGTACAAAACAAGAGATTGGGGTCATCAAGATTTTGGACGGATTTTTTAGGAATTTTCAAATTTTCAGATAGGAGGTTCCAGATAAGGTCAAAAATTACATACTCAGATCTTCACCAAACTTTGCAGGGATACATTGGATGTCAAGACGTGGAAAAAACGTACAAAACAAGAGATTGGAGACATCAAGATTTTGGACGAATTTTTTAAGAATTTTCAAATTTTCAGAAAGGATGTTCCATATAAGGTCAAAAACGACATACTCAGATCTTCACCAAACTTTGCAGGGATACTCTGGATGTCAAGACGCGTGGAAAAAACATACAAAACATAGGATTGGGGACATCAAGATTTTGGTCAATTTTTTTAAGAATTTTCAAATTTTCAGATAGGAGGTTCCATATAAGGTCAAAAACTACATACTCAGATCTTCACCAAACATTGCAGGGATACATTGGATGTCAAGACACGTGGAAAAAACGTACAAAACAAGAGATTGGAGACATCAAGATTTTGGACGATTTTTTTAAGAATTTTCAAATTTTCAGATAGGAGGTTCCATATAAGGTCAAAAACTACATACTCAGATCTTCACCAAACTTTGCAGGGATACACTGGATGTCAAGACACGTGGAAAAAACGTACAAAACAAGAGATTGGAGACATCAATATTTTGGACGAATTTTTAAAGATTTTTCAAATTTTCAGAAAGGATGTTCCAGATAAGGTCAAAAACGACATACTCAGATCTTCACCAAACTTTGCAGAAATACATTGGATGTCAAGACACGTGGAAAAAACATACAAAACATAGGATTGGGGACATCAAGATTTTGGACGAATTTTTTAAGAATTTTCAAATTTTCAGAAAGGAGGTTCCACATAAGGTCAAAAACTACATACTCAGATCTTCACCAAACATTGCAGGGATACATTGGATGTCAAGACACGTGAAAAAAACGTACAAAACAAGAGATTGGAGACATCAAGATTTTGGACGAATTTTTTAAGAATTTTCAAATTTTCAGATAGGTTCCATATAAGGTCAAAAACTACATACTCAGATCTTCACCAAACTTTGCAGGGATACATTGGATGTCAAGACACGTGTAAAAAACGTACAAAACAAAAGATTGGAGACATCAAGATTTTGGACGAATTTTTTAAGAATTTTCAAATTTTCAGATGGGAGGTTCCAGATAAGGTCAAAAACGACATACTCAGATCTTCACCAAACTTTGCATGGATACATTGGATGTCAAGACACGTGGAAAAGCCATACAAAACATAGGATTGGGGACATCAAGATTTTGGACGAATTTTTTGAGAATTTTCAAATTTTCAGAAAGGAGGTTCCATATAAGGTCAAAAACTACATACTCAGATCTTCACCAAACTTTGCAGGGATACATTGGATGTCAAGACACGTGGAAAAAACGTACAAAACAAGAGATTGGAGACATCAAGATTTTGGACGAATTTTTTAAGAATTTTCAAATTTTCAGAAAGGAGGTTCCATATAAGGTCAAAAACTACATACTCAGATCTTCACCAAACTTTGCAGGGATACATTATGTGTCAAGACACGTGGAAAAAACGTACAAAACAAGAGATTGGGGTCATCAAGATTTTGGACGGATTTTTTAGGAATTTTCAAATTTTCAGATGGGAGGTTCCAGATAAGGTCAAAAACTACATACTCAGATCTTCACCAAACTTTGCAGGGATACATTGGATGTCAAGACACGTGGAAAAAACGTACAAAACAAGAGATTGGAGACATCAAGATTTTGGACGAATTTTTTAAGAATTTTCAAATTTTCAGAAAGGATGTTCCAGGTAAGGTCAAAAACGACATACTCAGATCTTCACCAAACTCTGCAGGGATACATTGGATGTCAAGACACGTGGAAAAAACATACAAAACATAGGATTGGGGACATCAAGATTTTGGTCAAATTTTTTAAGAATTTTTAAATTTTCAGATAGGAGGTTCCATATAAGTTCAAAAACTACATACTCAGATCTTCACCAAACATTGCAGGGATACATTGGATGTCAAGACACATGGAAAAAACGTACAAAACAAGAGATTGGAGACATCAAGATTTTGGACGAATTTTTTAAGAATTTTCAAATTTTCAGTTAGGAGGTTCCAGATAAGGTCAAAAACTACATACTCAGATCTTCACCAAACTTTGCGGGGATACTTTGCATGTCAAGACACGTGGAAAAAAACGTACAAAACAAGAGATTGGAGACATCAAGATTTTCGACAATTTTTTTAAGAATTTTCAAATTTTCAGATGGGAGGTTCCAGATAAGGTCAAAAACGACATACTCAGATCTTCACCAAACTTTGTATGGATACATTGGATGTCAAGACACGTGGAAAAAACATACAAAACATAGGATTGGTGACATCAAGATTTTGGACGAATTTTTTAAGAATTTTCAAATTTTCAGAAAGGAGGTTCCATATAAGGTCAAAAACTACATACTCAGATCTTCACCAAACATTGCAGGGATACATTGGATGTCAAGACACGTGGAAAAAACGTACAAAACAAGAGATTGGAGACATCAAGATTTTGGACGAATTTTTTAAAAAATTTCAAATTTTCAGATAGGAGATTCCAGATAAGGTCAAAAACTACATACTCAGATCTTCACCAAACTTTGCAGGGATACATTGGATGTCAAGACACGTGGAGAAAACATACAAAACATAGTATTGGGGATATCAAGATTTTGGTCAAATTTTTTAAGAATTTTCAAATTTTCAGATAGGAGGTTCCATATAAGGTCAAAAACTACATACTCAGATCTTCACCAAACATTGCAGGGATACATTGGATGTCAAGACACGTGGAAAAAACGTACAAAACAAGAGATTGGAGACATCAAGATTTTGGACGAATTTTTTAAGAATTTTCAAATTTTCAGATAGGAGGTTCCATATAAGTTCAAAAACTACATACTCAGATCTTCACCAAACTTTGCAGGGATACATTGGATGTCAAGACACGTGGAAAAAACGTACAAAACAAGAGATTGGAGACATCAAGATTTTGGACGAATTTTTTAACAATTTTCACATTTTCAGATAGGAGGTTCCAGATAAGGTCAAAAACTACATACTCAGATCTTCACCAAACATTGCAGGGATACATTGGATGTGAAGACACGTGGAAAAAACGTACAAAACAAGAGATTGGAGACATCAAGATTTTGGACGAATTTTTTAAGAATTTTCAAATTTTCAGATAGGAGGTTCCATATAAGGTCAAAAACTACATACTCAGATCTTCACCAAACTTTGCAGGGATACATTGGATGTCAAGACACGTGGAAAAAACGTACAAAACAAGAGATTGGAGACATCAAGATTTTCGACGAATTTTTTAACAATTTTCAAATTTTCAGATAGGAGGTTCCAGATAAGGTCAAAAACTACATACTCAGATCTTCACCAAACTTTGCAGGGATACATTGGATGTCAAGACACGTGGAAAAAACGTACAAAACAAGAGATTGGAGACATCAAGATTTTGGACGAATTTTTTAAGAATTTTCAAATTTTCAGAAAGGATGTTCCAGATAAGGTCAAAAACGACATACTCAGATCTTCACCAAACTTTGCAGGGATACATTGGATGTCAAGACACGTGGAAAAAACATACAAAACATAGGATTTGGGATATCAAGATTTTGGTCAAATTTTTTAAGAATTTTCAAATTTTCAGATAGGAGGTTCCATATAAGGTCAAAAACTACATACTCAGATCATCACCAAATATTGCAGGGATACATTGGATGTCAAGACACGTGGGAAAAACGTACAAAACAAGAGATTGGAGACATCAAGATTTTGGACGAATTTTTTAAGAATTTTCAAATTTTCAGATAGGAGGTTCCATATAAAGTCAAAAACTACATACTCAGATCTTCACCAAACATTGCAGGGATACATTGGATGTCAAGACACGTGGAAAAAACGTACAAAACAAGAGATTGGAGACATCAAGAATTTGGACGAATTTTTTAAGAATTTTCAAATTTTCAGATAGGAGGTTCCATATAAGGTCAAAAACTACATACTCAGATCTTCACCAAACTTTGCAGGGATACATTGGATGTCAAGACACGTGGAAAAAACGTACAAAACAAGAGATTGGAGGCATCAAGATTTTGGACGAATTTTTTAACAATTTTCAAAATTTCAGATAGGATGTTCCAGATAAGGTCAAAAACGACATACTCAGATCTTCACCAAACTCTGCAGGGATACATTGGATGTCAAGACACGTAGAAAAAACATACAAAACATAGGATTGGGGACATCAAGATTTTGGTCAAATTTTTTAAGAATTTTCAAATTTTCAGATAGGAGGTTCCATATAAGGTCAAAAACTACATACTCAGATCTTCACCAAACATTGCAGGGATACATTGGATGTCAAGACACGTGGAAAAAACGTACAAAACAAGAGATTGGAGACATCAAGATTTTGGACGAATTTTTTAAGAATTTTCAAATTTTCAGATGGGAGGTTCCATATAAGGTCAAAAACTACATACTCAGATCTTCACCAAACATTGCAGGGATACATTGGATGTCAAGACACGTGGAAAAAACGTACAAAACAAGAGATTGGAGACATCAAGATTTTCGACGAATTTTTTAGGAATTTTTAAATTTTCAGATAGGAGGTTCCATATAAGGTCAAAAACTACATACTCAGATCTTCACCAAACTTTGCAGGGATACATTGGATGTCAAGACACGTGGAAAAAACGTACAAAACAAGAGATTGGAGACATCAAGATTTTGGACGAATTTTTTAACAATTTTCAAATTTTCAGATGGGAGGTTCCAGATAAGGTCAAAAACTACATACTCAGATCTTCACCAAACTTTGCAGGGATACATTGGATGTCAAGACACGTGGAAAAAACGTACAAAACAAGAGATTGGAGACATCAAGATTTTGGACGAATTTTTTAAGAATTTTCAAATTTTCAGATGGGAGGTTCCATATAAGGTCAAAAACTACATACTCAGATCTTCACCAAACATTGCAGGGATACATTGGATGTCAAGACACGTGGAAAAAACGTACAAAACAAGAGATTGGAGACATCAAGATTTTCGACGAATTTTTTAGGAATTTTTAAATTTTCAGATAGGAGGTTACATATAAGGTCAAAAACTACATACTCAGATCTTCACCAAACTTTGCAGGGATACATTGGATGTCAAGACACGTGGAAAAAACGTACAAAACAAGAGATTGGAGACATCAAGATTTTGGACGAATTTTTTAACAATTTTCAAATTTTCAGATGGGAGGTTCCAGATAAAGTCAAAAACTACATACTCAGATCTTCACCAAACTTTGCAGGGATACATTGGATGTCAAGACACGTGGAAAAAACGTACAAAACAAGAGATTGGAGACATCAAGATTTTGGACGAATTTTTTAACAATTTTCAAATTTTCAGATGGGAGGTTCCAGATAAGGTCAAAAACTACATACTCAGATCTTCACCAAACTTTGCAGGGATACATTATGTGTCAAGACACGTGGAAAAAACGTACAAAACAAGAGATTGGGGTCATCAAGATTTTGGACGGATTTTTTAGGAATTTTCAAATTTTCAGATGGGAGGTTCCAGATAAGGTCAAAAACTACATACTCAGATCTTCACCAAACTTTGCAGGGATACATTGGATGTCAAGACACGTGGAAAAAACGTACAAAACAAGAGATTGGAGACATCAAGATTTTGGACGAATTTTTTAAGAATTTTCAAATTTTCAGAAAGGATGTTCCAGGTAAGGTCAAAAACGACATACTCAGATCTTCACCAAACTCTGCAGGGATACATTGGATGTCAAGACACGTGGAAAAAACATACAAAACATAGGATTGGGGACATCAAGATTTTGGTCAAATTTTTTAAGAATTTTTAAATTTTCAGATAGGAGGTTCCATATAAGTTCAAAAACTACATACTCAGATCTTCACCAAACATTGCAGGGATACATTGGATGTCAAGACACATGGAAAAAACGTACAAAACAAGAGATTGGAGACATCAAGATTTTGGACGAATTTTTTAAGAATTTTCAAATTTTCAGTTAGGAGGTTCCAGATAAGGTCAAAAACTACATACTCAGATCTTCACCAAACTTTGCATGGATACTTTGCATGTCAAGACACGTGGAAAAAAACGTACAAAACAAGAGATTGGAGACATCAAGATTTTCGACAAATTTTTTAAGAATTTTCAAATTTTCAGATGGGAGGTTCCAGATAAGGTCAAAAACGACATACTCAGATCTTCACCAAACTTTGCATGGATACATTGAATGTCAAGACACGTGGAAAAAACATACAAAACATAGGATTGGTGACATCAAGATTTTGGACGAATTTTTTAAGAATTTTCAAATTTTCAGAAAGGAGGTTCCATATAAGGTCAAAAACTACATACTCAGATCTTCACCAAACATTGCAGGGATACATTGGATGTCAAGACACGTGGAAAAAACGTACAAAACAAGAGATTGGAGACATCAAGATTTTGGACGAATTTTTTAAAAAATTTCAAATTTTCAGATAGGAGATTCCAGATAAGGTCAAAAACTACATACTCAGATCTTCACCAAACTTTGCAGGGATACATTGGATGTCAAGACACGTGGAAAAAACATACAAAACATAGTATTGGGGATATCAAGATTTTGGTCAAATTTTTTAAGAATTTTCAAATTTTCAAATAGGAGGTTCCATATAAGGTCAAAAACTACATACTCAGATCTTCACCAAACATTGCAGGGATACATTGGATGTCAAGACACGTGGAAAAAACGTACAAAACAAGAGATTGGAGACATCAAGATTTTGGACGAATTTTTTAAGAATTTTCAAATTTTCAGATAGGAGGTTCCATATAAGTTCAAAAACTACATACTCAGATCTTCACCAAACTTTGCAGGGATACATTGGATGTCAAGACACGTGGAAAAAACGTACAAAACAAGAGATTGGAGACATCAAGATTTTGGACGAATTTTTTAACAATTTTCAAATTTTCAGATAGGAGGTTCCAGATAAGGTCAAAAACTACATACTCAGATCTTCACCAAACATTGCAGGGATACATTGGATGTGAAGACACGTGGAAAAAACGTACAAAACAAGAGATTGGAGACATCAAGATTTTGGACGAATTTTTTAAGAATTTTCAAATTTTCAGATAGGAGGTTCCATATAAGGTCAAAAACTACATACTCAGATCTTCACCAAACTTTGCAGGGATACATTGGATGTCAAGACACGTGGAAAAAACGTACAAAACAAGAGATTGGAGACATCAAGATTTTGGACGAATTTTTTAACAATTTTCAAATTTTCAGATAGGAGGTTCCATATAAGGTCAAAAACTACATACTCAGATCTTCACCAAACTTTGCAGGGATACATTGGATGTCAAGACACGTGGAAAAAACGTACAAAACAAGAGATTGGAGACATCAAGATTTTGGACGAATTTTTTAAGAATTTTCAAATTTTCAGAAAGGATGTTCCAGATAAGGTCAAAAACGACATACTCAGATCTTCACCAAACTTTGCAGGGATACATTGGATGTCAAGACACGTGGAAAAAACATACAAAACATAGGATTTGGGATATCAAGATTTTGGTCAAATTTTTTAAGAATTTTCAAATTTTCAGATAGGAGGTTCCATATAAGGTCAAAAACTACATACTCAGATCATCACCAAATATTGCAGGGATACATTGGATGTCAAGACACGTGGGAAAAACGTACAAAACAAGAGATTGGAGACATCAAGATTTTGGACGAATTTTTTAAGAATTTTCAAATTTTCAGATAGGAGGTTCCATATAAGGTGAAAAACTACATACTCAGATCTTCACCAAACATTGCAGGGATACATTGGATGTCAAGACACGTGGAAAAAACGTACAAAACAAGAGATTGGAGACATCAAGAATTTGGACGAATTTTTTAAGAATTTTCAAATTTTCAGATAGGAGGTTCCATATAAGGTCAAAAACTACATACTCAGATCTTCACCAAACTTTGCAGGGATACATTGGATGTCAAGACACGTGGAAAAAACGTACAAAACAAGAGATTGGAGGCATCAAGATTTTGGACGAATTTTTTAACAATTTTCAAAATTTCAGATAGGATGTTCCAGATAAGGTCAAAAACGACATACTCAGATCTTCACCAAACTCTGCAGGGATACATTGGATGTCAAGACACGTAGAAAAAACATACAAAACATAGGATTGGGGACATCAAGATTTTGGTCAAATTTTTTAAGAATTTTCAAATTTTCAGATAGGAGGTTCCATATAAGGTCAAAAACTACATACTCAGATCTTCACCAAACTTTGCAGGGATACATTGGATGTCAAGACACGTGGAAAAAACGTACAAAACAAGAGATTGGAGACATCAAGATTTTGGACGAATTTTTTAACAATTTTCAAATTTTCAGATGGGAGGTTCCAGATAAGGTCAAAAACTACATACTCAGATCTTCACCAAACTTTGCAGGGATACATTGGATGTCAAGACACGTGGAAAAAACGTACAAAACAAGAGATTGGAGACATCAAGATTTTGGACGAATTTTTTAAGAATTTTCAAATTTTCAGAAAGGATGTTCCAGATAAGGTCAAATACGACATACTCAGATCTTCACCAAACTTTGCAGGGATACATTGGATGTCAAGACACGTGGAAAAAACATACAAAACATAGGATTTGGGATATCAAGATTTTGGTCAAATTTTTTAAGAATTTTCAAATTTTGAGATAGGAGGTTCCATATAAGGTCAAAAACTACATACTCAGATCTTCACCAAACATTGCAGGGATACATTGGATGTCAAGACACGGGGAAAAAACGTACAAAACAAGAGATTGGAGACATCAAGATTTTGGACGAATTTTTTAAGAATTTTCAAATTTTCAGATAGGAGGTTCCATATAAGGTCAAAAACTACATACTCAGATCTTCACCAAACTTTGCAGGGATACATTGGATGTCAAGACACGTGGAAAAAACGTACAAAACAAGAGATTGGAGACATCAAGATTTTGGACGAATTTTTTAACAATTTTCAAATTTTCAGATAGGAGGTTCCAGATAAGGTCAAAAACTACATACTCAGATCTTCACCAAACATTGCAGGGATACATTGGATGTGAAGACACGTGGAAAAAACGTACAAAACAAGAGATTGGAGACATCAAGATTTTGGACGAATTTTTTAAGAATTTTCAAATTTTCAGATAGGAGGTTCCATATAAGGTCAAAAACTACATACTCAGATCTTCACCAAACTTTGCAGGGATACATTGGATGTCAAGACACGTGGAAAAAACGTACAAAACAAGAGATTGGAGACATCAAGATTTTGGACGAATTTTTTAAGAATTTTCAAATTTTCAGAAAGGATGTTCCAGATAAGGTCAAATACGACATACTCAGATCTTCACCAAACTTTGCAGGGATACATTGGATGTCAAGACACGTGGAAAAAACATACAAAACATAGGATTTGGGATATCAAGATTTTGGTCAAATTTTTTAAGAATTTTCAAATTTTGAGATAGGAGGTTCCATATAAGGTCAAAAACTACATACTCAGATCTTCACCAAACATTGCAGGGATACATTGGATGTCAAGACACGGGGAAAAAACGTACAAAACAAGAGATTGGAGACATCAAGATTTTGGACGAATTTTTTAAGAATTTTCAAATTTTCAGATAGGAGGTTCCATATAAGGTCAAAAACTACATACTCAGATATTCACAAAACATTGCAGGGATACATTGGATGTCAAGACACGTGGAAAAAACGTACAAAACAAGAGATTGGAGACATCAAGAATTTGGACGAATTTTTTAAGAATTTTCAAATTTTCAGATAGGAGGTTCCATATAAGGTCAAAAATTACATACTCAGATCTTCACTAAACTTTGCAGGGATACATTGGATGTCAAGACACGTGGAAAAAACGTACAAAACAAGAGATTGGAGACATCAAGATTTTGGTCAAATTTTTTAAGAATTTTCAAATTTTCAGATAGGAGGTTCCATATAAGGTCAAAAACTACATACTCAGATCTTCACCAAACATTGCAGGGATACATTGGATGTCAAGACACGTGGAAAAAACGTACAAAACAAGAGATTGGAGACATCAAGATTTTGGACGAATTTTTTAAGAATTTTCAAATTTTCAGATAGGAGGTTCCATATAAGGTCAAAAACTACATACTCAGATCTTCACCAAACATTGCAGGGATACATTGGATGTCAAGACACGTGGAAAAAACGTACAAAACAAGAGATTGGAGACATCAAGATTTTGGACGAATTTTTTAAGAATTTTCAAATTTTCAGATAGGAGGTTCCATATAAGGTCAAAAACTACATACTCAGATCTTCACCAAACTTTGCAGGGATACATTGGATGTCAAGACACGTGGAAAAAACGTACAAAACAAGAGATTGGAGACATCAAGATTTTGGACGAATTTTTTAACAATTTTCAAATTTTCAGATAGGAGGTTCCAGATAAGGTCAAAAACTACATACTCAGATCTTCACCAAACTTTGCAGGGATACATTGGATGTCAAGACACGTGGAAAAAACGTACAAAACAAGAGATTGGAGACATCAAGATTTTGGACGAATTTTTTAAGAATTTTCAAATTTTCAGAAAGGATGTTCCAGATAAGGTCAAAAACGACATACTCAGATCTTCACCAAACTTTGCAGGGATACATTGGATGTCAAGACACGTGGAAAAAACATACAAAACATAGGATTTGGGATATCAAGATTTTGGTCAAATTTTTTAAGAATTTTCAAATTTTCAGATAGGAGGTTCCATATAAGGTCAATAACTACATACTCAGATCTTCACCAAACATTGCAGGGATACATTGGATGTCAAGACACGTGGAAAAAAAGTACAAAACAAGAGATTGGAGACATCAAGATTTTGGACGAATTTTTTAAGAATTTTCAAATTTTCAGATAGGAGGTTCCATATAAGGTCAATAACTACATACTCAGATCTTCACCAAACATTGCAGGGATACATTGGATGTCAAGACACGTGGAAAAAACGTACAAAACAAGAGATTGGAGACATCAAGATTTTGGACGAATTTTTTAACAATTTTCAAATTTTCAGATAGGAGGTTCCAGATAAGGTCAAAAACTACATACTCAGATCTTCACCAAACTTTGCAGGGATACATTGGATGTCAAGACACGTGGAAAAAACGTACAAAACAAGAGATTGGAGACATCAAGATTTTGGACGAATTTTTTAAGAATTTTCAAATTTTCAGATGGGATGTTCCAGATAAGATCAAAAACGACATACTCAGATCTTCACCAAACTCTGCAGGGATACATTGGATGTCAAGACACGTGGAAAAATCATACAAAACAGAGGATTGGGGACATCAAGATTTTGGTCAAATTTTTTAAGTATTTTCAAATTTTCAGATAGGAGGTTCCATATAAGGTCAAAAACTACATACTCAGATCTTCACCAAACATTGCAGGGATACATTGGATGTCAAGACACGTGGAAAAAACGTACAAAACAAGAGATTGGAGACATCAAGATTTTCCACGAATTTTTTAAGAATTTTCAAATTTTCAGATGGGGGGTTCCAGATAAGGTCAAAAACGACCTACTCAGATCTTCATCAAACTTTGCATGGATACATTGGATGTCAAGACAAGTGGAAAAAACATACAAAACATAGGATTGGGGACATCAAGATTTTTGTCAAATTTTTTAAGAATTTTCAAATTTTCAGATAGGAGGTTCCATATAAGGTCAAAAACTACATACTCAGAACTTCACCAAACATTGCAGGGATACATTGGATGTCAAGACACGTGGAAAAAACGTACAAAACAAGAGATTGGAGACATCAAGATTTTGGACGAATTTTTGAAGAATTTTCAAATTTTCAGATAGGAGGTTCCAGATAAGGTCAAAAACTACATACTCAGATCTTCACCAAACGTTGCAGGGATACTTTGCATGTCAAGACACGTGGAAAAAACGTACAAAACAAGAGATTGGAGACATCAAGATTTTGGACGAATTTTTTAAGAATTTTCAAATTTTCAGATAGGAGGTTCCAGATAAGGTCAAAAACTACATACTCAGATCTTCACCAAACTTTGCAGGGATACATTGGATGTCAAGACACGTGGAAAAAACGTACAAAACAAGAGATTGGAGACATCAAGATTTTGGACGAATTTTTGAGGAATTTTCAAATTTTCAGAAATGAGGTTCCAGATAAGGTCAAAAACTACATACTCAGATCTTCACCAAACTTTGCAGGGATACATTGGATGTCAAGACACGTGGGAAAAACGTACAAAACAAGAGATTGGAGACATGAAGATTTTGGACGAATTTTTTAACAATTTTCAAATTTTCAGATAGGAGGTTCCAGATAAGGTCAAAAACTATATACTCAGATCTTCACCAAACTTTGCAGGGATACATTGGATGTCAAGACACGTGGAAAAAACATACAAAACATAGGATTGGGGACATCAAGATTTTGGACGAATTTTTTAAGAATTTTCAAATTTTCAGAAAGGAGGTTCCAGATAAGGTCAAAAACGACATACTCAGATCTTCACCAAACTTTGCAGGCATACATTGGATGTCAAGACACGTGGAAAAAACGTACAAAAGAAGAGATTGGAGACATCAAGATTTTGGACGAATTTTTTAAGAATTTTCAAATTTTCAGATAGGAGGTTCCAGTTAAGGTCAAAAACTACATACTCAGATCTTCACCAAACTTTGCAGGGATACATTGGATGTCAAGGCACGTGGAAAAAACGTACAAAACAAGAGATTGGAGACATCAAGATTTTGGACGAATTTTTTAAGAATTTTCAAATTTTCAGATAGGAGGTTCCAGATAAGGTCAAAAACTACATACTCAGATCTTCACCAAACTTTGCAGGGATACATTGGATGTCAAGGCACGTGGAAAAAACATACAAAACAAGAGATTGGATACATCAAGATTTTGGACGAATTTTTTAACAATTTTCAAATTTTCAGATAGGAGGTTCCAGATAAGGTCAAAAACTATATACTCAGATCTTCACCAAACTTTGCAGGGATACATTGGATGTCAAGACACGTGGAAAAAACGTACAAAACAAGAGATTGGAGACATCAAGATTTTGGACGAATTTTTGAGGAATTTTCGAATTTTCAGAAATGAGGTTCCAGATAAGGTCAAAAACTATATACTCAGATCTTCACCAATCTTTGCAGGGATACATTGGATCTCAAGACACGTGGGAAAAACGTACAAAACAAGAGATTGGAGACATCAAGATTTTGGACGAATTTTTTAACAATTTTCAAATTTTCAGATAGGAGGTTCCAGATAAGGTCAAAAACTACATACTCAGATCTTCACCAAACTTTGCAGGGATACATTGGATGTCAAGGCACGTGGAAAAAACGTACAAAACAAGAGATTGGAGACATCAAGATTTTGGACGAATTTTTTAAGAATTTTCAAATTTTCAGATAGGAGGTTCCAGTTAAAGTCAAAAACTACATACTCAGATTTTCACCAAACTTTGCAGGGATACATTGGATGTCAAGACACGTGGAAAAAACATACAAAACATAGGATTGGGGACATCAAGATTTTGGTCAAATTTTTTAAGAATTTTCAAATTTTCAGATAGGAGGTTCCATATAAGGTCAAAAACTACATACTCAGATCTTCACCAAACATTGCAGGGATACATTGGATGTCAAGACACGTGGAAAAAACGTACAAAACAAGAGATTGGAGACATCAAGATTTTCCACGAATTTTTTAAGAATTTTCAAATTTTCAGATGGGAGGTTCCAGATAAGGTCAAAAACGACATACTCAGATCTTCACCAAACATTGCAGGGATACATTGGATGTCAAGACACGTGGAAAAAACGTACAAAACAAGAGATTGGAGACATCAAGATTTTGGACGAATTTTTTAAGAATTTTCAAATTTTCAGATAGGAGGTTCCATATAAGGTCAAAAACTACATACTCAGATCTTCACCAAACATTGCAGGGATACATTGGATGTCAAGACACGTGGAAAAAACGTACAAAACAAGAGATTGGAGACATCAAGATTTTGGACGAATTTTTTAAGAATTTTCAAATTTTCAGATAGGAGGTTCCATATAAGGTCAAAAACTACATACTCAGATCTTCACCAAACTTTGCAGGGATACATTGGATGTCAAGACACGTGGAAAAAACGTACAAAACAAGAGATTGGAGACATCAAGATTTTGGACGAATTTTTTAACAATTTTCAAATTTTCAGATAGGAGGTTCCAGATAAGGTCAAAAACTACATACTCAGATCTTCACCAAACTTTGCAGGGATACATTGGATGTCAAGACACGTGGAAAAAACGTACAAAACAAGAGATTGGAGACATCAAGATTTTGGACGAATTTTTTAAGAATTTTCAAATTTTCAGAAAGGATGTTCCAGATAAGGTCAAAAACGACATACTCAGATCTTCACCAAACTTTGCAGGGATACATTGGATGTCAAGACACGTGGAAAAAACATACAAAACATAGGATTTGGGATATCAAGATTTTGGTCAAATTTTTTAAGAATTTTCAAATTTTCAGATAGGAGGTTCCATATAAGGTCAATAACTACATACTCAGATCTTCACCAAACATTGCAGGGATACATTGGATGTCAAGACACGTGGAAAAAAAGTACAAAACAAGAGATTGGAGACATCAAGATTTTGGACGAATTTTTTAAGAATTTTCAAATTTTCAGATAGGAGGTTCCATATAAGGTCAATAACTACATACTCAGATCTTCACCAAACATTGCAGGGATACATTGGATGTCAAGACACGTGGAAAAAACGTACAAAACAAGAGATTGGAGACATCAAGATTTTGGACGAATTTTTTAACAATTTTCAAATTTTCAGATAGGAGGTTCCAGATAAGGTCAAAAACTACATACTCAGATCTTCACCAAACTTTGCAGGGATACATTGGATGTCAAGACACGTGGAAAAAACGTACAAAACAAGAGATTGGAGACATCAAGATTTTGGACGAATTTTTTAAGAATTTTCAAATTTTCAGATGGGATGTTCCAGATAAGATCAAAAACGACATACTCAGATCTTCACCAAACTCTGCAGGGATACATTGGATGTCAAGACACGTGGAAAAATCATACAAAACAGAGGATTGGGGACATCAAGATTTTGGTCAAATTTTTTAAGTATTTTCAAATTTTCAGATAGGAGGTTCCATATAAGGTCAAAAACTACATACTCAGATCTTCACCAAACATTGCAGGGATACATTGGATGTCAAGACACGTGGAAAAAACGTACAAAACAAGAGATTGGAGACATCAAGATTTTCCACGAATTTTTTAAGAATTTTCAAATTTTCAGATGGGGGGTTCCAGATAAGGTCAAAAACGACCTACTCAGATCTTCATCAAACTTTGCATGGATACATTGGATGTCAAGACAAGTGGAAAAAACATACAAAATATAGGATTGGGGACATCAAGATTTTTGTCAAATTTTTTAAGAATTTTCAAATTTTCAGATAGGAGGTTCCATATAAGGTCAAAAACTACATACTCAGAACTTCACCAAACATTGCAGGGATACATTGGATGTCAAGACACGTGGAAAAAACGTACAAAACAAGAGATTGGAGACATCAAGATTTTGGACGAATTTTTGAAGAATTTTCAAATTTTCAGATAGGAGGTTCCAGATAAGGTCAAAAACTACATACTCAGATCTTCACCAAACGTTGCAGGGATACTTTGCATGTCAAGACACGTGGAAAAAACGTACAAAACAAGAGATTGGAGACATCAAGATTTTGGACGAATTTTTTAAGAATTTTCAAATTTTCAGATAGGAGGTTCCAGATAAGGTCAAAAACTACATACTCAGATCTTCACCAAACTTTGCAGGGATACATTGGATGTCAAGACACGTGGAAAAAACGTACAAAACAAGAGATTGGAGACATCAAGATTTTGGACGAATTTTTGAGGAATTTTCAAATTTTCAGAAATGAGGTTCCAGATAAGGTCAAAAACTACATACTCAGATCTTCACCAAACTTTGCAGGGATACATTGGATGTCAAGACACGTGGGAAAAACGTACAAAACAAGAGATTGGAGACATGAAGATTTTGGACGAATTTTTTAACAATTTTCAAATTTTCAGATAGGAGGTTCCAGATAAGGTCAAAAACTATATACTCAGATCTTCACCAAACTTTGCAGGGATACATTGGATGTCAAGACACGTGGAAAAAACATACAAAACATAGGATTGGGGACATCAAGATTTTGGACGAATTTTTTAAGAATTTTCAAATTTTCAGAAAGGAGGTTCGAGATAAGGTCAAAAACGACATACTCAGATCTTCACCAAACTTTGCAGGCATACATTGGATGTCAAGACACGTGGAAAAAACGTACAAAAGAAGAGATTGGAGACATCAAGATTTTGGACGAATTTTTTAAGAATTTTCAAATTTTCAGATAGGAGGTTCCAGATAAGGTCAAAAACTACATACTCAGATCTTCACCAAACTTTGCAGGGATACATTGGATGTCAAGGCACGTGGAAAAAACGTACAAAACAAGAGATTGGAGACATCAAGATTTTGGACGAATTTTTTAAGAATTTTCAAATTTTCAGATAGGAGGTTCCAGATAAGGTCAAAAACTACATACTCAGATCTTCACCAAACTTTGCAGGGATACATTGGATGTCAAGGCACGTGGAAAAAACATACAAAACAAGAGATTGGATACATCAAGATTTTGGACGAATTTTTTAACAATTTTCAAATTTTCAGATAGGAGGTTCCAGATAAGGTCAAAAACTATATACTCAGATCTTCACCAAACTTTGCAGGGATACATTGGATGTCAAGACACGTGGAAAAAACGTACAAAACAAGAGATTGGAGACATCAAGATTTTGGACGAATTTTTGAGGAATTTTCGAATTTTCAGAAATGAGGTTCCAGATAAGGTCAAAAACTATATACTCAGATCTTCACCAAACTTTGCAGGGATACATTGGATCTCAAGACACGTGGGAAAAACGTACAAAACAAGAGATTGGAGACATCAAGATTTTGGACGAATTTTTTAACAATTTTCAAATTTTCAGATAGGAGGTTCCAGATAAGGTCAAAAACTACATACTCAGATCTTCACCAAACTTTGCAGGGATACATTGGATGTCAAGGCACGTGGAAAAAACGTACAAAACAAGAGATTGGAGACATCAAGATTTTGGACGAATTTTTTAAGAATTTTCAAATTTTCAGATAGGAGGTTCCAGTTAAAGTCAAAAACTACATACTCAGATTTTCACCAAACTTTGCAGGGATACATTGGATGTCAAGACACGTGGAAAAAACATACAAAACATAGGATTGGGGACATCAAGATTTTGGTCAAATTTTTTAAGAATTTTCAAATTTTCAGATAGGAGGTTCCATATAAGGTCAAAAACTACATACTCAGATCTTCACCAAACATTGCAGGGATACATTGGATGTCAAGACACGTGGAAAAAACGTACAAAACAAGAGATTGGAGACATCAAGATTTTCCACGAATTTTTTAAGAATTTTCAAATTTTCAGATGGGAGGTTCCAGATAAGGTCAAAAACGACATACTCAGATCTTCACCAAACTTTGCATGGATACATTGGATGTCAAGACAAGTGGAAAAAACGTACAAAACAAGAGATTGGAGACATCAAGATTTTCGACGAATTTTTTAAGAATTTTCAAATTTTCAGATGGGAGGTTCCAGATAAGGTCAAAAACGACATACTCAGATCTTCACCAAACTTTGCAGGGATACATTGGATGTCAAGACACGTGGAAAAAACGTACAAAACAAGAGATTGGAGACATCAAGATTTTGGACGAATTTTTGAGGAATTTTCAAATTTTCAGAAATGAGGTTCCAGATAAGGTCAAAAACTACATACTCAGATCTTCACCAAACTTTGCAGGGATACATTGGATGTCAAGACACGTGGAAAAACGTACAAAACAAGAGATTGGAGACATCAAGATTTTGGACGAATTTTTTAAGAATTTTCAAATTTTCAGATAGGATGTTCCAGATAAGGTCAAAAACGACATACTCAGATCTTCACCAAACTTTGCAGGGATACATAGTATGTCAAGACACGTGGAAAAAAAATACAAAACATAGGATTGGGGACATCAAGATTTTGGTCAAATTTTTTAAGAATTTTCAAATTTTCAGATAGGAGGTTCCATATAAGGTCAAAAACTACATACTCAGATCTTCACCAAACATTGCAGGGATACATTGGATGTCAAGACACGTGGAAAAAACGTACAAAACAAGAGATTGGAGACATCAAGATTTTCGACGAATTTTTTAAGAATTTTCAAATTTTCAGATAGGATGTTCCAGATAAGGTCAAAAACGACATACTCAGATCTTCACCAAACTTTGCAGGGATACATTGGATGTCAAGACACGTGGAAAAAACATACAAAACATAGGATTGGGGACATCAAGATTTTTGTCAAATTTTTTAAGAATTTTCAAATTTTCAGATAGGAGGTTCCATATAAGGTCAAAAACTACATACTCAGATCTTCACCAAACATTGCAGGGATACATTGGATGTCAAGACACGTGGAAAAAACGTACAAAACAAGAGATTGGAGACATCAAGATTTTCGACGAATTTTTTAAGAATTTTCAAATTTTCAGATGGGAGGTTCCAGATAAGGTCAAAAACGACATACTCAGATCTTCACCAAACTTTGCATGGAAACATTGGATGTCAAGACAAGTGGAAAAAACGTACAAAAGAAGAGATTGGAGACATCAAGATATTGGACGAATTTTTTAAGAATTTTCAGATTTTCAGATGGGAGGTTCCAGATAAGGTCAAAAACTACATACTCAGATCTTCACCAAACTATGCAGGGATACATTGAATGTCAAGACACGTGGAAAAAACGTACAAAACAAGAGATTGGAGACATCAAGATTTTGGACGAATTTTTTAGGAATTTTCAAATTTTCAGATACGAGGTTCCAGATAAGGTCAAAAACTACATACTCAGATCTTCACCAAACTTTGCAGGGATACATTGGATGTCAAGACACGTGGAAAAAACGTACAAAACAAGAGATTGGAGACATCAAGATTTTGGACGAATTTTTGAGGAATTTTCAAATTTTCAGAAATGAGGTTCCAGATAAGGTCAAAAACTATATACTCAGATCTTCACCAAACTTTGCAGGGATACATTGGATGTCAAGACACGTGGGAAAAACGTACAAAACAAGAGATTGGAGACATCAAGATTTTGGACGAATTTTTTAGGAATTTTCAAATTTTCAGATACGAGGTTCCAGATAAGGTCAAAAACTACATACTCAGATCTTCACCAAACTTTGCAGGGATACATTGGATGTCAAGACACGTGGAAAAAACATACAAAACATAGGATTGGGGACATCAAGATTTTGGACGAATTTTTTAAGAATTTTCAAATTTTCAGAAAGGAGGTTCGAGATAAGGTCAAAAACGACATACTCAGATCTTCACCAAACTTTGCAGGCATACATTGGATGTCAAGACACGTGGAAAAAACGTACAAAAGAAGAGATTGGAGACATCAAGATTTTGGACGAATTTTTTAAGAATTTTCAAATTTTCAGATAGGAGGTTCCAGATAAGGTCAAAAACTACATACTCAGATCTTCACCAAACTTTGCAGGGATACATTGGATGTCAAGGCACGTGGAAAAAACGTACAAAACAAGAGATTGGAGACATCAAGATTTTGGACGAATTTTTTAAGAATTTTCAAATTTTCAGATAGGAGGTTCCAGATAAGGTCAAAAACTACATACTCAGATCTTCACCAAACTTTGCAGGGATACATTGGATGTCAAGGCACGTGGAAAAAACATACAATACAAGAGATTGGATACATCAAGATTTTGGACGAATTTTTTAACAATTTTCAAATTTTCAGATAGGAGGTTCCAGATAAGGTCAAAAACTATATACTCAGATCTTCACCAAACTTTGCAGGGATACATTGGATGTCAAGACACGTGGAAAAAACGTACAAAACAAGAGATTGGAGACATCAAGATTTTGGACGAATTTTTGAGGAATTTTCGAATTTTCAGAAATGAGGTTCCAGATAAGGTCAAAAACTATATACTCAGATCTTCACCAAACTTTGCAGGGATACATTGGATCTCAAGACACGTGGGAAAAACGTACAAAACAAGAGATTGGAGACATCAAGATTTTGGACGAATTTTTTAACAATTTTCAAATTTTCAGATAGGAGGTTCCAGATAAGGTCAAAAACTACATACTCAGATCTTCACCAAACTTTGCAGGGATACATTGGATGTCAAGGCACGTGGAAAAAACGTACAAAACAAGAGATTGGAGACATCAAGATTTTGGACGAATTTTTTAAGAATTTTCAAATTTTCAGATAGGAGGTTCCAGTTAAAGTCAAAAACTACATACTCAGATTTTCACCAAACTTTGCAGGGATACATTGGATGTCAAGCCACGTGGAAAAAACATACAAAACATAGGATTGGGGACATCAAGATTTTGGTCAAATTTTTTAAGAATTTTCAAATTTTCAGATAGGAGGTTCCATATAAGGTCAAAAACTACATACTCAGATCTTCACCAAACATTGCAGGGATACATTGGATGTCAAGACACGTGGAAAAAACGTACAAAACAAGAGATTGGAGACATCAAGATTTTCCACGAATTTTTTAAGAATTTTCAAATTTTCAGATGGGAGGTTCCAGATAAGGTCAAAAACGACATACTCAGATCTTCACCAAACTTTGCATGGATACATTGGATGTCAAGACAAGTGGAAAAAACGTACAAAACAAGAGATTGGAGACATCAAGATTTTCGACGAATTTTTTAAGAATTTTCAAATTTTCAGATGGGAGGTTCCAGATAAGGTCAAAAACGACATACTCAGATCTTCACCAAACTTTGCAGGGATACATTGGATGTCAAGACACGTGGAAAAAACGTACAAAACAAGAGATTGGAGACATCAAGATTTTGGACGAATTTTTGAGGAATTTTCAAATTTTCAGAAATGAGGTTCCAGATAAGGTCAAAAACTACATACTCAGATCTTCACCAAACTTTGCAGGGATACATTGGATGTCAAGACACGTGGAAAAACGTACAAAACAAGAGATTGGAGACATCAAGATTTTGGACGAATTTTTTAAGAATTTTCAAATTTTCAGATAGGATGTTCCAGATAAGGTCAAAAACGACATACTCAGATCTTCACCAAACTTTGCAGGGATACATAGTATGTCAAGACACGTGGAAAAAAAATACAAAACATAGGATTGGGGACATCAAGATTTTGGTCAAATTTTTTAAGAATTTTCAAATTTTCAGATAGGAGGTTCCATATAAGGTCAAAAACTACATACTCAGATCTTCACCAAACATTGCAGGGATACATTGGATGTCAAGACACGTGGAAAAAACGTACAAAACAAGAGATTGGAGACATCAAGATTTTCGACGAATTTTTTAAGAATTTTCAAATTTTCAGATAGGATGTTCCAGATAAGGTCAAAAACGACATACTCAGATCTTCACCAAACTTTGCAGGGATACATTGGATGTCAAGACACGTGGAAAAAACATACAAAACATAGGATTGGGGACATCAAGATTTTTGTCAAATTTTTTAAGAATTTTCAAATTTTCAGATAGGAGGTTCCATATAAGGTCAAAAACTACATACTCAGATCTTCACCAAACATTGCAGGGATACATTGGATGTCAAGACACGTGGAAAAAACGTACAAAACAAGAGATTGGAGACATCAAGATTTTCGACGAATTTTTTAAGAATTTTCAAATTTTCAGATGGGAGGTTCCAGATAAGGTCAAAAACGACATACTCAGATCTTCACCAAACTTTGCATGGAAACATTGGATGTCAAGACAAGTGGAAAAAACGTACAAAAGAAGAGATTGGAGACATCAAGATATTGGACGAATTTTTTAAGAATTTTCAGATTTTCAGATGGGAGGTTCCAGATAAGGTCAAAAACTACATACTCAGATCTTCACCAAACTATGCAGGGATACATTGAATGTCAAGACACGTGGAAAAAACGTACAAAACAAGAGATTGGAGACATCAAGATTTTGGACGAATTTTTTAGGAATTTTCAAATTTTCAGATACGAGGTTCCAGATAAGGTCAAAAACTACATACTCAGATCTTCACCAAACTTTGCAGGGATACATTGGATGTCAAGACACGTGGAAAAAACGTACAAAACAAGAGATTGGAGACATCAAGATTTTGGACGAATTTTTGAGGAATTTTCAAATTTTCAGAAATGAGGTTCCAGATAAGGTCAAAAACTACATACTCAGATCTTCACCAAACTTTGCAGAGATACATTGGATGTCAAGACACGTGGGAAAAACGTACAAAACAAGAGATTGGAGACATCAAGATTTTGGACGAATTTTTTAAGAATTTTCAAATTTTCAGATAGGAGGTTCCAGATAAGGTCAAAAACTACATACTCAGATCTTCACCAAACTTTGCAGGGATACATTGGATGTCAAGACATGGGGAAAAGACGTACAAAACAAGAGATTGGGGTCATCAAGATTTCGGACGAATTTTTTAAGAATTTTCAAATTTTGAGAAAGGATGTTCCAGATAAGGTCAAAAACGACATACTCAGATCTTCACCAAAATTTGCAGGGATACATTGGATGTCAAGACACGTGGGAAAAACGTACAAAACAAGAGATTGGAGACATCAAGATTTTGGACGAACTTTTTAAGAATTTTCAAATTTTCAGATAGGAGGTTCCAGATAAGGTCAAAAACTACATACTCAGATCTTCACCAAACTTTGCAGGGATACATTGGATGTCAAGACACGTGGGAAAAACGTTCAAAACAAGAGATTGGAGACATCAAGATTTTGGACGAATTTTTTAACAATTTTCAAATTTTCAGATAGGAGGTTCCAGATAAGGTCAAAAACTACATACTCAGATCTTCACCAAACTTTGCAGGGATACATTGGATGTCAAGACACGTGGAAAAAACGTAAAAAACAAGAGATTGGAGACATCAAGATTTTGGACGAATTTTTTAAGAATTTTCAAATTTTCAGAAAGGATGTTCCAGATAAGGTCAAAAACGACATACTCAGATCTTCACCAAACTCTGCAGGGATACATTGGATGTCAAGACACGTGGAAAAAACATACAAAACATAGAATTGGGGACATCAAGTTTTTGGTCAAATTTTTTAAGAATTTTCAAATTTTCAGATAGGAGGTTCCATATAAGGTCAAAAACTACATACTCAGATCTTCACAAAACTTTGCAGGGATACATTGGATGTCAAGACACGTGGAAAAAACGTACAAAACAAGAGATTGGAGACATCAAGATTTTGGACGAATTTTTTAAGAATTTTCAAATTTTCAGAAAGGAGGTTCCATATAAGGTCAAAAACTACATACTCAGATCTTCACCAAACTTTGCATGGATACATTGGATGTCAAGACACGTGGAAAAAACATACAAATTATAGGATTGGAGACATCAAGATTTTGGTCGAATTTTTTAAGAATTTTCAAATTTTCAGATAGGAGGTTCCAGATAAGGTCAAAAACTACATACTCAGATCTTCACCAAACCTTGCAGGGATACATTGGATGTCAAGACACGTGGAAAAAATGTACAAAACAAGAGATTGGGGTCATCAAGATTTTGGACGGTTTTTTTAGGAATTTTCAAATTTTCAGATGGGAGGTACAAGGTAAGGTCAAAAACTACATACTCAGATCTTCACCAAACATTGCAGGGATACATTGGATGTCAAGACACGTGCAAAAAACCTACAAAACAAGAGATTGGAGACATGAAGATTTTGGACGAATTTTTTAAGAATTTTCAAATTTTCAGATAGGAGGTTCCAGATGAGGTCAAAAACTACATACTCAGATCTTCACCAAACTTTGCAGGAATACTTTGCATGTCAAGACACGTGGAAAAAACGTACAAAACAAGAGATCGGAGACATCAAGATTTTCGACGAATTTTTTAAGAATTTTCAAATTTTCAGATGGGAGGTTCCAGATAAGGTCAAAAACGACATACTCAGATCTTCACCAAACTTTGCATGGATACATTGGATGTCAAGACACGTGGAAAAAACATACAAAACTTAGGATTGGTGACATCAAGATTTTGGACGAATTTTTTAAGAATTTTCAAATTTTCAGAAAGGAGGTTCCATATAAGGTCAAAAACTACATACTCAGATCTTCACCAAACTTTGCAGGGATACATTGGATGTCAAGACACGTGGAAAAAACGTACAAAACAAGAGATTGGAGACATCAAGATTTTGGACGAATTTTTTTGAGAATTTTCAAATTTTCAGACAGGAGGTTCCATATAAGGTCAAAAACTACATACTCAGATCTTCACCAAACTTTGCAGGGATACATTGGATGTCAAGACACGTGAAAAACGTACAAAACAAGACATTGGAGACATCAAGATTTTGGACGAATTTTTTAAGAATTTTCAAATTTTCAGAAAGGATGTTCCAGATAAGGTCAAAAACGACATACTCAGATCTTCACCAAACTTTGCAGGGATACATTGGAGGTCGAGACACGTGGAAAAAACGTACAAAACAAGAGATTGGAGACATCAAGATTTTGGACGAATTTTTTAAGAATTTTCAAATTTTCAGATAGGAGGTTCCAGATGAGGTCAAAAACTACATACTCAGATCTTCACCAAACTTTGCAGGAATACTTTGCATGTCAAGACACGTGGAAAAAATGTACAAAACAAGAGATTGGGGTCATCAAGATTTTGGACGGTTTTTTTAGGAATTTTCAAATTTTCAGATGGGAGGTACAAGGTAAGGTCAAAAACTACATACTCAGATCTTCACCAAACATTGCAGGGATACATTGGATGTCAAGACACGTGGAAAAAACGTACAAAACAAGAGATTGGAGACATCAAGATTTTCGACGAATTTTTTAAGAATTTTCAAATTTTCAGATGGGAGGTTCCAGATAAGGTCAAAAACGACATACTCAGATCTTCACCAAACTTTGCATGGAAACATTGGATGTCAAGACAAGTGGAAAAAACGTACAAAAGAAGAGATTGGAGACATCAAGATATTGGACGAATTTTTTAAGAATTTTCAGATTTTCAGATGGGAGGTTCCAGATAAGGTCAAAAACTACATACTCAGATCTTCACCAAACTATGCAGGGATACATTGAATGTCAAGACACGTGGAAAAAACGTACAAAACAAGAGATTGGAGACATCAAGATTTTGGACGAATTTTTTAGGAATTTTCAAATTTTCAGATACGAGGTTCCAGATAAGGTCAAAAACTACATACTCAGATCTTCACCAAACTTTGCAGGGATACATTGGATGTCAAGACACGTGGAAAAAACGTACAAAACAAGAGATTGGAGACATCAAGATTTTGGACGAATTTTTGAGGAATTTTCAAATTTTCAGAAATGAGGTTCCAGATAAGGTCAAAAACTACATACTCAGATCTTCACCAAACTTTGCAGAGATACATTGGATGTCAAGACACGTGGGAAAAACGTACAAAACAAGAGATTGGAGACATCAAGATTTTGGACGAATTTTTTAAGAATTTTCAAATTTTCAGATAGGAGGTTCCAGATAAGGTCAAAAACTACATACTCAGATCTTCACCAAACTTTGCAGGGATACATTGGATGTCAAGACATGGGGAAAAGACGTACAAAACAAGAGATTGGGGTCATCAAGATTTCGGACGAATTTTTTAAGAATTTTCAAATTTTGAGAAAGGATGTTCCAGATAAGGTCAAAAACGACATACTCAGATCTTCACCAAAATTTGCAGGGATACATTGGATGTCAAGACACGTGGGAAAAACGTACAAAACAAGAGATTGGAGACATCAAGATTTTGGACGAACTTTTTAAGAATTTTCAAATTTTCAGATAGGAGGTTCCAGATAAGGTCAAAAACTACATACTCAGATCTTCACCAAACTTTGCAGGGATACATTGGATGTCAAGACACGTGGGAAAAACGTTCAAAACAAGAGATTGGAGACATCAAGATTTTGGACGAATTTTTTAACAATTTTCAAATTTTCAGATAGGAGGTTCCAGATAAGGTCAAAAACTACATACTCAGATCTTCACCAAACTTTGCAGGGATACATTGGATGTCAAGACACGTGGAAAAAACGTAAAAAACAAGAGATTGGAGACATCAAGATTTTGGACGAATTTTTTAAGAATTTTCAAATTTTCAGAAAGGATGTTCCAGATAAGGTCAAAAACGACATACTCAGATCTTCACCAAACTCTGCAGGGATACATTGGATGTCAAGACACGTGGAAAAAACATACAAAACATAGAATTGGGGACATCAAGTTTTTGGTCAAATTTTTTAAGAATTTTCAAATTTTCAGATAGGAGGTTCCATATAAGGTCAAAAACTACATACTCAGATCTTCACCAAACTTTGCAGGGATACATTGGATGTCAAGACACGTGGAAAAAACGTACAAAACAAGAGATTGGAGACATCAAGATTTTGGACGAATTTTTTAAGAATTTTCAAATTTTCAGAAAGGAGGTTCCATATAAGGTCAAAAACTACATACTCAGATCTTCACCAAACTTTGCATGGATACATTGGATGTCAAGACACGTGGAAAAAACATACAAATTATAGGATTGGAGACATCAAGATTTTGGTCGAATTTTTTAAGAATTTTCAAATTTTCAGATAGGAGGTTCCAGATAAGGTCAAAAACTACATACTCAGATCTTCACCAAACCTTGCAGGGATACATTGGATGTCAAGACACGTGGAAAAAATGTACAAAACAAGAGATTGGGGTCATCAAGATTTTGGACGGTTTTTTTAGGAATTTTCAAATTTTCAGATGGGAGGTACAAGGTAAGGTCAAAAACTACATACTCAGATCTTCACCAAACATTGCAGGGATACATTGGATGTCAAGACACGTGCAAAAAACCTACAAAACAAGAGATTGGAGACATGAAGATTTTGGACGAATTTTTTAAGAATTTTCAAATTTTCAGATAGGAGGTTCCAGATGAGGTCAAAAACTACATACTCAGATCTTCACCAAACTTTGCAGGAATACTTTGCATGTCAAGACACGTGGAAAAAACGTACAAAACAAGAGATCGGAGACATCAAGATTTTCGACGAATTTTTTAAGAATTTTCAAATTTTCAGATGGGAGGTTCCAGATAAAGTCAAAAACGACATACTCAGATCTTCACCAAACTTTGCATGGATACATTGGATGTCAAGACACGTGGAAAAAACATACAAAACTTAGGATTGGTGACATCAAGATTTTGGACGAATTTTTTAAGAATTTTCAAATTTTCAGAAAGGAGGTTCCATATAAGGTCAAAAACTACATACTCAGATCTTCACCAAACTTTGCAGGGATACATTGGATGTCAAGACACGTGGAAAAAACGTACAAAACAAGAGATTGGAGACATCAAGATTTTGGACGAATTTTTTTGAGAATTTTCAAATTTTCAGAAAGGAGGTTCCATATAAGGTCAAAAACTACATACTCAGATCTTCACCAAACTTTGCAGGGATACATTGGATGTCAAGACACGTGAAAAACGTACAAAACAAGACATTGGAGACATCAAGATTTTGGACGAATTTTTTAAGAATTTTCAAATTTTCAGAAAGGATGTTCCAGATAAGGTCAAAAACGACATACTCAGATCTTCACCAAACTTTGCAGGGATACATTGGAGGTCGAGACACGTGGAAAAAACGTACAAAACAAGAGATTGGAGACATCAAGATTTTGGACGAATTTTTGAAGAATTTTCAAATTTTCAGATAGGAGGTTCCAGATAAGGTCAAAAACTACATACTCAGATCTTCACCAAACATTGCAGGGATACATTGGATGTCAAGACACGTGGAAAAACGTACAAAACAAGAGATTGGAGACATCAAGATTTTGGACGAATTTTTTAAGAATTTTCAAATTTTCAGATAGGATGTTCCAGATAAGGTCAAAAACGACATACTCAGATCTTCACCAAACTTTGCAGGGATACATAGTATGTCAAGACACGTGGAAAAAAAATACAAAACATAGGATTGGGGACATCAAGATTTTGGTCAAATTTTTTAAGAATTTTCAAATTTTCAGATAGGAGGTTCCATATAAGGTCAAAAACTACATACTCAGATCTTCACCAAACTTTGCAGGGATACATTGGATGTCAAGGCACGTGGAAAAAACATACAAAACAAGAGATTGGATACATCAAGATTTTGGACGAATTTTTTAACAATTTTCAAATTTTCAGATAGGAGGTTCCAGATAAGGTCAAAAACTATATACTCAGATCTTCACCAAACTTTGCAGGGATACATTGGATGTCAAGACACGTGGAAAAAACGTACAAAACAAGAGATTGGAGACATCAAGATTTTGGACGAATTTTTGAGGAATTTTCGAATTTTCAGAAATGAGGTTCCAGATAAGGTCAAAAACTATATACTCAGATCTTCACCAAACTTTGCAGGGATACATTGGATCTCAAGACACGTGGGAAAAACGTACAAAACAAGAGATTGGAGACATCAAGATTTTGGACGAATTTTTTAACAATTTTCAAATTTTCAGATAGGAGGTTCCAGATAAGGTCAAAAACTACATACTCAGATCTTCACCAAACTTTGCAGGGATACATTGGATGTCAAGGCACGTGGAAAAAACGTACAAAACAAGAGATTGGAGACATCAAGATTTTGGACGAATTTTTTAAGAATTTTCAAATTTTCAGATAGGAGGTTCCAGTTAAAGTCAAAAACTACATACTCAGATTTTCACCAAACTTTGCAGGGATACATTGGATGTCAAGACACGTGGAAAAAACATACAAAACATAGGATTGGGGACATCAAGATTTTGGTCAAATTTTTTAAGAATTTTCAAATTTTCAGATAGGAGGTTCCATATAAGGTCAAAAACTACATACTCAGATCTTCACCAAACATTGCAGGGATACATTGGATGTCAAGACACGTGGAAAAAACGTACAAAACAAGAGATTGGAGACATCAAGATTTTCCACGAATTTTTTAAGAATTTTCAAATTTTCAGATGGGAGGTTCCAGATAAGGTCAAAAACGACATACTCAGATCTTCACCAAACTTTGCATGGATACATTGGATGTCAAGACAAGTGGAAAAAACGTACAAAACAAGAGATTGGAGACATCAAGATTTTCGACGAATTTTTTAAGAATTTTCAAATTTTCAGATGGGAGGTTCCAGATAAGGTCAAAAACGACATACTCAGATCTTCACCAAACTTTGCAGGGATACATTGGATGTCAAGACACGTGGAAAAAACGTACAAAACAAGAGATTGGAGACATCAAGATTTTGGACGAATTTTTGAGGAATTTTCAAATTTTCAGAAATGAGGTTCCAGATAAGGTCAAAAACTACATACTCAGATCTTCACCAAACTTTGCAGGGATACATTGGATGTCAAGACACGTGGAAAAACGTACAAAACAAGAGATTGGAGACATCAAGATTTTGGACGAATTTTTTAAGAATTTTCAAATTTTCAGATAGGATGTTCCAGATAAGGTCAAAAACGACATACTCAGATCTTCACCAAACTTTGCAGGGATACATAGTATGTCAAGACACGTGGAAAAAAAATACAAAACATAGGATTGGGGACATCAAGATTTTGGTCAAATTTTTTAAGAATTTTCAAATTTTCAGATAGGAGGTTCCATATAAGGTCAAAAACTACATACTCAGATCTTCACCAAACATTGCAGGGATACATTGGATGTCAAGACACGTGGAAAAAACGTACAAAACAAGAGATTGGAGACATCAAGATTTTCGACGAATTTTTTAAGAATTTTCAAATTTTCAGATAGGATGTTCCAGATAAGGTCAAAAACGACATACTCAGATCTTCACCAAACTTTGCAGGGATACATTGGATGTCAAGACACGTGGAAAAAACATACAAAACATAGGATTGGGGACATCAAGATTTTTGTCAAATTTTTTAAGAATTTTCAAATTTTCAGATAGGAGGTTCCATATAAGGTCAAAAACTACATACTCAGATCTTCACCAAACATTGCAGGGATACATTGGATGTCAAGACACGTGGAAAAAACGTACAAAACAAGAGATTGGAGACATCAAGATTTTCGACGAATTTTTTAAGAATTTTCAAATTTTCAGATGGGAGGTTCCAGATAAGGTCAAAAACGACATACTCAGATCTTCACCAAACTTTGCATGGAAACATTGGATGTCAAGACAAGTGGAAAAAACGTACAAAAGAAGAGATTGGAGACATCAAGATATTGGACGAATTTTTTAAGAATTTTCAGATTTTCAGATGGGAGGTTCCAGATAAGGTCAAAAACTACATACTCAGATCTTCACCAAACTATGCAGGGATACATTGAATGTCAAGACACGTGGAAAAAACGTACAAAACAAGAGATTGGAGACATCAAGATTTTGGACGAATTTTTTAGGAATTTTCAAATTTTCAGATACGAGGTTCCAGATAAGGTCAAAAACTACATACTCAGATCTTCACCAAACTTTGCAGGGATACATTGGATGTCAAGACACGTGGAAAAAACGTACAAAACAAGAGATTGGAGACATCAAGATTTTGGACGAATTTTTGAGGAATTTTCAAATTTTCAGAAATGAGGTTCCAGATAAGGTCAAAAACTACATACTCAGATCTTCACCAAACTTTGCAGAGATACATTGGATGTCAAGACACGTGGGAAAAACGTACAAAACAAGAGATTGGAGACATCAAGATTTTGGACGAATTTTTTAAGAATTTTCAAATTTTCAGATAGGAGGTTCCAGATAAGGTCAAAAACTACATACTCAGATCTTCACCAAACTTTGCAGGGATACATTGGATGTCAAGACATGGGGAAAAGACGTACAAAACAAGAGATTGGGGTCATCAAGATTTCGGACGAATTTTTTAAGAATTTTCAAATTTTGAGAAAGGATGTTCCAGATAAGGTCAAAAACGACATACTCAGATCTTCACCAAACTTTGCAGGGATACATTGGATGTCAAGACACGTGGGAAAAACGTTCAAAACAAGAGATTGGAGACATCAAGATTTTGGACGAATTTTTTAACAATTTTCAAATTTTCAGATAGGAGGTTCCAGATAAGGTCAAAAACTACATACTCAGATCTTCACCAAACTTTGCAGGGATACATTGGATGTCAAGACACGTGGAAAAAACGTAAAAAACAAGAGATTGGAGACATCAAGATTTTGGACGAATTTTTTAAGAATTTTCAAATTTTCAGAAAGGATGTTCCAGATAAGGTCAAAAACGACATACTCAGATCTTCACCAAACTCTGCAGGGATACATTGGATGTCAAGACACGTGGAAAAAACATACAAAACATAGAATTGGGGACATCAAGTTTTTGGTCAAATTTTTTAAGAATTTTCAAATTTTCAGATAGGAGGTTCCATATAAGGTCAAAAACTACATACTCAGATCTTCACCAAACTTTGCAGGGATACATTGGATGTCAAGACACGTGGAAAAAACGTACAAAACAAGAGATTGGAGACATCAAGATTTTGGACGAATTTTTTAAGAATTTTCAAATTTTCAGAAAGGAGGTTCCATATAAGGTCAAAAACTACATACTCAGATCTTCACCAAACTTTGCATGGATACATTGGATGTCAAGACACGTGGAAAAAACATACAAATTATAGGATTGGAGACATCAAGATTTTGGTCGAATTTTTTAAGAATTTTCAAATTTTCAGATAGGAGGTTCCAGATAAGGTCAAAAACTACATACTCAGATCTTCACCAAACCTTGCAGGGATACATTGGATGTCAAGACACGTGGAAAAAATGTACAAAACAAGAGATTGGGGTCATCAAGATTTTGGACGGTTTTTTTTAGGAATTTTCAAATTTTCAGATGGGAGGTACAAGGTAAGGTCAAAAACTACATACTCAGATCTTCACCAAACATTGCAGGGATACATTGGATGTCAAGACACGTGCAAAAAACCTACAAAACAAGAGATTGGAGACATGAAGATTTTGGACGAATTTTTTAAGAATTTTCAAATTTTCAGATAGGAGGTTCCAGATGAGGTCAAAAACTACATACTCAGATCTTCACCAAACTTTGCAGGAATACTTTGCATGTCAAGACACGTGGAAAAAACGTACAAAACAAGAGATCGGAGACATCAAGATTTTCGACGAATTTTTTAAGAATTTTCAAATTTTCAGATGGGAGGTTCCAGATAAGGTCAAAAACGACATACTCAGATCTTCACCAAACTTTGCATGGATACATTGGATGTCAAGACACGTGGAAAAAACATACAAAACTTAGGATTGGTGACATCAAGATTTTGGACGAATTTTTTAAGAATTTTCAAATTTTCAGAAAGGAGGTTCCATATAAGGTCAAAAACTACATACTCAGATCTTCACCAAACTTTGCAGGGATACATTGGATGTCAAGACACGTGGAAAAAACGTACAAAACAAGAGATTGGAGACATCAAGATTTTGGACGAATTTTTTTGAGAATTTTCAAATTTTCAGAAAGGAGGTTCCATATAAGGTCAAAAACTACATACTCAGATCTTCACCAAACTTTGCAGGGATACATTGGATGTCAAGACACGTGAAAAACGTACAAAACAAGACATTGGAGACATCAAGATTTTGGACGAATTTTTTAAGAATTTTCAAATTTTCAGAAAGGATGTTCCAGATAAGGTCAAAAACGACATACTCAGATCTTCACCAAACTTTGCAGGGATACATTGGAGGTCGAGACACGTGGAAAAAACGTACAAAACAAGAGATTGGAGACATCAAGATTTTGGACGAATTTTTGAAGAATTTTCAAATTTTCAGATAGGAGGTTCCAGATAAGGTCAAAAACTACATACTCAGATCTTCACCAAACATTGCAGGGATACATTGGATGTCAAGACACGTGGAAAAACGTACAAAACAAGAGATTGGAGACATCAAGATTTTGGACGAATTTTTTAAGAATTTTCAAATTTTCAGATAGGATGTTCCAGATAAGGTCAAAAACGACATACTCAGATCTTCACCAAACTTTGCAGGGATACATAGTATGTCAAGACACGTGGAAAAAAAATACAAAACATAGGATTGGGGACATCAAGATTTTGGTCAAATTTTTTAAGAATTTTCAAATTTTCAGATAGGAGGTTCCATATAAGGTCAAAAACTACATACTCAGATCTTCACCAAACATTGCAGGGATACATTGGATGTCAAGACACGTGGAAAAAACGTACAAAACAAGAGATTGGAGACATCAAGATTTTCGACGAATTTTTTAAGAATTTTCAAATTTTCAGATAGGATGTTCCAGATAAGGTCAAAAACGACATACTCAGATCTTCACCAAACTTTGCAGGGATACATTGGATGTCAAGACACGTGGAAAAAACATACAAAACATAGGATTGGGGACATCAAGATTTTTGTCAAATTTTTTAAGAATTTTCAAATTTTCAGATAGGAGGTTCCATATAAGGTCAAAAACTACATACTCAGATCTTCACCAAACATTGCAGGGATACATTGGATGTCAAGACACGTGGAAAAAACGTACAAAACAAGAGATTGGAGACATCAAGATTTTCGACGAATTTTTTAAGAATTTTCAAATTTTCAGATGGGAGGTTCCAGATAAGGTCAAAAACGACATACTCAGATCTTCACCAAACTTTGCATGGAAACATTGGATGTCAAGACAAGTGGAAAAAACGTACAAAAGAAGAGATTGGAGACATCAAGATATTGGACGAATTTTTTAAGAATTTTCAGATTTTCAGATGGGAGGTTCCAGATAAGGTCAAAAACTACATACTCAGATCTTCACCAAACTATGCAGGGATACATTGAATGTCAAGACACGTGGAAAAAACGTACAAAACAAGAGATTGGAGACATCAAGATTTTGGACGAATTTTTTAGGAATTTTCAAATTTTCAGATACGAGGTTCCAGATAAGGTCAAAAACTACATACTCAGATCTTCACCAAACTTTGCAGGGATACATTGGATGTCAAGACACGTGGAAAAAACGTACAAAACAAGAGATTGGAGACATCAAGATTTTGGACGAATTTTTGAGGAATTTTCAAATTTTCAGAAATGAGGTTCCAGATAAGGTCAAAAACTACATACTCAGATCTTCACCAAACTTTGCAGAGATACATTGGATGTCAAGACACGTGGGAAAAACGTACAAAACAAGAGATTGGAGACATCAAGATTTTGGACGAATTTTTTAAGAATTTTCAAATTTTCAGATAGGAGGTTCCAGATAAGGTCAAAAACTACATACTCAGATCTTCACCAAACTTTGCAGGGATACATTGGATGTCAAGACATGGGGAAAAGACGTACAAAACAAGAGATTGGGGTCATCAAGATTTCGGACGAATTTTTTAAGAATTTTCAAATTTTGAGAAAGGATGTTCCAGATAAGGTCAAAAACGACATACTCAGATCTTCACCAAAATTTGCAGGGATACATTGGATGTCAAGACACGTGGGAAAAACGTACAAAACAAGAGATTGGAGACATCAAGATTTTGGACGAACTTTTTAAGAATTTTCAAATTTTCAGATAGGAGGTTCCAGATAAGGTCAAAAACTACATACTCAGATCTTCACCAAACTTTGCAGGGATACATTGGATGTCAAGACACGTGGGAAAAACGTTCAAAACAAGAGATTGGAGACATCAAGATTTTGGACGAATTTTTTAACAATTTTCAAATTTTCAGATAGGAGGTTCCAGATAAGGTCAAAAACTACATACTCAGATCTTCACCAAACTTTGCAGGGATACATTGGATGTCAAGACACGTGGAAAAAACGTAAAAAACAAGAGATTGGAGACATCAAGATTTTGGACGAATTTTTTAAGAATTTTCAAATTTTCAGAAAGGATGTTCCAGATAAGGTCAAAAACGACATACTCAGATCTTCACCAAACTCTGCAGGGATACATTGGATGTCAAGACACGTGGAAAAAACATACAAAACATAGAATTGGGGACATCAAGTTTTTGGTCAAATTTTTTAAGAATTTTCAAATTTTCAGATAGGAGGTTCCATATAAGGTCAAAAACTACATACTCAGATCTTCACCAAACTTTGCAGGGATACATTGGATGTCAAGACACGTGGAAAAAACGTACAAAACAAGAGATTGGAGACATCAAGATTTTGGACGAATTTTTTAAGAATTTTCAAATTTTCAGAAAGGAGGTTCCATATAAGGTCAAAAACTACATACTCAGATCTTCACCAAACTTTGCATGGATACATTGGATGTCAAGACACGTGGAAAAAACATACAAATTATAGGATTGGAGACATCAAGATTTTGGTCGAATTTTTTAAGAATTTTCAAATTTTCAGATAGGAGGTTCCAGATAAGGTCAAAAACTACATACTCAGATCTTCACCAAACCTTGCAGGGATACATTGGATGTCAAGACACGTGGAAAAAATGTACAAAACAAGAGATTGGGGTCATCAAGATTTTGGACGGTTTTTTTAGGAATTTTCAAATTTTCAGATGGGAGGTACAAGGTAAGGTCAAAAACTACATACTCAGATCTTCACCAAACATTGCAGGGATACATTGGATGTCAAGACACGTGCAAAAAACCTACAAAACAAGAGATTGGAGACATGAAGATTTTGGACGAATTTTTTAAGAATTTTCAAATTTTCAGATAGGAGGTTCCAGATGAGGTCAAAAACTACATACTCAGATCTTCACCAAACTTTGCAGGAATACTTTGCATGTCAAGACACGTGGAAAAAACGTACAAAACAAGAGATCGGAGACATCAAGATTTTCGACGAATTTTTTAAGAATTTTCAAATTTTCAGATGGGAGGTTCCAGATAAGGTCAAAAACGACATACTCAGATCTTCACCAAACTTTGCATGGATACATTGGATGTCAAGACACGTGGAAAAAACATACAAAACTTAGGATTGGTGACATCAAGATTTTGGACGAATTTTTTAAGAATTTTCAAATTTTCAGAAAGGAGGTTCCATATAAGGTCAAAAACTACATACTCAGATCTTCACCAAACTTTGCAGGGATACATTGGATGTCAAGACACGTGGAAAAAACGTACAAAACAAGAGATTGGAGACATCAAGATTTTGGACGAATTTTTTTGAGAATTTTCAAATTTTCAGAAAGGAGGTTCCATATAAGGTCAAAAACTACATACTCAGATCTTCACCAAACTTTGCAGGGATACATTGGATGTCAAGACACGTGAAAAACGTACAAAACAAGACATTGGAGACATCAAGATTTTGGACGAATTTTTTAAGAATTTTCAAATTTTCAGAAAGGATGTTCCAGATAAGGTCAAAAACGACATACTCAGATCTTCACCAAACTTTGCAGGGATACATTGGAGGTCGAGACACGTGGAAAAAACGTACAAAACAAGAGATTGGAGACATCAAGATTTTGGACGAATTTTTGAAGAATTTTCAAATTTTCAGATAGGAGGTTCCAGATAAGGTCAAAAACTACATACTCAGATCTTCACCAAACATTGCAGGGATACATTGGATGTCAAGACACGTTAAAAAACGTACAAAACAAGAGATTGGAGACATCAAGATTCTCGACGAATTTTTGAACAATTTTCAAATTTTCAGATAGGAGGTTCCAGATAAGGTCAAAAACTACATACTCAGATCTTCACCAAACTTTGCAGGGATACATTGAATGTCAAGACACGTGGAAAAAACGTACAAAACAAGAGATTGGAGACATCAAGATTTTGGACGAATTTTTTAAGAATTTTCAAATTTTCAGATAGGAGGTTCCATATAAGGTCAAAAACTACATACTCAGATCTTCACCAAACTTTGCAGGGATACATTGGATGTCAAGACACGTGGAAAAAACGTACAAAACAAGAGATTGGAGACATCAAGATTTTGGACGAATTTTTTAAGAATTTTCAAATTTTCAGAAAGGATGTTCCAGATAAGGTCAAAAACGACATACTCAGATCTTCACCAAACTTTGCAGGGATATATTGGATGTCAAGACACGTGGAAATAACATACAAAACATAGGATTGGGGACATCAAGATTTTGGTCGAATTTTTTAAGAATTTTCATATTTCCAGATAAGAGGTTCCATATAAGGTCAAAAACTACATACTCAGATCTTTACCAAACTTAACAGGGATTCATTGGATGTAAAGACACGTGGAAAAAACGTAAAAACAAGAGATTGGCGACATCAAGATTTTGGACGATATTTTTAAGAATTTTCAAATTTTCATAAAGGAGGTTCCAGATAAGGTCAAAAACGACATACTCAGATCTTCACCAAACGTTGCAGGGATACTTTGCATGTCAAGACACGTGGAAAAAACGTACAAAACAAGAGATTGGAGACATCAAGATTTTCGACGAATTTTTTAAGAATTTTCAAATTTTCAGATGGGAGGTTCCAGATAAGGTCAAAAACGACATACTCAGATCTTCACCAAACTTTGCATGGATACATTGAATGTCAAGACACGTGGAAAAAACGTACAAAACAAGAGATTGGAGACATCAAGATTTTGGACGAATTTTTTAAGAATTCTCAAATTTTCAGAAAGGAGGTTCCATATAAGGTCAAAAACTACATACTCAGATCTTCACCAAACTTTGCAGGGATACATTGGATGTCAAGACACGTGGAAAAAACGTACAAAAAAAGAGATTGGGGTCATCAAGATTTTGGACGAATTTTTTAAGAATTTTCAAATTTTCAGATGGGAGGTTCCATATAAGGTCAAAAACTACATACTCAGATCTTCACCAAACTTTGCATGGATACATTGGATGTCAAGACACGTGGAAAAAACATACAAAACATAGGATTGGGGACATCAAGATTTTGGTCGAATTTTTTAAGAATTTTCAAATTTTCAGGTAGGAGGTTCCATATAAGGTCAAAAACTACATACTCAGATCTTCACCAAACTTTGCAGGGATACATTGGATGTCAAGACACGTGGAAAAAACATACAAGACCTAGGATTGGGGACATCAAGATTTTGGTCAAATTTTTTAAGAATTTTCAAATTTTCAGGTTCCATATAAGGTCAAAAACTACATACTCAGATCTTCACCAAACTTTGCAGGGATACATTGGATGTCAAGACACGTGGAAAAAACGTACAAAACAAGAGATTGGAGACATCAAGATTTTGGACGAATTTTTTAAGAATTTTCAAATTTTCAGAAAGGAGGTTCCATATAAGGTCAAAAACTACATACTCAGATCTTCACCAAACTTTGCAGGGATACATTGGATGTCAAGACACGTGGAAAAAACGTACAAAACAAGAGATTGGAGACATCAAGATTTTGGACGAATTTTTTAAGAATTTTCAAATTTTCAGAAAGGAGGTTCCATATAAGGTCAAAAACTACATACTCAGATCTTCACCAAACTTTGCAGGGATACATTGAATGTCAAGACACGTGGAAAAAACGTACAAAACAAGAGATTGGGGTCATCAAGATTTTGGACGGATTTTTTAGGAATTTTCAAATTTTCAGATGGGAGGTTCCAGATAAGGTCAAAAACTACATACTCAGATCTTCACCAAACTTTGCATGGATACATTGGATGTCAAGACACGTGGAAAAAACGTACAAAACAAGAGATTGGAGACATCAAGATTTTGGACGAATTTTTTAAGAATTTTCAAATTTTCAGATAGGAGGTTCCATATAAGGTCAAAAACTACATACTCAGATCTTCACCAAACTTTGCATGGATACATTATGTGTCAAGACACGTGGAAAAAACGTACAAAACAAGAGATTGGAGACATCAAGATTTTGGTCGAATTTTTTAAGAATTTTCAAATTTTCAGATGGGAGGTTCCAGATAAGGTCAAAAACTACATACTCAGATCTTCACCAAACTTTGCAGGGATACATTGGATGTCAAGACACGTGGAAAAAACGTACAAAACAAGAGATAGGAGACATCAAGATTTTGGACGAATTTTTTAACAATTTTCAAATTTTCAGAAAGGATGTTCCAGATAAGGTCAAAAACGACATACTCAGATCTTCACCTAACTTTGCAGGGATACATTGGATATCAAGACACGTGGAAAAAACGTACAAAACAAGAGATTGGAGACATCAAGATTTTGGACGAATTTTTTAAGAATTTTCAAATTTTCAGATAGGAGGTTCGAGATGAGGTCAAAAACTACATACTCAGATCTTCACCAAACTTTGCAGGAATACTTTGCATGTCAAGACACGTGGAAAAAACGTACAAAACAAGAGATCGGAGACATCAAGATTTTCGACGAATTTTTTAAGAATTTTCAAATTTTCAGATGGGAGGTTCCAGATAAGGTCAAAAACGACATACTCAGATCTTCACCAAACTTTGCATGGATACATTGGATGTCAAGACACGTGGAAAAAACATACAAAACATAGGATTGGGGACATCAAGATTTTGGACGAATTTTTTAAGAATTTTCAAATTTTCAGATAGGAGGTTCCATATAATTTCAAAAACTACATACTCAGATCTTCACCAAACTTTGCAGGGATACATTGGATGTCAAGACACGTGGAAAAAACGTACAAAACAAGAGATTGGAGACATCAAGATTTTGGACGAATTTTTTGAGAATTTTCAAATTTTCAGAAAGGAGGTTCCATATAAGGTCAAAAACTACATACTCAGATCTTCACCAAACTTTGCAGGGATACATTGGATGTCAAGACACGTGAAAAAAACGTACAAAACAAGAGATTGGAGACATCAAGATTTTTGACGAATTTTTTAAGAATTTTCAAATTTTCAGAAAGGATGTTCCAGATAAGGTCAAAAACGACATACTCAGATCTTCACCAAACTTTGCAGGGATACATTGGAGGTCGAGACACGTGGAAAAAACGTACAAAACAAGAGATTGGAGACATCAAGATATTGGACGAATTTTTGAAGAATTTTCAAATTTTCAGATAGGAAATTCCAGATAAGGTCAAAAACTACATACTCAGATCTTCACCAAACATTGCAGGGATACATTGGATGTCAAGACACGTGGAAAAAACGTACAAAACAAGAGATTGGAGACATCAAGATTCTCGACGAATTTTTGAAGAATTTTCAAATTTTCAGATAGGAGGTTCCAGATAAGGTCAAAAACTACATACTCAGATCTTCACCAAACTTTGCAGGGATACATTGAATGTCAAGACACGTGGAAAAAACGTACAAAACAAGAGATTGGAGACAACAAGATTTTGGACGAATTTTTTAAGAATTTTCAAATTTTCAGAAAGGAGGTTCCATATAAGGTCAAAAACTACATACTCAGATCTTCACCAAACTTTGCAGGGATACATTGAATGTCAAGACACGTGGAAAAAACGTACAAAACAAGAGATTGGGGTCATCAAGATTTTGGACGGATTTTTTAGGAATTTTCAAATTTTCAGATGGGAGGTTCCATATAAGGTCAAAAACTACATACTCAGATCTTCACCAAACTTTGCAGGGATACATTGGATGTCAAGACACGTGGAAAAAACGTACAAAACAAGAGATTGGAGACATCAAGATTTTGGACGAATTTTTTAAGAATTTTCAAATTTTCAGATAGGAGGTTCCATATAAGGTCAAAAACTACATACTCAGATCTTCACCAAACTTTGCATGGATACGTTATGTGTCAAGACACGTGGAAAAAACGTACAAAACAAGAGATTGGAGACATCAAGATTTTGGTCGAATTTTTTAAGAATTTTCAAATTTTCAGATGGGAGGTTCCAGATAAGGTCAAAAACTACATACTCAGATCTTCACCAAACTTTGCAGGGATACATTGGATGTCAAGACACGTGGAAAAAACGTACAAAACAAGAGATAGGAGACATCAAGATTTTGGACGAATTTTTTAACAATTTTCAAATTTTCAGAAAGGATGTTCCAGATAAGGTCAAAAACGACATACTCAGATCTTCACCTAACTTTGCAGGGATACATTGGATATCAAGACACGTGGAAAAAACGTACAAAACAAGAGATTGGAGACATCAAGATTTTGGACGAATTTTTTAAGAATTTTCAAATTTTCAGATAGGAGGTTCGAGATGAGGTCAAAAACTACATACTCAGATCTTCACCAAACTTTGCAGGAATACTTTGCATGTCAAGACACGTGGAAAAACCGTACAAAACAAGAGATCGGAGACATCAAGATTTTCGACGAATTTTTTAAGAATTTTCAAATTTTCAGATAGGAGGTTCCATATAATTTCAAAAACTACATACTCAGATCTTCACCAAACTTTGCAGGGATACATTGGATGTCAAGACACGTGGAAAAAACGTACAAAACAAGAGATTGGAGACATCAAGATTTTGGACGAATTTTTTGAGAATTTTCAAATTTTCAGAAAGGAGGTTCCATATAAGGTCAAAAACTACATACTCAGATCTTCACCAAACTTTGCAGGGATACATTGGATGTCAAGACACGTGGAAAAAACATACAAGACCTAGGATTGGGGACATCAAGATTTTGGTCAAATTTTTTAAGAATTTTCAAATTTTCAGGTTCCATATAAGGTCAAAAACTACATACTCAGATCTTCACCAAACTTTGCATGGATACATTGGATGTCAAGACACGTGGAAAAAACATACAAAACATAGGATTGGGGACATCAAGATTTTGGTCGAATTTTTTAAGAATTTTCAAATTTTCAGGTAGGAGGTTCCATATAAGGTCAAAAACTACATACTCAGATCTTCACCAAACATTGCAGGGATACATTGGATGTCAAGACACGTGGAAAAAACGTACAAAACAAGAGATTGGAGACATCAAGATTTTCGACGAATTTTTTAAGAATTTTCAAATTTTCAGATAGGATGTTCCAGATAAGGTCAAAAACGACATACTCAGATCTTCACCAAACTTTGCAGGGATACATTGGATGTCAAGACACGTGGAAAAAACATACAAAACATAGGATTGGGGACATCAAGATTTTTGTCAAATTTTTTAAGAATTTTCAAATTTTCAGATAGGAGGTTCCATATAAGGTCAAAAACTACATACTCAGATCTTCACCAAACATTGCAGGGATACATTGGATGTCAAGACACGTGGAAAAAACGTACAAAACAAGAGATTGGAGACATCAAGATTTTCGACGAATTTTTTAAGAATTTTCAAATTTTCAGATGGGAGGTTCCAGATAAGGTCAAAAACGACATACTCAGATCTTCACCAAACTTTGCATGGAAACATTGGATGTCAAGACAAGTGGAAAAAACGTACAAAAGAAGAGATTGGAGACATCAAGATATTGGACGAATTTTTTAAGAATTTTCAGATTTTCAGATGGGAGGTTCCAGATAAGGTCAAAAACTACATACTCAGATCTTCACCAAACTATGCAGGGATACATTGAATGTCAAGACACGTGGAAAAAACGTACAAAACAAGAGATTGGAGACATCAAGATTTTGGACGAATTTTTTAGGAATTTTCAAATTTTCAGATACGAGGTTCCAGATAAGGTCAAAAACTACATACTCAGATCTTCACCAAACTTTGCAGGGATACATTGGATGTCAAGACACGTGGAAAAAACGTACAAAACAAGAGATTGGAGACATCAAGATTTTGGACGAATTTTTGAGGAATTTTCAAATTTTCAGAAATGAGGTTCCAGATAAGGTCAAAAACTACATACTCAGATCTTCACCAAACTTTGCAGAGATACATTGGATGTCAAGACACGTGGGAAAAACGTACAAAACAAGAGATTGGAGACATCAAGATTTTGGACGAATTTTTTAAGAATTTTCAAATTTTCAGATCGGAGGTTCCAGATAAGGTCAAAAACTACATACTCAGATCTTCACCAAACTTTGCAGGGATACATTGGATGTCAAGACATGGGGAAAAGACGTACAAAACAAGAGATTGGGGTCATCAAGATTTCGGACGAATTTTTTAAGAATTTTCAAATTTTGAGAAAGGATGTTCCAGATAAGGTCAAAAACGACATACTCAGATCTTCACCAAAATTTGCAGGGATACATTGGATGTCAAGACACGTGGGAAAAACGTACAAAACAAGAGATTGGAGACATCAAGATTTTGGACGAACTTTTTAAGAATTTTCAAATTTTCAGATAGGAGGTTCCAGATAAGGTCAAAAACTACATACTCAGATCTTCACCAAACTTTGCAGGGATACATTGGATGTCAAGACACGTGGGAAAAACGTTCAAAACAAGAGATTGGAGACATCAAGATTTTGGACGAATTTTTTAACAATTTTCAAATTTTCAGATAGGAGGTTCCAGATAAGGTCAAAAACTACATACTCAGATCTTCACCAAACTTTGCAGGGATACATTGGATGTCAAGACACGTGGAAAAAACGTAAAAAACAAGAGATTGGAGACATCAAGATTTTGGACGAATTTTTTAAGAATTTTCAAATTTTCAGAAAGGATGTTCCAGATAAGGTCAAAAACGACATACTCAGATCTTCACCAAACTCTGCAGGGATACATTGGATGTCAAGACACGTGGAAAAAACATACAAAACATAGAATTGGGGACATCAAGTTTTTGGTCAAATTTTTTAAGAATTTTCAAATTTTCAGATAGGAGGTTCCATATAAGGTCAAAAACTACATACTCAGATCTTCACCAAACTTTGCAGGGATACATTGGATGTCAAGACACGTGGAAAAAACGTACAAAACAAGAGATTGGAGACATCAAGATTTTGGACGAATTTTTTAAGAATTTTCAAATTTTCAGAAAGGAGGTTCCATATAAGGTCAAAAACTACATACTCAGATCTTCACCAAACTTTGCATGGATACATTGGATGTCAAGACACGTGGAAAAAACATACAAATTATAGGATTGGAGACATCAAGATTTTGGTCGAATTTTTTAAGAATTTTCAAATTTTCAGATAGGAGGTTCCAGATAAGGTCAAAAACTACATACTCAGATCTTCACCAAACCTTGCAGGGATACATTGGATGTCAAGACACGTGGAAAAAATGTACAAAACAAGAGATTGGGGTCATCAAGATTTTGGACGGTTTTTTTAGGAATTTTCAAATTTTCAGATGGGAGGTACAAGGTAAGGTCAAAAACTACATACTCAGATCTTCACCAAACATTGCAGGGATACATTGGATGTCAAGACACGTGCAAAAAACCTACAAAACAAGAGATTGGAGACATGAAGATTTTGGACGAATTTTTTAAGAATTTTCAAATTTTCAGATAGGAGGTTCCAGATGAGGTCAAAAACTACATACTCAGATCTTCACCAAACTTTGCAGGAATACTTTGCATGTCAAGACACGTGGAAAAAACGTACAAAACAAGAGATCGGAGACATCAAGATTTTCGACGAATTTTTTAAGAATTTTCAAATTTTCAGATGGGAGGTTCCAGATAAGGTCAAAAACGACATACTCAGATCTTCACCAAACTTTGCATGGATACATTGGATGTCAAGACACGTGGAAAAAACATACAAAACTTAGGATTGGTGACATCAAGATTTTGGACGAATTTTTTAAGAATTTTCAAATTTTCAGAAAGGAGGTTCCATATAAGGTCAAAAACTACATACTCAGATCTTCACCAAACTTTGCAGGGATACATTGGATGTCAAGACACGTGGAAAAAACGTACAAAACAAGAGATTGGAGACATCAAGATTTTGGACGAATTTTTTTGAGAATTTTCAAATTTTCAGAAAGGAGGTTCCATATAAGGTCAAAAACTACATACTCAGATCTTCACCAAACTTTGCAGGGATACATTGGATGTCAAGACACGTGAAAAACGTACAAAACAAGACATTGGAGACATCAAGATTTTGGACGAATTTTTTAAGAATTTTCAAATTTTCAGAAAGGATGTTCCAGATAAGGTCAAAAACGACATACTCAGATCTTCACCAAACTTTGCAGGGATACATTGGAGGTCGAGACACGTGGAAAAAACGTACAAAACAAGAGATTGGAGACATCAAGATTTTGGACGAATTTTTGAAGAATTTTCAAATTTTCAGATAGGAGGTTCCAGATAAGGTCAAAAACTACATACTCAGATCTTCACCAAACATTGCAGGGATACATTGGATGTCAAGACACGTTAAAAAACGTACAAAACAAGAGATTGGAGACATCAAGATTCTCGACGAATTTTTGAACAATTTTCAAATTTTCAGATAGGAGGTTCCAGATAAGGTCAAAAACTACATACTCAGATCTTCACCAAACTTTGCAGGGATACATTGAATGTCAAGACACGTGGAAAAAACGTACAAAACAAGAGATTGGAGACATCAAGATTTTGGACGAATTTTTTAAGAATTTTCAAATTTTCAGAAAGGATGTTCCAGATAAGGTCAAAAACGACATACTCAGATCTTCACCAAACTTTGCAGGGATATATTGGATGTCAAGACACGTGGAAATAACATACAAAACATAGGATTGGGGACATCAAGATTTTGGTCGAATTTTTTAAGAATTTTCATATTTCCAGATAAGAGGTTCCATATAAGGTCAAAAACTACATACTCAGATCTTTACCAAACTTAACAGGGATTCATTGGATGTAAAGACACGTGGAAAAAACGTAAAAACAAGAGATTGGCGACATCAAGATTTTGGACGATATTTTTAAGAATTTTCAAATTTTCATAAAGGAGGTTCCAGATAAGGTCAAAAACGACATACTCAGATCTTCACCAAACGTTGCAGGGATACTTTGCATGTCAAGACACGTGGAAAAAACGTACAAAACAAGAGATTGGAGACATCAAGATTTTCGACGAATTTTTTAAGAATTTTCAAATTTTCAGATGGGAGGTTCCAGATAAGGTCAAAAACGACATACTCAGATCTTCACCAAACTTTGCATGGATACATTGAATGTCAAGACACGTGGAAAAAACGTACAAAACAAGAGATTGGAGACATCAAGATTTTGGACGAATTTTTTAAGAATTCTCAAATTTTCAGAAAGGAGGTTCCATATAAGGTCAAAAACTACATACTCAGATCTTCACCAAACTTTGCAGGGATACATTGGATGTCAAGACACGTGGAAAAAACGTACAAAAAAAGAGATTGGGGTCATCAAGATTTTGGACGAATTTTTTAAGAATTTTCAAATTTTCAGATGGGAGGTTCCATATAAGGTCAAAAACTACATACTCAGATCTTCACCAAACTTTGCATGGATACATTGGATGTCAAGACACGTGGAAAAAACATACAAAACATAGGATTGGGGACATCAAGATTTTGGTCGAATTTTTTAAGAATTTTCAAATTTTCAGGTAGGAGGTTCCATATAAGGTCAAAAACTACATACTCAGATCTTCACCAAACTTTGCAGGGATACATTGGATGTCAAGACACGTGGAAAAAACATACAAGACCTAGGATTGGGGACATCAAGATTTTGGTCAAATTTTTTAAGAATTTTCAAATTTTCAGGTTCCATATAAGGTCAAAAACTACATACTCAGATCTTCACCAAACTTTGCAGGGATACATTGGATGTCAAGACACGTGGAAAAAACGTACAAAACAAGAGATTGGAGACATCAAGATTTTGGACGAATTTTTTAAGAATTTTCAAATTTTCAGAAAGGAGGTTCCATATAAGGTCAAAAACTACATACTCAGATCTTCACCAAACTTTGCAGGGATACATTGGATGTCAAGACACGTGGAAAAAACGTACAAAACAAGAGATTGGAGACATCAAGATTTTGGACGAATTTTTTAAGAATTTTCAAATTTTCAGATGGGAGGTTCCATATAAGGTCAAAAACTACATACTCAGATCTTCACCAAACTTTGCAGGGATACATTGAATGTCAAGACACGTGGAAAAAACGTACAAAACAAGAGATTGGGGTCATCAAGATTTTGGACGGATTTTTTAGGAATTTTCAAATTTTCAGAAAGGAGGTTCCAGATAAGGTCAAAAACTACATACTCAGATCTTCACCAAACTTTGCATGGATACATTGGATGTCAAGACACGTGGAAAAAACGTACAAAACAAGAGATTGGAGACATCAAGATTTTGGACGAATTTTTTAAGAATTTTCAAATTTTCAGATAGGAGGTTCCATATAAGGTCAAAAACTACATACTCAGATCTTCACCAAACTTTGCATGGATACATTATGTGTCAAGACACGTGGAAAAAACGTACAAAACAAGAGATTGGAGACATCAAGATTTTGGTCGAATTTTTTAAGAATTTTCAAATTTTCAGATGGGAGGTTCCAGATAAGGTCAAAAACTACATACTCAGATCTTCACCAAACTTTGCAGGGATACATTGGATGTCAAGACACGTGGAAAAAACGTACAAAACAAGAGATAGGAGACATCAAGATTTTGGACGAATTTTTTAACAATTTTCAAATTTTCAGAAAGGATGTTCCAGATAAGGTCAAAAACGACATACTCAGATCTTCACCTAACTTTGCAGGGATACATTGGATATCAAGACACGTGGAAAAAACGTACAAAACAAGAGATTGGAGACATCAAGATTTTGGACGAATTTTTTAAGAATTTTCAAATTTTCAGATAGGAGGTTCGAGATGAGGTCAAAAACTACATACTCAGATCTTCACCAAACTTTGCAGGAATACTTTGCATGTCAAGACACGTGGAAAAAACGTACAAAACAAGAGATCGGAGACATCAAGATTTTCGACGAATTTTTTAAGAATTTTCAAATTTTCAGATGGGAGGTTCCAGATAAGGTCAAAAACGACATACTCAGATCTTCACCAAACTTTGCATGGATACATTGGATGTCAAGACACGTGGAAAAAACATACAAAACATAGGATTGGGGACATCAAGATTTTGGACGAATTTTTTAAGAATTTTCAAATTTTCAGATAGGAGGTTCCATATAATTTCAAAAACTACATACTCAGATCTTCACCAAACTTTGCAGGGATACATTGGATGTCAAGACACGTGGAAAAAACGTACAAAACAAGAGATTGGAGACATCAAGATTTTGGACGAATTTTTTGAGAATTTTCAAATTTTCAGAAAGGAGGTTCCATATAAGGTCAAAAACTACATACTCAGATCTTCACCAAACTTTGCAGGGATACATTGGATGTCAAGACACGTGAAAAAAACGTACAAAACAAGAGATTGGAGACATCAAGATTTTTGACGAATTTTTTAAGAATTTTCAAATTTTCAGAAAGGATGTTCCAGATAAGGTCAAAAACGACATACTCAGATCTTCACCAAACTTTGCAGGGATACATTGGAGGTCGAGACACGTGGAAAAAACGTACAAAACAAGAGATTGGAGACATCAAGATATTGGACGAATTTTTGAAGAATTTTCAAATTTTCAGATAGGAAATTCCAGATAAGGTCAAAAACTACATACTCAGATCTTCACCAAACATTGCAGGGATACATTGGATGTCAAGACACGTGGAAAAAACGTACAAAACAAGAGATTGGAGACATCAAGATTCTCGACGAATTTTTGAAGAATTTTCAAATTTTCAGATAGGAGGTTCCAGATAAGGTCAAAAACTACATACTCAGATCTTCACCAAACTTTGCAGGGATACATTGAATGTCAAGACACGTGGAAAAAACGTACAAAACAAGAGATTGGAGACAACAAGATTTTGGACGAATTTTTTAAGAATTTTCAAATTTTCAGAAAGGAGGTTCCATATAAGGTCAAAAACTACATACTCAGATCTTCACCAAACTTTGCAGGGATACATTGAATGTCAAGACACGTGGAAAAAACGTACAAAACAAGAGATTGGGGTCATCAAGATTTTGGACGGATTTTTTAGGAATTTTCAAATTTTCAGATGGGAGGTTCCATATAAGGTCAAAAACTACATACTCAGATCTTCACCAAACTTTGCAGGGATACATTGGATGTCAAGACACGTGGAAAAAACGTACAAAACAAGAGATTGGAGACATCAAGATTTTGGACGAATTTTTTAAGAATTTTCAAATTTTCAGATAGGAGGTTCCATATAAGGTCAAAAACTACATACTCAGATCTTCACCAAACTTTGCATGGATACATTATGTGTCAAGACACGTGGAAAAAACGTACAAAACAAGAGATTGGAGACATCAAGATTTTGGTCGAATTTTTTAATAATTTTCAAATTTTCAGATGGGAGGTTCCAGATAAGGTCAAAAACTAAATACTCAGATCTTCACCAAACTTTGCAGGGATACATTGGATGTCAAGACACGTGGAAAAAACGTACAAAACAAGAGATAGGAGACATCAAGATTTTGGACGAATTTTTTAACAATTTTCAAATTTTCAGAAAGGATGTTCCAGATAAGGTCAAAAACGACATACTCAGATCTTCACCTAACTTTGCAGGGATACATTGGATATCAAGACACGTGGAAAAAACGTACAAAACAAGAGATTGGAGACATCAAGATTTTGGACGAATTTTTTAAGAATTTTCAAATTTTCAGATAGGAGGTTCGAGATGAGGTCAAAAACTACATACTCAGATCTTCACCAAACTTTGCAGGAATACTTTGCATGTCAAGACACGTGGAAAAACCGTACAAAACAAGAGATCGGAGACATCAAGATTTTCGACGAATTTTTTAAGAATTTTCAAATTTTCAGATGGGAGGTTCCAGATAAGGTCAAAAACGACATACTCAGATCTTCACCAAACTTTGCATGGATACATTGGATGTCAAGACACGTGGAAAAAACATACAAAACATAGGATTGGGGACATCAAGATTTTGGACGAATTTTTTTAAGAATTTTCAAATTTTCAGATAGGAGGTTCCATATAATTTCAAAAACTACATACTCAGATCTTCACCAAACTTTGCAGGGATACATTGGATGTCAAGACACGTGGAAAAAACTTACAAAACAAGAGATTGGAGACATCAAGATTTTGGACGAATTTTTTGAGAATTTTCAAATTTTCAGAAAGGAGGTTCCATATAAGGTCAAAAACTACATACTCAGATCTTCACCAAACTTTGCAGGGATACATTGGATGTCAAGACACGTGGAAAAAACATACAAGACCTAGGATTGGGGACATCAAGATTTTGGTCAAATTTTTTAAGAATTTTCAAATTTTCAGGTTCCATATAAGGTCAAAAACTACATACTCAGATCTTCACCAAACTTTGCATGGATACATTGGATGTCAAGACACGTGGAAAAAACATACAAAACATAGGATTGGGGACATCAAGATTTTGGTCGAATTTTTTAAGAATTTTCAAATTTTCAGGTAGGAGGTTCCATATAAGGTCAAAAACTACATACTCAGATCTTCACCAAACTTTGCAGGGATACATTGGATGTCAAGACACGTGGAAAAAACATACAAGACCTAGGATTGGGGACATCAAGATTTTGGTCAAATTTTTTAAGAATTTTCAAATTTTCAGGTTCCATATAAGGTCAAAAACTACATACTCAGATCTTCACCAAACTTTGCAGGGATACATTGGATGTCAAGACACGTGGAAAAAACGTACAAAACAAGAGATTGGAGACATCAAGATTTTGGACGAATTTTTTAAGAATTTTCAAATTTTCAGAAAGGAGGTTCCATATAAGGTCAAAAACTACATACTCAGATCTTCACCAAACTTTGCAGGGATACATTGAATGTCAAGACACGTGGAAAAAACGTACAAAACAAGAGATTGGAGACATCAAGATTTTGGACGAATTTTTTAAGAATAATCAAATTTTCAGAAAGGAGGTTCCATATAAGGTCAAAAACTACATACTCAGATCTTCACCAAACTTTGCAGGGATACATTGAATGTCAAGACACGTGGAAAAAACGTACAAAACAAGAGATTGGGGTCATCAAGATTTTGGACGGATTTTTTAGGAATTTTCAAATTTTCAGATGGGAGGTTCCAGATAAGGTCAAAAACTACATACTCAGATCTTCACCAAACTTTGCATGGATACATTGGATGTCAAGACACGTGGAAAAAACGTACAAAACAAGAGATTGGAGACATCAAGATTTTGGACGAATTTTTTAAGAATTTTCAAATTTTCAGATAGGAGGTTCCATATAAGGTCAAAAACTACATACTCAGATCTTCACCAAACTTTGCATGGATACATTATGTGTCAAGACACGTGGAAAAAACGTACAAAACAAGAGATTGGAGACATCAAGATTTTGGTCGAATTTTTTAAGAATTTTCAAATTTTCAGATGGGAGGTTCCAGATAAGGTCAAAAACTACATACTCAGATCTTCACCAAACTTTGCAGGGATACATTGGATGTCAAGACACGTGGAAAAAACGTACAAAACAAGAGATTGGAGACATCAAGATTTTGGACGAATTTTTTGAGAATTTTCAAATTTTCAGAAAGGAGGTTCCATATAAGGTCAAAAACTACATACTCAGATCTTCACCAAACTTTGCAGGGATACATTGGATGTCAAGACACGTGGAAAAAACATACAAGACCTAGGATTGGGGACATCAAGATTTTGGTCAAATTTTTTAAGAATTTTCAAATTTTCAGGTTCCATATAAGGTCAAAAACTACATACTCAGATCTTCACCAAACTTTGCATGGATACATTGGATGTCAAGACACGTGGAAAAAACATACAAAACATAGGATTGGGGACATCAAGATTTTGGTCGAATTTTTTAAGAATTTTCAAATTTTCAGGTAGGAGGTTCCATATAAGGTCAAAAACTACATACTCAGATCTTCACCAAACTTTGCAGGGATACATTGGATGTCAAGACACGTGGAAAAAACATACAAGACCTAGGATTGGGGACATCAAGATTTTGGTCAAATTTTTTAAGAATTTTCAAATTTTCAGGTTCCATATAAGGTCAAAAACTACATACTCAGATCTTCACCAAACTTTGCAGGGATACATTGGATGTCAAGACACGTGGAAAAAACGTACAAAACAAGAGATTGGAGACATCAAGATTTTGGACGAATTTTTTAAGAATTTTCAAATTTTCAGAAAGGAGGTTCCATATAAGGTCAAAAACTACATACTCAGATCTTCACCAAACTTTGCAGGGATACATTGGATGTCAAGACACGTGGAAAAAACGTACAAAACAAGAGATTGGAGACATCAAGATTTTGGACGAATTTTTTAAGAATAATCAAATTTTCAGAAAGGAGGTTCCATATAAGGTCAAAAACTACATACTCAGATCTTCACCAAACTTTGCAGGGATACATTGAATGTCAAGACACGTGGAAAAAACGTACAAAACAAGAGATTGGGGTCATCAAGATTTTGGACGGATTTTTTAGGAATTTTCAAATTTTCAGATGGGAGGTTCCAGATAAGGTCAAAAACTACATACTCAGATCTTCACCAAACTTTGCATGGATACATTGGATGTCAAGACACGTGGAAAAAACGTACAAAACAAGAGATCGGAGACATCAAGATTTTCGACGAATTTTTTAAGAATTTTCAAATTTTCAGATGGGAGGTTCCAGATAAGGTCAAAAACGACATACTCAGATCTTCACCAAACTTTGCATGGATACATTGGATGTCAAGACACGTGGAAAAAACATACAAAACTTAGGATTGGTGACATCAAGATTTTGGACGAATTTTTTAAGAATTTTCAAATTTTCAGAAAGGAGGTTCCATATAAGGTCAAAAACTACATACTCAGATCTTCACCAAACTTTGCAGGGATACATTGGATGTCAAGACACGTGGAAAAAACGTACAAAACAAGAGATTGGAGACATCAAGATTTTGGACGAATTTTTTTGAGAATTTTCAAATTTTCAGAAAGGAGGTTCCATATAAGGTCAAAAACTACATACTCAGATCTTCACCAAACTTTGCAGGGATACATTGGATGTCAAGACACGTGAAAAACGTACAAAACAAGACATTGGAGACATCAAGATTTTGGACGAATTTTTTAAGAATTTTCAAATTTTCAGAAAGGATGTTCCAGATAAGGTCAAAAACGACATACTCAGATCTTCACCAAACTTTGCAGGGATACATTGGAGGTCGAGACACGTGGAAAAAACGTACAAAACAAGAGATTGGAGACATCAAGATTTTGGACGAATTTTTGAAGAATTTTCAAATTTTCAGATAGGAGGTTCCAGATAAGGTCAAAAACTACATACTCAGATCTTCACCAAACATTGCAGGGATACATTGGATGTCAAGACACGTTAAAAAACGTACAAAACAAGAGATTGGAGACATCAAGATTCTCGACGAATTTTTGAACAATTTTCAAATTTTCAGATAGGAGGTTCCAGATAAGGTCAAAAACTACATACTCAGATCTTCACCAAACTTTGCAGGGATACATTGAATGTCAAGACACGTGGAAAAAACGTACAAAACAAGAGATTGGAGACATCAAGATTTTGGACGAATTTTTTAAGAATTTTCAAATTTTCAGATAGGAGGTTCCATATAAGGTCAAAAACTACATACTCAGATCTTCACCAAACTTTGCAGGGATACATTGGATGTCAAGACACGTGGAAAAAACGTACAAAACAAGAGATTGGAGACATCAAGATTTTGGACGAATTTTTTAAGAATTTTCAAATTTTCAGAAAGGATGTTCCAGATAAGGTCAAAAACGACATACTCAGATCTTCACCAAACTTTGCAGGGATATATTGGATGTCAAGACACGTGGAAATAACATACAAAACATAGGATTGGGGACATCAAGATTTTGGTCGAATTTTTTAAGAATTTTCATATTTCCAGATAAGAGGTTCCATATAAGGTCAAAAACTACATACTCAGATCTTTACCAAACTTAACAGGGATTCATTGGATGTAAAGACACGTGGAAAAAACGTAAAAACAAGAGATTGGCGACATCAAGATTTTGGACGATATTTTTAAGAATTTTCAAATTTTCATAAAGGAGGTTCCAGATAAGGTCAAAAACGACATACTCAGATCTTCACCAAACGTTGCAGGGATACTTTGCATGTCAAGACACGTGGAAAAAACGTACAAAACAAGAGATTGGAGACATCAAGATTTTCGACGAATTTTTTAAGAATTTTCAAATTTTCAGATGGGAGGTTCCAGATAAGGTCAAAAACGACATACTCAGATCTTCACCAAACTTTGCATGGATACATTGAATGTCAAGACACGTGGAAAAAACGTACAAAACAAGAGATTGGAGACATCAAGATTTTGGACGAATTTTTTAAGAATTCTCAAATTTTCAGAAAGGAGGTTCCATATAAGGTCAAAAACTACATACTCAGATCTTCACCAAACTTTGCAGGGATACATTGGATGTCAAGACACGTGGAAAAAACGTACAAAAAAAGAGATTGGGGTCATCAAGATTTTGGACGAATTTTTTAAGAATTTTCAAATTTTCAGATGGGAGGTTCCATATAAGGTCAAAAACTACATACTCAGATCTTCACCAAACTTTGCATGGATACATTGGATGTCAAGACACGTGGAAAAAACATACAAAACATAGGATTGGGGACATCAAGATTTTGGTCGAATTTTTTAAGAATTTTCAAATTTTCAGGTAGGAGGTTCCATATAAGGTCAAAAACTACATACTCAGATCTTCACCAAACTTTGCAGGGATACATTGGATGTCAAGACACGTGGAAAAAAAAATACAAGACCTAGGATTGGGGACATCAAGATTTTGGTCAAATTTTTTAAGAATTTTCAAATTTTCAGGTTCCATATAAGGTCAAAAACTACATACTCAGATCTTCACCAAACTTTGCAGGGATACATTGGATGTCAAGACACGTGGAAAAAACGTACAAAACAAGAGATTGGAGACATCAAGATTTTGGACGAATTTTTTAAGAATTTTCAAATTTTCAGAAAGGAGGTTCCATATAAGGTCAAAAACTACATACTCAGATCTTCACCAAACTTTGCAGGGATACATTGGATGTCAAGACACGTGGAAAAAACGTACAAAACAAGAGATTGGAGACATCAAGATTTTGGACGAATTTTTTAAGAATTTTCAAATTTTCAGATGGGAGGTTCCATATAAGGTCAAAAACTACATACTCAGATCTTCACCAAACTTTGCAGGGATACATTGAATGTCAAGACACGTGGAAAAAACGTACAAAACAAGAGATTGGGGTCATCAAGATTTTGGACGGATTTTTTAGGAATTTTCAAATTTTCAGAAAGGAGGTTCCAGATAAGGTCAAAAACTACATACTCAGATCTTCACCAAACTTTGCATGGATACATTGGATGTCAAGACACGTGGAAAAAACGTACAAAACAAGAGATTGGAGACATCAAGATTTTGGACGAATTTTTTAAGAATTTTCAAATTTTCAGATAGGAGGTTCCATATAAGGTCAAAAACTACATACTCAGATCTTCACCAAACTTTGCATGGATACATTATGTGTCAAGACACGTGGAAAAAACGTACAAAACAAGAGATTGGAGACATCAAGATTTTGGTCGAATTTTTTAAGAATTTTCAAATTTTCAGATGGGAGGTTCCAGATAAGGTCAAAAACTACATACTCAGATCTTCACCAAACTTTGCAGGGATACATTGGATGTCAAGACACGTGGAAAAAACGTACAAAACAAGAGATAGGAGACATCAAGATTTTGGACGAATTTTTTAACAATTTTCAAATTTTCAGAAAGGATGTTCCAGATAAGGTCAAAAACGACATACTCAGATCTTCACCTAACTTTGCAGGGATACATTGGATATCAAGACACGTGGAAAAAACGTACAAAACAAGAGATTGGAGACATCAAGATTTTGGACGAATTTTTTAAGAATTTTCAAATTTTCAGATAGGAGGTTCGAGATGAGGTCAAAAACTACATACTCAGATCTTCACCAAACTTTGCAGGAATACTTTGCATGTCAAGACACGTGGAAAAAACGTACAAAACAAGAGATCGGAGACATCAAGATTTTCGACGAATTTTTTAAGAATTTTCAAATTTTCAGATGGGAGGTTCCAGATAAGGTCAAAAACGACATACTCAGATCTTCACCAAACTTTGCATGGATACATTGGATGTCAAGACACGTGGAAAAAACATACAAAACATAGGATTGGGGACATCAAGATTTTGGACGAATTTTTTAAGAATTTTCAAATTTTCAGATAGGAGGTTCCATATAATTTCAAAAACTACATACTCAGATCTTCACCAAACTTTGCAGGGATACATTGGATGTCAAGACACGTGGAAAAAACGTACAAAACAAGAGATTGGAGACATCAAGATTTTGGACGAATTTTTTGAGAATTTTCAAATTTTCAGAAAGGAGGTTCCATATAAGGTCAAAAACTACATACTCAGGTCTTCACCAAACTTTGCAGGGATACATTGGATGTCAAGACACGTGAAAAAAACGTACAAAACAAGAGATTGGAGACATCAAGATTTTTGACGAATTTTTTAAGAATTTTCAAATTTTCAGAAAGGATGTTCCAGATAAGGTCAAAAACGACATACTCAGATCTTCACCAAACTTTGCAGGGATACATTGGAGGTCGAGACACGTGGAAAAAACGTACAAAACAAGAGATTGGAGACATCAAGATATTGGACGAATTTTTGAAGAATTTTCAAATTTTCAGATAGGAAATTCCAGATAAGGTCAAAAACTACATACTCAGATCTTCACCAAACATTGCAGGGATACATTGGATGTCAAGACACGTGGAAAAAACGTACAAAACAAGAGATTGGAGACATCAAGATTCTCGACGAATTTTTGAAGAATTTTCAAATTTTCAGATAGGAGGTTCCAGATAAGGTCAAAAACTACATACTCAGATCTTCACCAAACTTTGCAGGGATACATTGAATGTCAAGACACGTGGAAAAAACGTACAAAACAAGAGATTGGAGACAACAAGATTTTGGACGAATTTTTTAAGAATTTTCAAATTTTCAGAAAGGAGGTTCCATATAAGGTCAAAAACTACATACTCAGATCTTCACCAAACTTTGCAGGGATACATTGAATGTCAAGACACGTGAAAAAAACGTACAAAACAAGAGATTGGGGTCATCAAGATTTTGGACGGATTTTTTAGGAATTTTCAAATTTTCAGATGGGAGGTTCCATATAAGGTCAAAAACTACATACTCAGATCTTCACCAAACTTTGCAGGGATACATTGGATGTCAAGACACGTGGAAAAAACGTACAAAACAAGAGATTGGAGACATCAAGATTTTGGACGAATTTTTTAAGAATTTTCAAATTTTCAGATAGGAGGTTCCATATAAGGTCAAAAACTACATACTCAGATCTTCACCAAACTTTGCATGGATACATTATGTGTCAAGACACGTGGAAAAAACGTACAAAACAAGAGATTGGAGACATCAAGATTTTGGTCGAATTTTTTAAGAATTTTCAAATTTTCAGATGGGAGGTTCCAGATAAGGTCAAAAACTACATACTCAGATCTTCACCAAACTTTGCAGGAATACTTTGCATGTCAAGACACGTGGAAAAACCGTACAAAACAAGAGATCGGAGACATCAAGATTTTCGACGAATTTTTTAAGAATTTTCAAATTTTCAGATGGGAGGTTCCAGATAAGGTCAAAAACGACATACTCAGATCTTCACCAAACTTTGCATGGATACATTGGATGTCAAGACACGTGGAAAAAACATACAAAACATAGGATTGGGGACATCAAGATTTTGGACGAATTTTTTTAAGAATTTTCAAATTTTCAGATAGGAGGTTCCATATAATTTCAAAAACTACATACTCAGATCTTCACCAAACTTTGCAGGGATACATTGGATGTCAAGACACGTGGAAAAAACGTACAAAACAAGAGATTGGAGACATCAAGATTTTGGACGAATTTTTTGAGAATTTTCAAATTTTCAGAAAGGAGGTTCCATATAAGGTCAAAAACTACATACTCAGATCTTCACCAAACTTTGCAGGGATACATTGGATGTCAAGACACGTGGAAAAAACATACAAGACCTAGGATTGGGGACATCAAGATTTTGGTCAAATTTTTTAAGAATTTTCAAATTTTCAGGTTCCATATAAGGTCAAAAACTACATACTCAGATCTTCACCAAACTTTGCATGGATACATTGGATGTCAAGACACGTGGAAAAAACATACAAAACATAGGATTGGGGACATCAAGATTTTGGTCGAATTTTTTAAGAATTTTCAAATTTTCAGGTAGGAGGTTCCATATAAGGTCAAAAACTACATACTCAGATCTTCACCAAACTTTGCAGGGATACATTGGATGTCAAGACACGTGGAAAAAACATACAAGACCTAGGATTGGGGACATCAAGATTTTGGTCAAATTTTTTAAGAATTTTCAAATTTTCAGGTTCCATATAAGGTCAAAAACTACATACTCAGATCTTCACCAAACTTTGCAGGGATACATTGGATGTCAAGACACGTGGAAAAAACGTACAAAACAAGAGATTGGAGACATCAAGATTTTGGACGAATTTTTTAAGAATTTTCAAATTTTCAGAAAGGAGGTTCCATATAAGGTCAAAAACTACATACTCAGATCTTCACCAAACTTTGCAGGGATACATTGAATGTCAAGACACGTGGAAAAAACGTACAAAACAAGAGATTGGAGACATCAAGATTTTGGACGAATTTTTTAAGAATAATCAAATTTTCAGAAAGGAGGTTCCATATAAGGTCAAAAACTACATACTCAGATCTTCACCAAACTTTGCAGGGATACATTGAATGTCAAGACACGTGGAAAAAACGTACAAAACAAGAGATTGGGGTCATCAAGATTTTGGACGGATTTTTTAGGAATTTTCAAATTTTCAGATGGGAGGTTCAATATAAGGTCAAAAACTACATACTCAGATCTTCACCAAACTTTGCATGGATACATTGGATGTCAAGACACGTGGAAAAAACGTACAAAACAAGAGATTGGAGACATCAAGATTTTGGACGAATTTTTTAAGAATTTTCAAATTTTCAGATAGGAGGTTCCATATAAGGTCAAAAACTACATACTCAGATCTTCACCAAACTTTGCATGGATACATTATGTGTCAAGACACGTGGAAAAAACGTACAAAACAAGAGATTGGAGACATCAAGATTTTGGTCGAATTTTTTAAGAATTTTCAAATTTTCAGATGGGAGGTTCCAGATAAGGTCAAAAACTACATACTCAGATCTTCACCAAACTTTGCAGGGATACATTGGATGTCAAGACACGTGGAAAAAACGTACAAAACAAGAGATTGGAGACATCAAGATTTTGGACGAATTTTTTGAGAATTTTCAAATTTTCAGAAAGGAGGTTCCATATAAGGTCAAAAACTACATACTCAGATCTTCACCAAACTTTGCAGGGATACATTGGATGTCAAGACACGTGGAAAAAACATACAAGACCTAGGATTGGGGACATCAAGATTTTGGTCAAATTTTTTAAGAATTTTCAAATTTTCAGGTTCCATATAAGGTCAAAAACTACATACTCAGATCTTCACCAAACTTTGCATGGATACATTGGATGTCAAGACACGTGGAAAAAACATACAAAACATAGGATTGGGGACATCAAGATTTTGGTCGAATTTTTTAAGAATTTTCAAATTTTCAGGTAGGAGGTTCCATATAAGGTCAAAAACTACATACTCAGATCTTCACCAAACTTTGCAGGGATACATTGGATGTCAAGACACGTGGAAAAAACATACAAGACCTAGGATTGGGGACATCAAGATTTTGGTCAAATTTTTTAAGAATTTTCAAATTTTCAGGTTCCATATAAGGTCAAAAACTACATACTCAGATCTTCACCAAACTTTGCAGGGATACATTGGATGTCAAGACACGTGGAAAAAACGTACAAAACAAGAGATTGGAGACATCAAGATTTTGGACGAATTTTTTAAGAATTTTCAAATTTTCAGAAAGGAGGTTCCATATAAGGTCAAAAACTACATACTCAGATCTTCACCAAACTTTGCAGGGATACATTGGATGTCAAGACACGTGGAAAAAACGTACAAAACAAGAGATTGGAGACATCAAGATTTTGGACGAATTTTTTAAGAATAATCAAATTTTCAGAAAGGAGGTTCCATATAAGGTCAAAAACTACATACTCAGATCTTCACCAAACTTTGCAGGGATACATTGAATGTCAAGACACGTGGAAAAAACGTACAAAACAAGAGATTGGGGTCATCAAGATTTTGGACGGATTTTTTAGGAATTTTCAAATTTTCAGATGGGAGGTTCCAGATAAGGTCAAAAACTACATACTCAGATCTTCACCAAACTTTGCATGGATACATTGGATGTCAAGACACGTGGAAAAAACGTACAAAACAAGAGATTGGAGACATCAAGATTTTGGACGAATTTTTTAAGAATTTTCAAATTTTCAGATAGGAGGTTCCATATAAGGTCAAAAACTACATACTCAGATCTTCACCAAACTTTGCATGGATACATTATGTGTCAAGACACGTGGAAAAAACGTACAAAACAAGAGATTGGAGACATCAAGATTTTGGTCGAATTTTTTAAGAATTTTCAAATTTTCAGATGGGAGGTTCCAGATAAGGTCAAAAACTACATACTCAGATCTTCACCAAACTTTGCAGGGATACATTGGATGTCAAGACACGTGGAAAAAACGTACAAAACAAGAGATAGGAGACATCAAGATTTTGGACGAATTTTTTAACAATTTTCAAATTTTCAGAAAGGATGTTCCAGATAAGGTCAAAAACGACATACTCAGATCTTCACCTAACTTTGCAGGGATACATTAGATATCAAGACACGTGGAAAAAACGTACAAAACAAGAGATTGGAGACATCAAGATTTTGGACAAATTTTTTAAGAATTTTCAAATTTTCAGATAGGAGGTTCGAGATGAGGTCAAAAACTACATACTCAGATCTTCACCAAACTTTGCAGGAATACTTTGCATGTCAAGACACGTGGAAAAAACGTACAAAACAAGAGATCGGAGACATCAAGATTTTCGACGAATTTTTTAAGAATTTTCAAATTTTCAGATGGGAGGTTCCAGATAAGGTCAAAAACGACATACTCAGATCTTCACCAAACTTTGCATGGATACATTGGATGTCAAGACACGTGGAAAAAACATACAAAACATAGGATTGGGGACATCAAGATTTTGGACGAATTTTTTAAGAATTTTCAAATTTTCAGATAGGAGGTTCCATATAATTTCAAAAACTACATACTCAGATCTTCACCAAACTTTGCAGGGATACATTGGATGTCAAGACACGTGGAAAAAACGTACAAAACAAGGGATTGGAGACATCAAGATTTTGGACGAATTTTTTGAGAATTTTCAAATTTTCAGAAAGGAGGTTCCATATAAGGTCAAAAACTACATACTCAGATCTTCACCAAACTTTGCAGGGATACATTGGATGTCAAGACACGTGAAAAAAACGTACAAAACAAGAGATTGGAGACATCAAGATTTTTGACGAATTTTTTAAGAATTTTCAAATTTTCAGAAAGGATGTTCCAGATAAGGTCAAAAACGACATACTCAGATCTTCACCAAACTTTGCAGGGATACATTGGAGGTCGAGACACGTGGAAAAAACGTACAAAACAAGAGATTGGAGACATCAAGATATTGGACGAATTTTTGAAGAATTTTCAAATTTTCAGATAGGAGGTTCCAGAAAAGGTCAAAAACTACATACTCAGATCTTCACCAAACATTTCAGGGATACATTGGATGTCAAGACACGTGGAAAAAACGTACAAAACAAGAGATTGGAGACATCAAGATTCTCGACGAATTTTTGAAGAATTTTCAAATTTTCAGATAGGAGGTTCCAGATAAGGTCAAAAACTACATACTCAGATCTTCACCAAACTTTGCAGGGATACATTGAATGTCAAGACACGTGGAAAAAACGTACAAAACAAGAGATTGGAGACAACAAGATTTTGGACGAATTTTTTAAGAATTTTCAAATTTTCAGAAAGGAGGTTCCATATAAGGTCAAAAACTACATACTCAGATCTTCACCAAACTTTGCAGGGATACATTGAATGTCAAGACACGTGGAAAAAACGTGCAAAACAAGAGATTGGGGTCATCAAGATTTTGGACGGATTTTTTAGGAATTTTCAAATTTTCAGATGGGAGGTTCCATATAAGGTCAAAAACTACATACTCAGATCTTCACCAAACTTTGCAGGGATACATTGGATGTCAAGACACGTGGAAAAAACGTACAAAACAAGAGATTGGAGACATCAAGATTTTGGACGAATTTTTTAAGAATTTTCAAATTTTCAGATAGGAGGTTCCATATAAGGTCAAAAACTACATACTCAGATCTTCACCAAACTTTGCATGGATACATTATGTGTCAAGACACGTGGAAAAAACGTACAAAACAAGAGATTGGAGACATCAAGATTTTGGTCGAATTTTTTAAGAATTTTCAAATTTTCAGATGGGAGGTTCCAGATAAGGTCAAAAACTACATACTCAGATCTTCACCAAACTTTGCAGGGATACATTGGATGTCAAGACACGTGGAAAAAACGTACAAAACAAGAGATAGGAGACATCAAGATTTTGGACGAATTTTTTAACAATTTTCAAATTTTCAGATAGGAGGTTCGAGATAAGGTCAAAAACTACATACTTAGATCTTCACCAAACTTTGCAGGGATACATTGGATGTCAAGACACGTGGAAAAAACGTACAAAACAAGAGATTGGGGTCATCAAGATTTTGGACGGATTTTTTAGGAATTTTCAAATTTTCAGATGGGAGGTTCCAGGTAAGGTCAAAAACTACATACTCAGATCTTCACCAAACATTGCAGGGATACATTGGATGTCAAGACACGTGGAAAAAACGTACAAAACAAGAGATTGGAGACATCAATATTTTGGACGAATTTTTTAAGAATTTTCAAATTTTCAGATAGGAGGTTCCAGATGAGGTCAAAAACTACATACTCAGATCTTCACCAAACTTTGCAGGAATACTTTGCATGTCAAGACACGTGGAAAAAACGTACAAAACAAGAGATCGGAGACATCAAGATTTTCGACGAATTTTTTAAGAATTTTTAAATTTTCAGATGGGAGGTTCCAGATAAGGTCAAAAACGACATACTCAGATCTTCACCAAACTTTGCATGGATACATTGGATGTCAAGACACGTGGAAAAAACATACAAAACATAGGATTGGGGACATCAAGATTTTGGACGAATTTTTTAAGAATTTTCAAATTTTCAGATAGGAGGTTCCATATAATTTCAAAAACTACATACTCAGATCTTCACCAAACTTTGCAGGGATACATTGGATGTCAAGACACGTGGAAAGAACGTACAAAACAAGAGATTGGAGACATCAAGATTTTGGACGAATTTTTTGAGAATTTTCAAATTTTCAGAAAGGAGGTTCCATATAAGGTCAAAAACTACATACTCAGATCTTCACCAAACTTTGCAGGGATACATTGGATGTCAAGACACGTGAAAAAAACGTACAAAACAAGAGATTGGAGACATCAAGATTTTTGACGAATTTTTTAAGAATTTTCAAATTTTCAGAAAGGATGTTCCAGATAAGGTCAAAAACGACATACTCAGATCTTCACCAAACTTTGCAGGGATACATTGGAGGTCGAGACACGTAGAAAAAACGTACAAAACAAGAGATTGGAGACATCAAGATATTGGACGAATTTTTGAAGAATTTTCAAATTTTCAGATAGGAGGTTACAGATAAGGTCAAAAATTACATACTCAGATCTTCACCAAACATTGCAGGGATACATTGGATGTCAAGACACGTGGAAAAAACGTACAAAACAAGAGATTGGAGACATCAAGATTCTCGACGAATTTTTGAAGAATTTTCAAATTTTCAGATAGGAGGTTCCAGATAAGGTCAAAAACTACATACTCAGATCTTCACCAAACTTTGCAGGGATACATTGAATGTCAAGACACGTGGAAAAAACGTACAAAACAAGAGATTGGAGACATCAAGATTTTGGACGAATTTTTTAAGAATTTTCAAATTTTCAGATAGGAGGTTCCAGATAAGGTCAAAAACTACATACTCAGATCTTCACCAAACTTTGCAGGGATACATTGGATGTCAAGACACGTGGAAAAAACGTACAAAACAAGAGATTGGAGACATCAAGATTTTGGACGAATTTTTTAAGAATTTTCAAATTTTCAGAAAGGATGTTCCAGATAAGGTCAAAAACGACATACTCAGATCTTCACCAAACTTTGCAGGGATACATTGGATGTCAAGACACGTGGAAAAAACATACAAAACATAGGATTGGGGACATCAAGATTTTGGTCGAATTTTTTAAGAATTTTCAAATTTCCAGATAAGAGGTTCCATATAAGGTCAAAAACTACATACTCAGATCTTTACCAAACTTAACAGGGATACATTGGATGTCAAGACACGTGGAAAAAACGTAAAAACAAGAGATTGGCGACATCAAGATTTTGGACGATATTTTTAAGAATTTTCAAATTTTCATAAAGGAGGTTCCAGATAAGGTCAAAAACGACATACTCAGATCTTCACCAAACGTTGCAGGGATACTTTGCATGTCAAGACACGTGGAAAAAACGTACAAAACAAGAGATTGGAGACATCAAGATTTTCGACGAATTTTTTAAGAATTTTCAAATTTTCAGATGGGAGGTTCCAGATAAGGTCAAAAACTACATACTCAGATCTTCACCAACTTTGCAGGGATACATTGGATGTCAAGACACGTGGAAAAAACGTACAAAAAAAAGAGATTGGGGTCATCAAGATTTTGGACGAATTTTTTAAGAATTTTCAAATTTTCAGATGGGAGGTTCCATATAAGGTCAAAAACTACATACTCAGATCTTCACCAAACTTTGCATGGATACATTGGATGTCAAGACACGTGGAAAAAACATACAAAACATAGGATTGGGGACATCAAGATTTTGGTCGAATTTTTTAAGAATTTTCAAATTTTCAGATAGGAGGTTCCATATAAGGTCAAAAACTACATACTCAGATCTTCACCAAACTTTGCATGGATACATTATGTGTCAAGACACGTGGAAAAAACGTACAAAACAAGAGATTGGAGACATCAAGATTTTGGTCGAATTTTTTAAGAATTTTCAAATTTTCAGATAGGAGGTTCCAGATAAGGTCAAAAACTGCATACTCAGATCTTCACCAAACTTTGCAGGGATACATTGGATGTCAAGACACGTGGAAAAAACGTACAAAACAAGAGATAGGAGACATCAAGATTTTGGACGATATTTTTAAGAATTTTCAAATTTTCATAAAGGAGGTTCGAGATAAGGTCAAAAACTACATACTCAGATCTTCACCAAACTTTGCAGGGATACATTGGATGTCAAGACACGTGGAAAAAACATACAAGACCTAGGATTGGGGACATCAAGATTTTGGTCAAATTTTTTAAGAATTTTCAAATTTTCAGGTTCCATATAAGGTCAAAAACTACATACTCAGATCTTCACCAAACTTTGCAGGGATTCATTGGATGTCAAGACACGTGGAAAAAACGTACAAAACAAGAGATTGGAGACATCAAGATTTTGGACGAATTTTTTAAGAATTTTCAAATTTTCAGAAAGGAGGTTCCATATAAGGTCAAAAACTACATACTCAGATCTTCACCAAACTTTGCAGGGATACATTGAATGTCAAGACACGTGGAAAAAAGGTACAAAACAAGAGATTGGAGACATCAAGATTTTGGACGAATTTTTTAAGAATTTTCAAATTTTCAGATAGGAGGTTCCATAAAAGGTCAAAAACTACATACTCAGATCTTCACCAAACTTTGCATGGATACATTATGTGTCAAGACACGTGGAAAAAACGTACAAAACAAGAGATTGGAGACATCAAGATTTTGGTCGAATTTTTTAAGAATTTTCAAATTTTCAGATGGGAGGTTCCAGATAAGGTCAAAAACTACATACTCAGATCTTCACCAAACTTTGCAGGGATACATTGGATGTCAAGACACGTGGAAAAAACGTACAAAACAAGAGATAGGAGACATCAAGATTTTGGACGATTTTTTTAACAATTTTCAAATTTTCAGAAAGGATGCTCCAGATAAGGTCAAAAACGACATACTCAGATCTTCACCAAACTTTGCAGGGATACATTGGATATCAAGACACGTGGAAAAAACGTACAAAACAAGAGATTGGAGACATCAAGATTTTGGACGAATTTTTTAAGAATTTTCAAATTTTCAGATAGGAGGTTCCAGATAAGGTCAAAAACTACATACTCAGATCTTCACCAAACTTTGCAGGGATACATTGGATGTCAAGACACGTGGAAAAAACGTACAAAACAAGAGATTGGGGTCATCAAGATTTTTGACGGATTTTTTAGGAATTTTCAAATTTTCAGATGGGAGGTTCCAGATAAGGTCAAAAACTACATACTCAGATCTTTACCAAACATTGCAGGGATACATTGGATGTCAAGACACGTGGAAAAAACGTACAAAACAAGAGATTGGAGACATCAATATTTTGGACGAATTTTTAAAGAATTTTCAAATTTTCAGATAGGAGGTTCCAGATGAGGTCAAAAACTACATACTCAGATCTTCACCAAACTTTGCAGGAATACTTTGCATGTCAAGACACGTGGAAAAAACGTACAAAACAAGAGATCGGAGACATCAAGATTTTCGACGAATTTTTTAAGAATTTTCAAATTTTCAGATGGGAGGTTCCAGATAAGGTCAAAAACGACATACTCAGATCTTCACCAAACTTTGCAGGGATACATTGGATGTCAAGACACGTGGAAAAAACGTACAAAACAAGAGATTGGGGTCATCAAGATTTTGGACGGATTTTTTAAGAATTTTCAAATGTTCAGATGGGAGGTTCCAGATAAGGTCAAAAACGACATACTCAGATCTTCACCAAACTTTGCATGGATACATTGGATGTCAAGACACGTGGAAAAAACGTACAAAACAAGAAATTGGAGACATCAAGATTTTGGACGAATTTTTTGAGAATTTTCAAATTTTCAGAAAGGAGGTTCCGTATAAGGTCAAAAACTACATACTCAGATCTTCACCAAACTTTGCAGGGATACATTGGATGTCAAGACACGTGGAAAAAACGTACAAAACAAGAAATTGGAGACATCAAGATTTTGGACGAATTTTTTGAGAATTTTCAAATTTTCAGAAAGGAGGTTCCGTATAAGGTCAAAAACTACATACTCAGATCTTCACCAAACTTTGCAGGGATACATTGGATGTCAAGACACGTGGAAAAAACGTACAAAACAAGAGATTGGGGTCATCAAGATTTTGGACGAATTTTTTAAGAATTTTCAAATTTTCAGAAAGGAGGTTCCATATAAGGTCAAAAACTACATACTCAGATCTTCACCAAACTTTGCAGGGATACATTGGATGTCAAGACACGTGGAAAAAACGTACAAAACAAGAGATTGGAGACATCAAGATTTTCGACAATTTTTTTAAGAATTTTCAAATTTTCAGATGGGAGGTTCCAGATAAGGTCAAAAACGACATACTCAGATCTTCACCAAACTTTGCATGGATACATTGGATGTCAAGACACGTGGAAAAAACGTACAAAACAAGAAATTGGAGACATCAAGATTTTGGACGAATTTTTTAAGAATTTTCAAATTTTCAGAAAGGAGGTTCCGTATAAGGTCAAAAACTACATACTCAGATCTTCACCAAACTTTGCAGGGATACATTGGATGTCAAGACACGCGGAAAAAACGTACAAAACAAGAGATTGGGGACATCAAGATTTTGGACGAATTTTTTAAGAATTTTCAAATTTTCAGATGGGAGGTTCCATATAGGGTCAAAAACTACATACTCAGATCTTCACCAAACTTTGCAGGGATACATTGAATGTCAAGACACGTGGAAAAAACGTACAAAACAAGAGATTGGGGTCATCAAGATTTTGCACGGATTTTTTAGGAATTTTCGAATTTTCAGATGGGAGGTTCCAGATAAGGTCAAAAACTACATACTCAGATCTTCACCAAACTTTGCAGGGATACATTGGATGTTTAGACACGCGGAAAAAACGTACAAAACAAGAGATTGGAGACCAAGATTTTGGACGAATTTTTTAAGAATTCTCAAATTTTCAGATAGGAGGTTCCATATAAGGTCAAAAACTACATACTCAGATCTTCACCAAACTTTGCATGGATACATTATGTGTCAAGACACGTGGAAAAAACGTACAAAACAAGAGATTGGAGACATCAAGATTTTGGTCGAATTTTTTAAGAATTTTCAAATTTTCAGATGGGAGGTTCCAGATAAGGTCAAAAACTACATACTCAGATCTTCACCAAACTTTGCAGGGATACATTGGATGTCAAGACACGTGGAAAAAACGTACAAAACAAGAGATAGGAGACATCAAGATTTTGGACGAATTTTTTAACAATTTTCAAATTTTCAGAAAGGATGTTCCAGATAAGGTCAAAAACGACATACTCAGATCTTCACCAAACTTTGCAGGGATACATTGGATATCAAGACACGTGGAAAAAACGTACAAAACAAGAGATTGGAGACATCAAGATTTTGGACGAATTTTTTAAGAATTTTCAAATTTTCAGATAGGAGGTTCCAGATAAGGTCAAAAACTACATACTCAGATCTTCACCAAACTTTGCAGGGATACATTGGATGTCAAGACACGTGGAAAAACCGTACAAAACAAGAGATTGGAGACATCAAGATTTTGGACGATTTTTTAAAGAATTTTCAAATTTTCAGAAATGCGGTTCCAGATAAGGTCAAAAACTACATACTCAGATCTTCACCAAACTTTGCAGGGATACATTGGATGTCAAGACACGTGGAAAAAACGTACAAAACAATAGATTGGGGTCAACAAGATTTTGGACGGATTTTTTAGGAATTTTCAAATTTTCAGATGGGAGGTTCCAGATAAGGTCAAAAACTACATACTCAGATCTTCACCAAACTCTGCAGGGATACATTGTATGTCAAGACATGTGGAAAAAACATACAAAACATAGGATTGGGGACATCAAGATTTTGTTAAATTTTTTTAAGAATTTTCAAATTTTCAGATAGGAGGTTCCATATAAGGTCAAAAACTACATACTCAGATCTTCACTAAACTATGCAGGGATACATTGGATGTCAAGACACGTGGAAAGAACGTACAAAACAAGAGATTGGAGACATCAAGATTTTGGACGATTTTTTTAAGAATTTTCAAATTTTCAGATAGGAGGTTCCATATAAGGTCAAAAACTACATACTCAGATCTTCACCAAACATTGCAGGGATACATTGGATGTCAAGACACGTGGAAAAAACGTACAAAACAAGAGATTGGAGACATCAAGATTTTGGACGAATTTTTTAAGAATTTTCAAATTTTCAGATAGGAGGTTCCAGATAATGTCAAAAACTAAATACTCAGATCTTCACCAAACGTTGCAGGGATACTTTGCATGTCAAGACACGTGGAAAAAACGTACAAAACAAGAGATTGGAGACATCAAGATTTTCGACGAATTTTTTAAGAATTTTCAAATTTTCAGATGGGAGGTTCCAGATAAGGTCAAAAACTACATACTCAGATCTTCACCAAACTCTGCAGGGATACATTGGATGTCAAGACACGTGGAAAAAACATACAAAACATAGGATTGGGGACATCAAGATTTTGGTCAAATTTTTTAAGAATTTTCAAATTTTCAGATAGGAGGTTCCATATAAGGTCAAAAACTACATACTCAGATCTTCACCAAACTTTGCATGGATACATTATGTGTCAAGACACGTGGAAAAAACGTACAAAACAAGAGATTGGAGACATCAAGATTTTGGTCGATTTTTTTAAGAATTTTCAAATTTTCAGATGGGAGGTTCCAGATAAGGTCAAAAACTACATACTCAGATCTTCACCAAACTTTGCAGGGATACATTGGATGTCAAGACACGTGGAAAAAACGTACAAAACAAGAGATAGGAGACATCAAGATTTTGGACGAATTTTTTAACAATTTTCAAATTTTCAGAAAGGATGTTCCAGATAAGGTCAAAAACGACATACTCAGATCTTCACCAAACTTTGCAGGGATACATTGGATATCAAGACACGTGGAAAAAACGTACAAAACAAGAGATTGGAGACATCAAGATTTTGGACGAATTTTTTAAGAATTTTCAAATTTTCAGATAGGAGGTTCCAGATAAGGTCAAAAACTACATACTCAGATCTTCACCAAACTTTGCAGGGATACATTGGATGTCAAGACACGTGGAAAAAACGTACAAAACAAGAGATTGGGGTCATCAAGATTTTGGACGAATTTTTTAGGAATTTTCAAATTTTCAGATGGGAGGTTCCAGATAAGGTCAAAAACTACATACTCAGATCTTCACCAAACATTGCAGGGATACATTGGATGTCAAGACACGTGGAAAAAACGTACAAAACAAGAGATTGGAGACATCAAGATTTTGGACGAATTTTTTAAGAATTTTCAAATTTTCAGATAGGAGGTTCCAGATGAGGTCAAAAACTACATACTCAGATCTTCACCAAACTTTGCAGGAATACTTTGCATGTCAAGACACGTGGAAAAAACGTACAAAACAAGAGATCGGAGACATCAAGATTTTCGACGAATTTTTTAAGAATTTTCAAATTTTCAGATGGGAGGTTCCAGACAAGGTCAAAAAAGACATACTCAGATCTTCACCAAACTTTGCATGGATACATTGGATGTCAAGACACGTGGAAAAAACGTACAAAACAAGAAATTGGAGACATCAAGATTTTGGACGAATTTTTTAAGAATTTTCAAATTTTCAGAAAGGAGGTTCCGTATAAGTTCAAAAGCTACATACTCAGATCTTCACCAAACTTTGCAGGGATACATTGGATGTCAAGACACGTGGAAAAAACGTACAAAACAAGAGATTGGGGTCATCAAGATTTTGGACGAATTTTTTAAGAATTTTCAAATTTTCAGATGGGAGGTTCCATATAAGGTCAAAAACTACATACTCAGATCTTCACCAAACTTTGCAGGGATACATTGGATGTCAAGACACGTGGAAAAAACGTACAAAACAAGAGATTGGAGACATCAAGATTTTCGACAAATTTTTTAAGAATTTTCAAATTTTCAGATGGGAGGTTCCAGATAAGGTCAAAAACGACATACTCAGATCTTCACCAAACTTTGCATGGATACATTATGTGTCAAGACACGTGGAAAAAACGTACAAAACAAGAGATTGGAGACATCAAGATTTTAGTCGAATTTTTTAAGAATTTTCAAATTTTCAGATGGGAGGTTCCAGATAAGGTCAAAAACTACATACTCAGATCTTCACCAAACTTTGCAGGGATACATTGGATGTCAAGACACGTGGAAAAAACGTACAAAACAAGAGATAGGAGACATCAAGATTTTGGACGAATTTTTTAAGAATTTTCAAATTTTCAGAAAGGATGTTCCAGATAAGGTCAAAAACGACATACTCAGATCTTCACCAAACTTTGCAGGGATACATTGGATATCAAGACACGTGGAAAAAACGTACAAAACAAAAGATTGGAGACATCAAGATTTTGGACGAATTTTTTAAGAATTTTCAAATTTTCAGATAGGAGGTTCCAGATAAGGTCGAAAACTACATACTCAGATCTTCACCAAACTTTGCAGGGATACATTGGATGTCAAGACACGTGGAAAAACCGTACAAAACAAGAGATTGGAGACATCAAGATTTTGGACGATTTTTTAAAGAATTTTCAAATTTTCAGAAATGCGGTTCCAGATAAGGTCAAAAACTACATACTCAGATCTTCACCAAACTTTGCAGGGATACATTGGATGTCAAGACACGTGGAAAAAACGTACAAAACAAGAGATTGGGGTCAACAAGATTTTGGACGGATTTTTTAGGAATTTTCAAATTTTCAGATGGGAGGTTCCAGATAAGGTCAAAAACTACATACTCAGATCTTCACCAAACTCTGCAGGGATACATTGTATGTCAAGACACGTGGAAAAAACATACAAAACATAGGATTGGGGACATCAAGATTTTGTTAAATTTTTTTAAGAATTTTCAAATTTTCAGATAGGAGGTTCCATATAAGGTCAAAAACTACATACTCAGATCTTCACCAAACATTGCAGGGATACATTGGATGTCAAGACACGTGGAAAGAACGTACAAAACAAGAGATTGGAGACATCAAGATTTTGGACGAATTTTTTAAGAATTTTCAAATTTTCAGATAGGAGGTTCCAGATAAGGTCAAAAACTACATACTCAGATCTTCACCAAACGTTGCAGGGATACTTTGCATGTCAAGACACGTGGAAAAAACGTACAAAACAAGAGATTGGAGACATCAAGATTTTGGGCGAATTTTTTAAGAATTTTCAAATTTTCAGAAAGGATGTTCCAGATAAGGTCAAAAACGACATACTCAGATCTTCACCAAACTTTGCAGGGATACATTGGATGTCAAGACACGTGGAAAAAACATACAAAACATAGGATTGGGGACATCAAGATTTTGGTCGAATTTTTTAAGAATTTTCAAATTTCCAGATAAGAGGTTCCATATAAGGTCAAAAACTACATACTCAGATCTTTACCAAACTTAACAGGGATACATTGGATGTCAAGACACGTGGAAAAAACGTAAAAACAAGAGATTGGCGACATCAAGATTTTGGACGATATTTTTAAGAATTTTCAAATTTTCATAAAGGAGGTTCCAGATAAGGTCAAAAACTACATACTCAGATCTTCACCAAACGTTCCAGGGATACTTTGCATGTCAAGACACGTGGAAAAAACGTACAAAACAAGAGATTGGAGACATCAAGATTTTGGACGAATTTTTTAAGAATTTTCAAATTTTCAGAAAGGATGTTCCAGATAAGGTCAAAAACGACATACTCAGATCTTCACCAAACTTTGCAGGGATACATTGGAGGTCGAGACACGTGGAAAAAACGTACAAAACAAGAGATTGGAGACATCAAGATATTGGACGAATTTTTGAAGAATTTTCAAATTTTCAGATAGGAGGTTCCAGATAAAGTCAAAAACTACATACTCAGATCTTCACCAAACATTGCAGGGATACATTGGATGTCAAGACACGTGGAAAAAACGTACAAAACAAGAGATTGGAGACATCAAGATTCTCGACGAATTTTTGAAGAATTTTCAAATTTTCAGATAGGAGGTTCCAGATAAGGTCAAAAACTACATACTCAGATCTTCACCAAACTTTGCAGGGATACATTGAATGTCAAGACACGTGGAAAAAACGTACAAAACAAGAGATTGGAGACATCAAGATTTTGGACGAATTTTTTAAGAATTTTCAAATTTTCAGAAAGGAGGTTCCATATAAGGTCAAAAACTACATACTCAGATCTTCACCAAACTTTGCAGGGATACATTGAATGTCAAGACACGTGGAAAAAACGTACAAAACAAGAGATTGGGGTCATCAAGATTTTGGACGGATTTTTTAGGAATTTTCAAATTTTCAGATGGGAGGTTCCAGATAAGGTCAAAAACTACATACTCAGATCTTCACCAAACTTTGCAGGGATACATTGGATGTCAAGACACGTGGAAAAAACGTACAAAACAAGACATTGGAGACATCAAGATTTTGGACGAATTTTTTAAGAATTTTCAAATTTTCAGATAGGAGGTTCCATATAAGGTCAAAACTACATACTCAGATCTTCACCAAACTTTGCATGGATACATTATGTGTCAAGACACGTGGAAAAAACGTACAAAACAAGAGATTGGAGACATCAAGATTTTGGTCGAATTTTTTAAGAATTTTCAAATTTTCAGATGGGAGGTTCCAGATAAGGTCAAAAACTACATACTCAGATCTTCACCAAACTTTGCAGGGATACATTGGATGTCAAGACACGTGGAAAAAACGTACAAAACAAGAGATATGAGACATCAAGATTTTGGACGAATTTTTTAACAATTTTCAAATTTTCAGAAAGGATGTTCCAGATAAGGTCAAAAACGACATACTCAGATCTTCACCAAACTTTGCAGGGATACATTGGATATCAAGACACGTGGAAAAAACGTACAAAACAAGAGATTGGAGACATCAAGATTTTGGACGAATTTTTTAAGAATTTTCAAATTTTCAGATAGGAGGTTCGAGATAAGGTCAAAAACTACATACTTAGATCTTCACCAAACTTTGCAGGGATACATTGGATGTCAAGACACGTGGAAAAAACGTACAAAACAAGAGATTGGGGTCATCAAGATTTTGGACGGATTTTTTAGGAATTTTCAAATTTTCAGATGGGAGGTTCCAGATAAGGTCAAAAACTACATACTCAGATCTTCACCAAACATTGCAGGGATACATTGGATGTCAAGACACGTGGAAAAAACGTACAAAACAAGAGATTGGAGACATCAAGATTTTCGACAATTTTTTTAAGAATTTTCAAATTTTCAGATGGGAGGTTCCAGATAAGGTCAAAAACGACATACTCAGATCTTCACCAAACTTTGCATGGATACATTGGATGTCAAGACACGTGGAAAAAACGTACAAAACAAGAAATTGGAGACATCAAGATTTTGGACGAATTTTTTAAGAATTTTCAAATTTTCAGAAAGGAGGTTCCGTATAAGGTCAAAAACTACATACTCAGATCTTCACCAAACTTTGCAGGGATACATTGGATGTCAAGACACGTGGAAAAAACGTACAAAACAAGAGATTGGGGACATCAAGATTTTGGACGAATTTTTTAAGAATTTTCAAATTTTCAGTTGGGAGGTTCCATATAGGGTCAAAAACTACATACTCAGATCTTCACCAAACTTTGCAGGGATACATTGAATGTCAAGACACGTGGAAAAAACGTACAAAACAAGAGATTGGGGTCATCAAGATTTTGCACGGATTTTTTAGGAATTTTCGAATTTTCAGATGGGAGGTTCCAGATAAGGTCTAAAACTACATACTCAGATCTTCAGCAAACTTTGCAGGGATACATTGGATGTCAAGACACGCGGAAAAAACGTACAAAACAAGAGATTGGAGACCAAGATTTTGGACGAATTTTTTAAGAATTCTCAAATTTTCAGATAGGAGGTTCCATATAAGGTCAAAAACTACATACTCAGATCTTCACCAAACTTTGCATGGATACATTATGTGTCAAGACACGTGGAAAAAACGTACAAAACAAGAGATTGGAGACATCAAGATTTTGGTCGAATTTTTTAAGAATTTTCAAATTTTCAGATGGGAGGTTCCAGATAAAGTCAAAAACTACATACTCAGATCTTCACCAAACTTTGCAGGGATACATTGGATGTCAAGACACGTGGAAAAAACGTACAAAACAAGAGATAGGAGACATCAAGATTTTGGACGAATTTTTTAACAATTTTCAAATTTTCAGAAAGGATGTTCCAGATAAGGTCAAAAACGACATACTCAGATCTTCACCAAACTTTGCAGGGATACATTGGATATCAAGACACGTGGAAAAAACGTACAAAACAAGAGATTGGAGACATCAAGATTTTGGACGAATTTTTTAAGAATTTTCAAATATTCAGATAGGAGGTTCCAGATAAGGTCAAAAACTACATACTCAGATCTTCACCAAACTTTGCAGGGATACATTGGATGTCAAGACACGTGGAAAAACCGTACAAAACAAGAGATTGGAGACATCAAGATTTTGGACGATTTTTTAAAGAATTTTCAAATTTTCAGAAATGCGGTTCCAGATAAGGTCAAAAACTACATACTCAGATCTTCACCAAACTTTGCAGGGATACATTGGATGTCAAGACACGTGGAAAAAACGTACAAAACAATAGATTGGGGTCAACAAGATTTTGGACGGATTTTTTAGGAATTTTCAAATTTTCAGATGGGAGGTTCCAGATAAGGTCAAAAACTACATACTCAGATCTTCACCAAACTCTGCAGGGATACATTGTATGTCAAGACACGTGGAAAAAACATACAAAACATAGGATTGGGGACATCAAGATTTTGTTAAATTTTTTTAAGAATTTTCAAATTTTCAGATAGGAGGTTCCATATAAGGTCAAAAACTACATACTCAGATCTTCACTAAACTATGCAGGGATACATTGGATGTCAAGACACGTGGAAAGAACGTACAAAACAAGAGATTGGAGACATCAAGATTTTGGACGATTTTTTTAAGAATTTTCAAATTTTCAGATAGGAGGTTCCATATAAGGTCAAAAACTACATACTCAGATCTTCACCAAACATTGCAGGGATACATTGGATGTCAAGACACGTGGAAAAAACGTACAAAACAAGAGATTGGAGACATCAAGATTTTGGACGAATTTTTTAAGAATTTTCAAATTTTCAGATAGGAGGTTCCAGATAAGGTCAAAAACTACATACTCAGATCTTCACCAAACGTTGCAGGGATACTTTGCATGTCAAGACACGTGGAAAAAACGTACAAAACAAGAGATTGGAGACATCAAGATTTTCGACGAATTTTTTAAGAATTTTCAAATTTTCAGATGGGAGGTTCCAGATAAGGTCAAAAACTACATACTCAGATCTTCACCAAACTCTGCAGGGATACATTGGATGTCAAGACACGTGGAAAAAACATACAAAACATAGGATTGGGGACATCAAGATTTTGGTCAAATTTTTTAAGAATTTTCAAATTTTCAGATAGGAGGTTCCATATAAGGTCAAAAACTACATACTCAGATCTTCACCAAACTTTGCATGGATACATTATGTGTCAAGACACGTGGAAAAAACGTACAAAACAAGAGATTGGAGACATCAAGATTTTGGTCGAATTTTTTAAGAATTTTCAAATTTTCAGATGGTAGGTTCCAGATAAGGTCAAAAACTACATACTCAGATCTTCACCAAACTTTGCAGGGATACATTGGATGTCAAGACACGTGGAAAAAACGTACAAAACAAGAGATAGGAGACATCAAGATTTTGGACGAATTTTTTAACAATTTTCAAATTTTCAGAAAGGATGTTCCAGATAAGGTCAAAAACGACATACTCAGATCTTCACCAAACTTTGCAGGGATATATTGGATATCAAGACACGTGGAAAAAACGTACAAAACAAGAGATTGGAGACATCAAGATTTTGGACGAATTTTTTAAGAATTTTCAAATTTTCAGATAGGAGGTTCCAGATAAGGTCAAAAACTACATACTCAGATCTTCACCAAACTTTGCAGGGATACATTGGATGTCAAGACACGTGGAAAAAACGTACAAAACAAGAGATTGGGGTCATCAAGATTTTGGACGGATTTTTTAGGAATTTTCAAATTTTCAGATGGGAGGTTCCAGATAAGGTCAAAAACTACATACTCAGATCTTCACCAAACATTGCAGGGATACATTGGATGTCAAGACACGTGGAAAAAACGTACAAAACAAGAGATTGGAGACATCAAGATTTTGGACGAATTTTTTAAGAATTTTCAAATTTTCAGATAGGAGGTTCCAGATGAGGTCAAAAACTACATACTCAGATCTTCACCAAACTTTGCAGGAATACTTTGCATGTCAAGACACGTTGAAAAAACGTACAAAACAAGAGATCGGAGACATCAAGATTTTGGACGAATTTTTGAAGAAATTTCAAATTTTCAGATGGGAGGTTCCAGACAAGGTCAAAAACGACATACTCAGATCTTCACCAAACTTTGCATGGATACATTGGATGTCAAGACACGTGGAAAAAACGTACAAAACAAGAAATTGGAGACATCAAGATTTTGGACGAATTTTTTAAGAATTTTCAAATTTTCAGAAAGGAGGTTCCGTATAAGGTCAAAAACTACATACTCAGATCTTCACCAAACTTTGCAGGGATAGATTGGATGTCAAGACACGTGGAAAAAACGTACAAAACAAGAGATTGGGGTCATCAAGATTTTGGACGAATTTTTTAAGAATTTTCAAATTTTCAGAAAGGAGGTTCCATATAAGGTCAAAAACTACATACTCAGATCTTCACCAAACTTTGCAGGGATACATTGGATGTCAAGACACGTGGAAAAAACGTACAAAACAAGAGATTGGAGACATCAAGATTTTCGACAAATTTTTTAAGAATTTTCAAATTTTCAGATGGGAGGTTCCAGATAAGGTCAAAAACGACATACTCAGATCTTCACCAAACTTTGCATGGATACATTATGTGTCAAGACACGTGGAAAAAACGTACAAAACAAGAGATTGGAGACATCAAGATTTTGGTCGAATTTTTTAAGAATTTTCAAATTTTCAGATGGGAGGTTCCAGATAAGGTCAAAAACTACATACTCAGATCTTCACCAAACTTTGCAGGGATACATTGGATGTCAAGACACGTGGAAAAAACGTAATAAAAAGAGATAGGAGACATCAAGATTTTGGACGAATTTTTTAAGAATTTTCAAATTTTCAGAAAGGATGTTCCAGATAAGGTCAAAAACGACATACTCAGATCTTCACCAAACTTTGCAGGGATACATTGGATATCAAGACACGTGGAAAAAACGTACAAAACAAGAGATTGGAGACATCAAGATTTTGGACGAATTTTTTAAGAATTTTCAAATTTTCAGATAGGAGGTTCCAGATAAGGTCGAAAACTACATACTCAGATCTTCACCAAACTTTGCAGGGATACATTGGATGTCAAGACACGTGGAAAAACCGTACAAAACAAGAGATTGGAGACATCAAGATTTTGGACGATTTTTTAAAGAATTTTCAAATTTTCAGAAATGCGGTTCCAGATAAGGTCAAAAACTACATACTCAGATCTTCACCAAACTTTGCAGGGATACATTGGATGTCAAGACACGTGGAAAAAACGTACAAAACAAGAGATTGGGGTCAACAAGATTTTGGACGGATTTTTTAGGAATTTTCAAATTTTCAGATGGGAGGTTCCAGATAAGGTCAAAAACTACATACTCAGATCTTCACCAAACTCTGCAGGGATACATTGTATGTCAAGACACGTGGAAAAAACATACAAAACATAGGATTGGGGACATCAAGATTTTGTTAAATTTTTTTAAGAATTTTCAAATTTTCAGATAGGAGGTTCCATATAAGGTCAAAAACTACATACTCAGATCTTCACCAAACATTGCAGGGATACATTGGATGTCAAGACACGTGGAAAGAACGTACAAAACAAGAGATTGGAGACATCAAGATTTTGGACGAATTTTTTAAGAATTTTCAAATTTTCAGATAGGAGGTTCCAGATAAGGTCAAAAACTACATACTCAGATCTTCACCAAACGTTGCAGGGATACTTTGCATGTCAAGACACGTGGAAAAAACGTACAAAACAAGAGATTGGATACATCAAGGTTTTGGACGAATTTTTTAAGAATTTTCAAATTTTCAGAAAGGATGTTCCAGATAAGGTCAAAAACGACATACTCAGATCTTCACCAAACTTTGCAGGGATACATTGGATGTCAAGACACGTGGAAAAAACATACAAAACATAGGATTGGGGACATCAAGATTTTGGTCGAATTTTTTAAGAATTTTCAAATTTCCAGATAAGAGGTTCCATATAAGGTCAAAAACTACATACTCAGATCTTTACCAAACTTAAGAGGGATACATTGGATGTCAAGACACGTGGAAAAAACGTAAAAACAAGAGATTGGCGACATCAAGATTTTGGACGATATTTTTAAGAATTTTCAAATTTTCATAAAGGAGGTTCCAGATAAGGTCAAAAACGACATACTCAGATCTTCACCAAACGTTGCAGGGATACTTTGCATGTCAAGACACGTGGAAAAAACGTACAAAACAAGAGATTGGAGACATCAAGATTTTCGACGAATTTTTTAAGAATTTTCAAATTTTCAGATGGGAGGTTCCAGATAAGGTCAAAAACTACATACTCAGATCTTCACCAACTTTGCAGGGATACATTGGATGTCAAGACACGTGGAAAAAACGTACAAAAAAAAGAGATTGGGGTCATCAAGATTTTGGACGAATTTTTTAAGAATTTTCAAATTTTCAGATGGGAGGTTCCATATAAGGTCAAAAACTACATACTCAGATCTTCACCAAACTTTGCATGGATACATTGGATGTCAAGACACGTGGAAAAAACATACAAAACATAGGATTGGGGACATCAAGATTTTGGTCGAATTTTTTAAGAATTTTCAAATTTTCAGATAGGAGGTTCCATATAAGGTCAAAAACTACATACTCAGATCTTCACCAAACTTTGCATGGATACATTATGTGTCAAGACACGTGGAAAAAACGTACAAAACAAGAGATTGGAGACATCAAGATTTTGGTCGAATTTTTTAAGAATTTTCAAATTTTCAGATAGGAGGTTCCAGATAAGGTCAAAAACTACATACTCAGATCTTCACCAAACTTTGCAGGGATACATTGGATGTCAAGACACGTGGAAAAAACGTACAAAACAAGAGATAGGAGACATCAAGATTTTGGACGATATTTTTAAGAATTTTCAAATTTTCATAAAGGAGGTTCGAGATAAGGTCAAAAACTACATACTCAGATCTTCACCAAACTTTGCAGGGATACATTGGATGTCAAGACACGTGGAAAAAACATACAAGACCTAGGATTGGGGACATCAAGATTTTGGTCAAATTTTTTAAGAATTTTCAAATTTTCAGGTTCCATATAAGGTCAAAAACTACATACTCAGATCTTCACCAAACTTTGCAGGGATACATTGGATGTCAAGACACGTGGAAAAAACGTACAAAACAAGAGATTGGAGACATCAAGATTTTGGACGAATTTTTTAAGAATTTTCAAATTTTCAGAAAGGAGGTTCCATATAAGGTCAAAAAGTACATACTCAGATCTTCACCAAACTTTGCAGGGATACATTGAATGTCAAGACACGTGGAAAAAAGGTACAAAACAAGAGATTGGAGACATCAAGGTTTTGGACGAATTTTTTAAGAATTTTCAAATTTTCAGATAGGAGGTTCCATAAAAGGTCAAAAACTACATACTCAGATCTTCACCAAACTTTGCATGGATACATTATGTGTCAAGACACGTGGAAAAAACGTACAAAACAAGAGATTGGAGACATCAAGATTTTGGTCGAATTTTTTAAGAATTTTCAAATTTTCAGATGGGAGGTTCCAGATAAGGTCAAAAACTACATACTCAGATCTTCACCAAACTTTGCAGGGATACATTGGATGTCAAGACACGTGGAAAAAACGTACAAAACAAGAGATAGGAGACATCAAGATTTTGGACGAATTTTTTAACAATTTTCAAATTTTCAGAAAGGATGCTCCAGATAAGGTCAAAAACGACATACTCAGATCTTCACCAAACTTTGCAGGGATACATTGGATATCAAGACACGTGGAAAAAACGTACAAAACAAGAGATTGGAGACATCAAGATTTTGGACGAATTTTTTAAGAATTTTCAAATTTTCAGATAGGAGGTTCCAGATAAGGTCAAAAACTACATACTCAGATCTTCACCAAACTTTGCAGGGATACATTGGATGTCAAGACACGTGGAAAAAACGTACAAAACAAGAGATTGGGGTCATCAAGATTTTTGACGGATTTTTTAGGAATTTTCAAATTTTCAGATGGGAGGTTCCAGATAAGGTCAAAAACTACATACTCAGATCTTCACCAAACATTGCAGGGATACATTGGATGTCAAGACACGTGGAAAAAACGTACAAAGCAAGAGATTGGAGACATCAATATTTTGGACGAATTTTTAAAGAATTTTCAAATTTTCAGATAGGAGGTTCCAGATGAGGTCAAAAACTACATACTCAGATCTTCACCAAACTTTGCAGGAATACTTTGCATGTCAAGACACGTGGAAAAAACGTACAAAACAAGAGATCGGAGACATCAAGATTTTCGACGAATTTTTTAAGAATTTTCAAATTTTCAGATGGGAGGTTCCAGATAAGGTCAAAAACGACATACTCAGATCTTCACCAAACTTTGCAGGGATACATTGGATGTCAAGACACGTGGAAAAAACGTACAAAACAAGAGATTGGGGTCATCAAGATTTTGGACGGATTTTTTAAGAATTTTCAAATGTTCAGATGGGAGGTTAAAGACAAGGTCAAAAACGACATACTCAGATCTTCACCAAACTTTGCATGGATACATTGGATGTCAAGACACGTGGAAAAAACGTACAAAACAAGAAATTGGAGACATCAAGATTTTGGACGAATTTTTTGAGAATTTTCAAATTTTCAGAAAGGAGGTTCCGTATAAGGTCAAAAACTACATACTCAGATCTTCACCAAACTTTGCAGGGATACATTGGATGTCAAGACACGTGGAAAAAACGTACAAAACAAGAGATTGGGGTCATCAAGATTTTGGACGAATTTTTTAAGAATTTTCAAATTTTCAGAAAGGAGGTTCCATATAAGGTCAAAAACTACATACTCAGATCTTCACCAAACTTTGCAGGGATACATTGAATGTCAAGACACGTGGAAAAAACGTACAAAACAAGAGATTGGGGTCATCAAGATTTTGCACGGATTTTTTAGGAATTTTCGAATTTTCAGATGGGAGGTTCCAGATAAGGTCAAAAACTACATACTCAGATCTTCACCAAACTTTGCAGGGATACATTGGATGTCAAGACACGCGGAAAAAACGTACAAAACAAGAGATTGGAGACCAAGATTTTGGACGAATTTTTTAAGAATTCTCAAATTTTCAGATAGGAGGTTCCATATAAGGTCAAAAACTACATACTCAGATCTTCACCAAACTTTGCATGGATACATTATGTGTCAAGACACGTGGAAAAAACGTACAAAACAAGAGATTGGAGACATCAAGATTTTGGTCGAATTTTTTAAGAATTTTCAAATTTTCAGATGGGAGGTTCCAGATAAGGTCAAAAACTACATACTCAGATCTTCACCAAACTTTGCAGGGATACATTGGATGTCAAGACACGTGGAAAAAACGTACAAAACAAGAGATAGGAGACATCAAGATTTTGGACGAATTTTTTAACAATTTTCAAATTTTCAGAAAGGATGTTCCAGATAAGGTCAAAAACGACATACTCAGACCTTCACCAAACTTTGCAGGGATACATTGGATATCAAGACACGTGGAAAAAACGTACAAAACAAGAGATTGGAGACATCAAGATTTTGGACGAATTTTTTAAGAATTTTCAAATTTTCAGATAGGAGGTTCCAGATAAGGTCAAAAACTACATACTCAGATCTTCACCAAACTTTGCAGGGATACATTGGATGTCAAGACACGTGGAAAAACCGTACAAAACAAGAGATTGGAGACATCAAGATTTTGGACGATTTTTTAAAGAATTTTCAAATTTTCAGAAATGCGGTTCCAGATAAGGTCAAAAACTACATACTCAGATCTTCACCAAACTTTGCAGGGATACATTGGATGTCAAGACACGTGGAAAAAACGTACAAAACAATAGATTGGGGTCAACAAGATTTTGGACGGATTTTTTAGGAATTTTCAAATTTTCAGATGGGAGGTTCCAGATAAGGTCAAAAACTACATACTCAGATCTTCACCAAACTCTGCAGGGATACATTGTATGTCAAGACACGTGGAAAAAACATACAAAACATAGGATTGGGGACATCAAGATTTTGTTAAATTTTTTTAAGAATTTTCAAATTTTCAGATAGGAGGTTCCATATAAGGTCAAAAACTACATACTCAGATCTTCACCAAACATTGCAGGGATACATTGGATGTCAAGACACGTGGAAAGAACGTACAAAACAAGAGATTGGAGACATCAAGATTTTGGACGAATTTTTTAAGAATTTTCAAATTTTCAGATAGGAGGTTCCAGATAAGGTCAAAAACTACATACTCAGATCTTCACCAAACGTTGCAGGGATACTTTGCATGTCAAGACACGTGGAAAAAACGTACAAAACAAGAGATTGGAGACATCAAGGTTTTGGACGATTTTTTTAAGAATTTTCAAATTTTCAGAAAGGATGTTCCATATAAGGTCAAAAACGACATACTCAGATCTTCACCAAACTTTGCAGGGATACATTGGATGTCAAGACACGTGGAAAAAACATACAAAACATAGGATTGGGGACATCAAGATTTTGGTCGAATTTTTTAAGAATTTTCAAATTTCCAGATAAGAGGTTCCATATAAGGTCAAAAACTACATACTCAGATCTTTACCAAACTTAAGAGGGATACATTGGATGTCAAGACACGTGGAAAAAACGTAAAAACAAGAGATTGGCGACATCAAGATTTTGGACGATATTTTTAAGAATTTTCAAATTTTCATAAAGGAGGTTCCAGATAAGGTCAAAAACGACATACTCAGATCTTCACCAAACGTTGCAGGGATACTTTGCATGTCAAGACACGTGGAAAAAACGTACAAAACAAGAGATTGGAGACATCAAGATTTTCGACGAATTTTTTAAGAATTTTCAAATTTTCAGATGGGAGGTTCCAGATAAGGTCAAAAACTACATACTCAGATCTTCACCAACTTTGCAGGGATACATTGGATGTCAAGACACGTGGAAAAAACGTACAAAAAAAAGAGATTGGGGTCATCAAGATTTTGGACGAATTTTTTAAGAATTTTCAAATTTTCAGATGGGAGGTTCCATATAAGGTCAAAAACTACATACTCAGATCTTCACCAAACTTTGCATGGATACATTGGATGTCAAGACACGTGGAAAAAACATACAAAACATAGGATTGGGGACATCAAGATTTTGGTCGAATTTTTTAAGAATTTTCAAATTTTCAGATAGGAGGTTCCATATAAGGTCAAAAACTACATACTCAGATCTTCACCAAACTTTGCATGGATACATTATGTGTCAAGACACGTGGAAAAAACGTACAAAACAAGAGATTGGAGACATCAAGATTTTGGTCGAATTTTTTAAGAATTTTCAAATTTTCAGATAGGAGGTTCCAGATAAGGTCAAAAACTACATACTCAGATCTTCACCAAACTTTGCAGGGATACATTGGATGTCAAGACACGTGGAAAAAACGTACAAAACAAGAGATAGGAGACATCAAGATTTTGGACGATATTTTTAAGAATTTTCAAATTTTCATAAAGGAGGTTCGAGATAAGGTCAAAAACTACATACTCAGATCTTCACCAAACTTTGCAGGGATACATTGGATGTCAAGACACGTGGAAAAAACATACAAGACCTAGGATTGGGGACATCAAGATTTTGGTCAAATTTTTAAGAATTTTCAAATTTTCAGGTTCCATATAAGGTCAAAAACTACATACTCAGATCTTCACCAAACTTTGCAGGGATACATTGGATGTCAAGACACGTGGAAAAAACGTACAAAACAAGAGATTGGAGACATCAAGATTTTGGACGAATTTTTTAAGAATTTTCAAATTTTCAGAAAGGAGGTTCCATATAAGGTCAAAAAGTACATACTCAGATCTTCACCAAACTTTGCAGGGATACATTGAATGTCAAGACACGTGGAAAAAAGGTACAAAACAAGAGATTGGAGACATCAAGGTTTTGGACGAATTTTTTAAGAATTTTCAAATTTTCAGATAGGAGGTTCCATAAAAGGTCAAAAACTACATACTCAGATCTTCACCAAACTTTGCATGGATACATTATGTGTCAAGACACGTGGAAAAAACGTACAAAACAAGAGATTGGAGACATCAAGATTTTGGTCGAATTTTTTAAGAATTTTCAAATTTTCAGATGGGAGGTTCCAGATAAGGTCAAAAACTACATACTCAGATCTTCACCAAACTTTGCAGGGATACATTGGATGTCAAGACACGTGGAAAAAACGTACAAAACAAGAGATAGGAGACATCAAGATTTTGGACGAATTTTTTAACAATTTTCAAATTTTCAGAAAGGATGCTCCAGATAAGGTCAAAAACGACATACTCAGATCTTCACCAAACTTTGCAGGGATACATTGGATATCAAGACACGTGGAAAAAACGTACAAAACAAGAGATTGGAGACATCAAGATTTTGGACGAATTTTTTAAGAATTTTCAAATTTTCAGATAGGAGGTTCCAGATAAGGTCAAAAACTACATACTCAGATCTTCACCAAACTTTGCAGGGATACATTGGATGTCAAGACACGTGGAAAAAACGTACAAAACAAGAGATTGGGGTCATCAAGATTTTTGACGGATTTTTTAGGAATTTTCAAATTTTCAGATGGGAGGTTCCAGATAAGGTCAAAAACTACATACTCAGATCTTCACCAAACATTGCAGGGATACATTGGATGTCAAGACACGTGGAAAAAACGTACAAAGCAAGAGATTGGAGACATCAATATTTTGGACGAATTTTTAAAGAATTTTCAAATTTTCAGATAGGAGGTTCCAGATGAGGTCAAAAACTACATACTCAGATCTTCACCAAACTTTGCAGGAATACTTTGCATGTCAAGACACGTGGAAAAAACGTACAAAACAAGAGATCGGAGACATCAAGATTTTCGACGAATTTTTTAAGAATTTTCAAATTTTCAGATGGGAGGTTCCAGATAAGGTCAAAAACGACATACTCAGATCTTCACCAAACTTTGCAGGGATACATTGGATGTCAAGACACGTGGAAAAAACGTACAAAACAAGAGATTGGGGTCATCAAGATTTTGGACGGATTTTTTAAGAATTTTCAAATGTTCAGATGGGAGGTTAAAGACAAGGTCAAAAACGACATACTCAGATCTTCACCAAACTTTGCATGGATACATTGGATGTCAAGACACGTGGAAAAAACGTACAAAACAAGAAATTGGAGACATCAAGATTTTGGACGAATTTTTTGAGAATTTTCAAATTTTCAGAAAGGAGGTTCCGTATAAGGTCAAAAACTACATACTCAGATCTTCACCAAACTTTGCAGGGATACATTGGATGTCAAGACACGTGGAAAAAACGTACAAAACAAGAGATTGGGGTCATCAAGATTTTGCACGGATTTTTTAGGAATTTTCGAATTTTCAGATGGGAGGTTCCAGATAAGGTCAAAAACTACATACTCAGATCTTCACCAAACTTTGCAGGGATACATTGGATGTCAAGACACGCGGAAAAAACGTACAAAACAAGAGATTGGAGACCAAGATTTTGGACGAATTTTTTAAGAATTCTCAAATTTTCAGATAGGAGGTTCCATATAAGGTCAAAAACTACATACTCAGATCTTCACCAAACTTTGCATGGATACATTATGTGTCAAGACACGTGGAAAAAACGTACAAAACAAGAGATTGGAGACATCAAGATTTTGGTCGAATTTTTTAAGAATTTTCAAATTTTCAGATGGGAGGTTCCAGATAAGGTCAAAAACTACATACTCAGATCTTCACCAAACTTTGCAGGGATACATTGGATGTCAAGACACGTGGAAAAAACGTACAAAACAAGAGATAGGAGACATCAAGATTTTGGACGAATTTTTTAACAATTTTCAAATTTTCAGAAAGGATGTTCCAGATAAGGTCAAAAACGACATACTCAGATCTTCACCAAACTTTGCAGGGATACATTGGATATCAAGACACGTGGAAAAAACGTACAAAACAAGAGATTGGAGACATCAAGATTTTGGACGAATTTTTTAAGAATTTTCAAATTTTCAGATAGGAGGTTCCAGATAAGGTCAAAAACTACATACTCAGATCTTCACCAAACTTTGCAGGGATACATTGGATGTCAAGACACGTGGAAAAACCGTACAAAAGAAGAGATTGGAGACATCAAGATTTTGGACGATTTTTTAAAGAATTTTCAAATTTTCAGAAATGCGGTTCCAGATAAGGTCAAAAACTACATACTCAGATCTTCACCAAACTTTGCAGGGATACATTGGATATCAAGACACGTGGAAAAAACGTACAAAACAATAGATTGGGGTCAACAAGATTTTGGACGGATTTTTTAGGAATTTTCAAATTTTCAGATGGGAGGTTCCAGATAAGGTCAAAAACTACATACTCAGATCTTCACCAAACTCTGCAGGGATACATTGTATGTCAAGACACGTGGAAAAAACATACAAAACATAGGATTGGGGACATCAAGATTTTGTTAAATTTTTTTAAGAATTTTCAAATTTTCAGATAGGAGGTTCCATATAAGGTCAAAAACTACATACTCAGATCTTCACTAAACTATGCAGGGATACATTGGATGTCAAGACACGTGGAAAGAACGTACAAAACAAGAGATTGGAGACATCAAGATTTTGGACGATTTTTTTAAGAATTTTCAAATTTTCAGATAGGAGGTTCCATATAAGGTCAAAAACTACATACTCAGATCTTCACCAAACATTGCAGGGATACATTGGATGTCAAGACACGTGGAAAAAACGTACAAAACAAGAGATTGGAGACATCAAGATTTTGGACGAATTTTTTAAGAATTTTCAAATTTTCAGATAGGAGGTTCCAGATAAGGTCAAAAACTACATACTCAGATCTTCACCAAACGTTGCAGGGATACTTTGCATGTCAAGACACGTGGAAAAAACGTACAAAACAAGAGATTGGAGACATCAAGATTTTCGACGAATTTTTTAAGAATTTTCAAATTTCAGATGGGAGGTTCCAGATAAGGTCAAAAACTACATACTCAGATCTTCACCAAACACTGCAGGGATACATTGGATGTCAAGACACGTGGAAAAAACATACAAAACATAGGATTGGGGACATCAAGATTTTGGTCAAATTTTTTAAGAATTTTCAAATTTTCAGATAGGAGGTTCCATATAAGGTCAAAAACTACATACTCAGATCTTCACCAAACTTTGCATGGATACATTATGTGTCAAGACACGTGGAAAAAACGTACAAAACAAGAGATTGGAGACATCAAGATTTTGGTCGAATTTTTTAAGAATTTTCAAATTTTCAGATGGGAGGTTCCAGATAAGGTCAAAAACTACATACTCAGATCTTCACCAAACTTTGCAGGGATACATTGGATGTCAAGACACGTGGAAAAAACGTACAAAACAAGAGATAGGAGACATCAAGATTTTGGACGAATTTTTTAACAATTTTCAAATTTTCAGAAAGGATGTTCCAGATAAGGTCAAAAACGACATACTCAGATCTTCACCAAACTTTGCAGGGATACATTGGATATCAAGACACGTGGAAAAAACGTACAAAACAAGAGATTGGAGACATCAAGATTTTGGACGAATTTTTTAAAATTTTCAAATTTTCAGATAGGAGGTTCCAGATAAGGTCAAAAACTACATACTCAGATCTTCACCAAACTTTGCAGGGATACATTGGATGTCAAGACACGTGGAAAAAACGTACAAAACAAGAGATTGGGGTCATCAAGGTTTTAGGACGGATTTTTTAGGAATTTTCAAATTTTCAGATGGGAGGTTCCAGATAAGGTCAAAAACTACATACTCAGATCTTCACCAAACATTGCAGGGATACATTGGATGTCAAGACACGTGGAAAAAACGTACAAAACAAGAGATTGGAGACATCAAGATTTTGGACGAATTTTTTAAGAATTTTCAAATTTTCAGATAGGAGGTTCCAGATGAGGTCAAAAACTACATACTCAGATCTTCACCAAACTTTGCAGGATACTTTGCATGTCAAGACACGTGGAAAAAACGTACAAAACAAGAGATCGGAGACATCAAGATTTTCGACGAATTTTTTAAGAATTTTCAAATTTTCAGATGGGAGGTTCCAGACAAGGTCAAAAACGACATACTCAGATCTTCACCAAACTTTGCATGGATACATTGGATGTCAAGACACGTGGAAAAAACGTACAAAACAAGAAATTGGAGACATCAAGATTTTGGACGAATTTTTTAAGAATTTTCAAATTTTCAGAAAGGAGGTTCCGTATAAGGTCAAAAACTACATACTCAGATCTTCACCAAACTTTGCAGGGATACATTGGATGTCAAGGCACGTGGAAAAAACGTACAAAACAAGAGATTGGGGTCATCAAGATTTTGGACGAATTTTTTAAGAATTTTCAAATTTTCAGATGGGAGGTTCCAGACAAGGTCAAAAACGACATACTCAGATCTTCACCAAACTTTGCATGGATACATTGGATATCAAGACACGTGGAAAAAACGTACAAAACAAGAGATTGGAGACATCAAGATTTTGGACGAATTTTTTAAGAATTTTCAAATTTTCAGATAGGAGGTTCCAGATAAGGTCAAAAACTACATACTCAGATCTTCACCAAACTTTGCAGGGATACATTGGATGTCAAGACACGTGGAAAAACCGTACAAAACAAGAGATTGGAGACATCAAGATTTTGGACGATTTTTTAAAGAATTTTCAAATTTTCAGAAATGCGGTTCCAGATAAGGTCAAAAACTACATACTCAGATCTTCACCAAACTTTGCAGGGATACATTGGATGTCAAGACACGTGGAAAAAACGTACAAAACAATAGATTGGGGTCAACAAGATTTTGGACGGATTTTTTAGGAATTTTCAAATTTTCAGATGGGAGGTTCCAGATAAGGTCAAAAACTACATACTCAGATCTTCACCAAACTCTGCAGGGATACATTGTATGTCAAGACACGTGGAAAAAACATACAAAACATAGGATTGGGGACATCAAGATTTTGTTAAATTTTTTTAAGAATTTTCAAATTTTCAGATAGGAGGTTCCATATAAGGTCAAAAACTACATACTCAGATCTTCACTAAACTATGCAGGGATACATTGGATGTCAAGACACGTGGAAAGAACGTACAAAACAAGAGATTGGAGACATCAAGATTTTGGACGATTTTTTTAAGAATTTTCAAATTTTCAGATAGGAGGTTCCATATAAGGTCAAAAACGACATACTCAGATCTTCACCAAACATTGCAGGGATACATTGGATGTCAAGACACGTGGAAAAAACGTACAAAACAAGAGATTGGAGACATCAAGATTTTGGACGAATTTTTTAAGAATTTTCAAATTTTCAGATAGGAGGTTCCAGATAAGGTCAAAAACTACATACTCAGATCTTCACCAAACGTTGCAGTGATACTTTGCATGTCAAGACACGTGGAAAAAACGTACAAAACAAGAGATTGGAGACATCAAGATTTTCGACGAATTTTTTAAGAATTTTCAAATTTTCAGATGGGAGGTTCCAGATAAGGTCAAAAACTACATACTCAGATCTTCACCAAACTCTGCAGGGATACATTGGATGTCAAGACACGTGGAAAAAACATACAAAACATAGGATTGGGAACATCAAGATTATGGTCAAATTTTTTAAGAATTTTCAAATTTTCAGATAGGAGGTTCCATATAAGGTCAAAAACTACATACTCAGATCTTCACCAAACTTTGCATGGATACATTATGTGTCAAGACACGTGGAAAAAACGTACAAAACAAGAGATTGGAGACATCAAGATTTTGGTCGAATTTTTTAAGAATTTTCAAATTTTCAGATGGGAGGTTCCAGATAAGGTCAAAAACTACATACTCAGATCTTCACCAAACTTTGCAGGGATACATTGGATGTCAAGACACGTGGAAAAAACGTACAAAACAAGAGATAGGAGACATCAAGATTTTGGACGAATTTTTTAAGAATTTTCAAATTTTCAGAAAGGATGTTCCAGATAAGGTCAAAAACGACATACTCAGATCTTCACCAAACTTTGCAGGGATACATTGGATATCAAGACACGTGGAAAAAACGTACAAAACAAGAGATTGGAGACATCAAGATTTTGGACGAATTTTTGAAGAATTTTCAAATTTTCAGATAGGAGGTTCCAGATAAGGTCGAAAACTACATACTCAGATCTTCACCAAACTTTGCAGGGATACATTGGATGTCAAGACACGTGGAAAAACCGTACAAAACAAGAGATTGGAGACGTCAAGATTTTGGACGATTTGTTAAAGAATTTTCAAATTTTCAGAAATGCGGTTCCAGATAAGGTCAAAAACTACATACTCAGATCTCCACCAAACTTTGCAGGGATACATTGGATGTCAAGACACGTGGAAAAAACGTACAAAACAAGAGATTGGGGTCAACAAGATTTTGGACGGATTTTTTAGGTATTTTCAAATTTTCAGATGGGAGGTTCCAGATAAGGTCAAAAACTACATACTCAGATCTTCACCAAACTCTGCAGGGATACATTGTATGTCAAGACACGTGGAAAAAACATACAAAACATAGGATTGGGGACATCAAGATTTTGTTAAATTTTTTTAAGAATTTTCAAATTTTCAGATAGGAGGTTCCATATAAGGTCAAAAACTACATACTCAGATCTTCACCAAACATTGCAGGGATACATTGGATGTCAAGACACGTGGAAAGAACGTACAAAACAAGAGATTGGAGACATCAAGATTTTGGACGAATTTTTTAAGAATTTTCAAATTTTCAGATAGGAGGTTCCAGATAAGGTCAAAAACTACATACTCAGATCTTCACCAAACGTTGCAGGGATACTTTGCATGTCAAGACACGTGGAAAAAACGTACAAAACAAGAGATTGGAGACATCAAGATTTTCGACGAATTTTTTAAGAATTTTCAAATTTTCAGATGGGAGGTTCCAGATAAGGTCAAAAACTACATACTCAGATCTTCACCAAACTCTGCAGGGATACATTGGATGTCAAGACACGTGGAAAAAACATACAAAACATAGGATTGGGGACATCAAGATTTTGGTCAAATTTTTTAAGAATTTTCAAATTTTCAGATAGGAGGTTCCATATAAGGTCAAAAACTACATACTCAGATCTTCACCAAACTTTGCATGGATACATTATGTGTCAAGACACGTGGAAAAAACGTACAAAACAAGAGATTGGAGACATCAAGATTTTGGTCGAATTTTTTAAGAATTTTAAAATTTCAGATGGGAGGTTCCAGATAAGGTCAAAAACTACATACTCAGATCTTCACCAAACTTTGCAGGTATACATTGGATGTCAAGACACGTGGAAAAAACGTACAAAACAAGAGATAGGAGACATCAAGATTTTGGACGAATTTTTTAACAATTTTCAAATTTTCAGAAAGGATGTTCCAGATAAGGTCAAAAACGACATACTCAGATCTTCACCAAACTTTGCAGGGATACATTGGATATCAAGACACGTGGAAAAAACGTACAAAACAAGAGATTGGAGACATCAAGATTTTGGACGATTTTTTTTAAGAATTTTCAAATTTTCAGATAGGAGGTTCCAGATAAGGTCAAAAACTACATACTCAGATCTTCACCAAACTTTGCAGGGATACATTGGATGTCAAGACACGTGGAAAAAACGTACAAAACAAGAGATTGGGGTCATCAAGATTTTGGACGGATTTTTTAGGAATTTTCAAATTTTCAGATGGGAGGTTCCAGATAAGGTCAAAAACTACATACTCAGATCTTCACCAAACATTGCAGGGATACATTGGATGTCAAGACACGTGGAAAAAACGTACAAAACAAGAGATTGGAGACATCAAGATTTTGGACGAATTTTTTAAGAATTTTCAAATTTTCAGATAGGAGGTTCCAGATGAGGTCAAAAACTACATACTCAGATCTTCACCAAACTTTGCAGGAATACTTTGCATGTCAAGACACGTGGAAAAAACGTACAAAACAAGAGATCGGAGACATCAAGATTTTTGACGAATTTTTTAAGAATTTTCAAATTTTCAGATCGGAGGTTCCAGATAAGGTCAAAAACGACATACTCAGATCTTCACCAAACTTTGCAGGGATACATTGGATATCAAGACACGTGGAAAAAACGTACAAAACAAGAGATTGGAGACATCAAGATTTTGGACGAATTTTTTAAGAATTTTCAAATTTTCAGATAGGAGGTTCCAGATAAGGTCAAAAACTACATACTCAGATCTTCACCAAACTTTGCAGGGATACATTGGATGTCAAGACACGTTAAAAAAACGTACAAAACAAGAGATTGGAGACATCAAGATTTTGGACGATTTTTTAAAGAATTTTCAAATTTTCAGAAATGCGGTTCCAGATAAGGTCAAAAACTACATACTCAGATCATCACCAAACTTTGCAGGGATACATTGGATGTCAAGACACGTGGAAAAAACGTACAAAACAAGAGATTGGGGTCAACAAGATTTTGGACGGATTTTTTAGGAATTTTCAAATTTTCAGATGGGAGGTTCCAGATAAGGTCAAAAACTACATACTCAGATCTTCACCAAACTCTGCAGGGATACATTGTATGTCAAGACACGTGGAAAAAACATACAAAACATAGGATTGGGGACATCAAGATTTTGTTAAATTTTTTTAAGAATTTTTAAATTTTCAGATAGGAGGTTCCATATAAGGTCAAAAACTACATACTCAGATCTTCACCAAACATTGCAGGGATACATTGGATGTCAAGACACGTGGAAAGAACGTACAAAACAAGAGATTGGAGACATCAAGATTTTGGACGAATTTTTTAAGAATTTTCAAATTTTCAGATAGGAGGTTCCATATAAGGTCAAAAACTACATACTCAGATCTTCACCAAACATTGCAGGGATACATTGGATGTCAACACACGTGGAAAAAACGTACAAAACAAGAGATTGGAGACATCAAGATTTTGGACGAATTTTTTAAGAATTTTCAAATTTTCAGATAGGAGGTTCCAGATAAGGTCAATAACTACATACTCAGATCTTCACCAAACTTTGAATGGATACATTATGTGTCAAGACACGTGGAAAAAACGTACAAAACAAGAGATTGGAGACATCAAGATTTTGGTCGAATTTTTTAAGAATTTTCAAATTTTCAGATGGGAGGTTCCAGATAAGGTCAAAAACTACATACTCAGATCTTCACCAAACTTTGCAGGGATACATTGGATGTCAAGACACGTGGAAAAAACGTACAAAACAAGAGATAGGAGACATCAAGATTTTGGACGAATTTTTTAACAATTTTCAAATTTTCAGAAAGGATGTTCCAGATAAGGTCAAAAACGACATACTCAGTTCTTCACCAAACTTTGCAGGGATACATTGGATATCAAGACACGTGGAAAAAACGTACAAAACAAGAGATTGGAGACATCAAGATTTTGGACGAATTTTTTAAGAATTTTCAAATTTTCAGATAGGAGGTTCCAGATAAGGTCAAAAACTACATACTCAGATCTTCACCAAACTTTGCAGGGATACATTGGATGTCAAGACACGTGGAAAAAACGTACAAAACAAGAGAGTGGGGTCATCAAGATTTTGGACGGATTTATTAGGAATTTTCAAATTTTCAGATGGGAGGTTCCAGATAAGGTCAAAAACTACATACTCAGATCTTCACCAAACATTGCAGGGATACATTGGATGTCAAGACACGTGGAAAAAACGTACAAAACAAGAGATTGGAGACATCAAGATTTTGGACGATTTTTTTAAGAATTTTCAAATTTTCAGATAGGAGGTTCCAGATGAGGTCAAAAACTACATACTCAGATCTTCACCAAACTTTGCAGGAATACTTTGCATGTCAAGACACGTGGAAAAAACGTACAAAACAAGAGATCGGAGACATCAAGATTTTCGACGAATTTTTTAAGAATTTTCAAATTTTCAGATGGGAGGTTCCATATAAGGTCAAAAACTACATACTCAGATCTTCACCAAACTTTGCATGGATACATTGGATGTCAAGACACGTGGAAAAAACGTACAAAACAAGAAATTGGAGACATCAAGATTTTGGACGAATTTTTTAAGAATTTTCAAATTTTCAGAAAGGAGGTTCCGTATAAGGTCAAAAACTACATACTCAGATCTTCACCAAACTTTGCAGGGATACATTGGATGTCAAGACACGTGGAAAAAACGTACAAAACAAGAGATTGGGGTCATCAAGATTTTGGACGAATTTTTTAAGAATTTTCAAATTTTCAGATAGGAGGTTCCATATAAGGTCAAAAACTACATACTCAGATCTTCACCAAACTTTGCAGGGATACATTGGATGTCAAGACACGTGGAAAAAACGTACAAAACAAGAGATTGGAGACATCAAGATTTTCGACAAATTTTTTAAGAATTTTCAAATTTTCAGATGGGAGGTTCCAGATAAGGTCAAAAACGACATACTCAGATCTTCACCAAACTTTGCAGGGATACATTGAATGTCAAGACACGTGGAAAAAACGTACAAAACAAGAGATTGGGGTCATCAAGATTTTGCACGGATTTTTTAGGAATTTTCGAATTTCCAGATGGGAGGTTCCAGATAAGGTCAAAAACTACATACTCAGATCTTCACCAAACTTTGCATGGATACATTATGTGTCAAGACACGTGGAAAAAACGTACAAAACAAGAGATTGGAGACATCAAGATTTTGGTCGAATTTTTTAACAATTTTCAAATTTTCAGAAAGGATGTTCCAGATAAGGTCAAAAACGACAAACTCAGATCTTCACCAAACTTTGCAGGGATACATTGGATGTCAAGACACGTGGAAAAAACGTACAAAACAAGAGATTGGAGACATCAAGATTTTGGACGAATTTTTTAAGAATTTTCAAATTTTCAGATAGGAGGTTCCAGATAAGGTCAAAAACTACATACTCAGATCTTCACCAAACTTTGCAGGGATACATTGGATGTCAAGACACGTGGAAAAACCGTACAAAACAAGAGATTGGGGTCAACAAGATTTTGGACGGATTTTTTAGGAATTTTCAAATTTTCAGATGGGAGGTTCCAGATAAGGTCAAAAACTACATACTCAGATCTTCACCAAACTCTGCAGGGATACATTGTATGTCAAGACACGTGGAAAAAACATACAAAACATAGGATTTGGGACATCAAGATTTTGTTAAATTTTTTTAAGAATTTTCAAATTTTCAGATGGGAGGTTCCATATAAGGTCAAAAACTACATACTCAGATCTTCACCAAACATTGCAGGGTTACATTGGATGTCAAGACACGTGGAAAGAACGTACAAAACAAGAGATTGGAGACATCAAGATTTTGGACGAATTTTTTAAGAATTTTCAAATTTTCAGATAGGAGGTTCCATATAAGGTCAAAAACTACATACTCAGATCTTCACCAAACATTGCAGGGATACATTGGATGTCAAGACACGTGGAAAAAACGTACAAAACAAGAGATTGGAGACATCAAGATTTTGGAGGATTTTTTTAAGAATTTTCAAATTTTCAGATAGGAGGTTCCAGATAAGGTCAAAAACTACATACTCAGATCTTCACCAAACGTTTCAGGGATACTTTGCATGTCAAGACACGTGGAAAAAACGTACAAAACAAGAGATTGGAGACATAAAGATTTTCGACGATTTTTTTAAGAATTTTCAAATTTTCAGATGGGAGGTTCCAGATAAGGTCAAAAACTACATACTCAGATCTTCACCAAACTTTGCAGGGATACATTATGTGTCAAGACACGTGGAAAAAACGTACAAAACAAGAGATAGGAGACATCAAGATTTTGGACGAATTTTTTAAGAATTTTCAAATTTTCAGATGGGAGGTTCCAGATAAGGTCAAAAACTACATACTCAGATCTTCACCAAACTTTGCAGGGATACATTGGATGTCAAGACACGTGGAAAAAACGTACAAAACAAGAGATAGGAGACATCAAGATTTTGGACGAATTTTTTAACAATTTTCAAATTTTCAGAAAGGATGTTCCAGATAAGGTCAAAAACGACATACTCTGATCTTCACCAAACTTTGCAGGGATACATTGGATATCAAGACACGTGGAAAAAACGTACAAAACAAGAGATTGGAGACATCAAGATTTTGGACGAATTTTTTAAGAATTTTCAAATTTTCAGATAGGAGGTTCCAGATAAGGTCAAAAACTACATACTCAGATCTTCACCAAACTTTGCAGGGATACATTGGATGTCAAGACACGTGGAAAAAACGTACAAAACAAGAGATTGGGGTCATCAAGATTTTGGACCGATTTTTTAGGAATTTTCAAATTTTCAGATGGGAGGTTCCAGATAAGGTCAAAAACTACATACTCAGATCTTCACCAAACATTGCAGGGATACATTGGATGTCAAGACACGTGGAAAAAACGTACAAAACAAGAGATTGGAGACATCAAGATTTTGGACGAATTTTTTAAGAATTTTCAAATTTTCAGATAGGAGGTTCCAGATGAGGTCAAAAACTACATACCCAGATCTTCACCAAACTTTGCAGGAATACTTTGCATGTCAAGACACGTGGAAAAAACGTACAAAACAAGAGATCGGAGACATCAAGATTTTCGACGAATTTTTTAAGAATTTTCAAATTTTCAGATGGGAGGTTCCAGATAAGGTCAAAAACGACATACTCAGATCTTCACCAAACTTTGCATGGATACATTGGATGTCAAGACACGTGGAAAAAACATACAAAACATAGGATTGGTGACATCAAGATTTTCGACGAATTTTTTAAGAATTTTCAAATTTTCAGATAGGAGGATCCATATAAGGTCAAAAACTACATGCTCAGATCTTCACCAAACTTTGCAGGGATACATTGGATGTCAAGACACGTGGAAAAAACGTACAAAACAAGAGATTGGAGACATCAAGATTATGGACGAATTTTTTGAGAATTTTCAAATTTTCAGAAAGGAGGTTCCATATAAGGTCAAAAACTACATACTCAGATCTTCACCAAACTTTGCAGGGATACATTGGATGTCAAGAAACGTGGAAAAAACGTACAAAACAAGAGATTGGAGACATCAAGATTTTCGACGAATTTTTTAAGAATTTTCAAATTTTCAGAAAGGATGTTCCAGATAAGGTCAAAAACGACATACTCAGATCTTCACTAACTTTGCAGGGATACATTGGAGGTCGAGACACGTGGAAAAAACGTACAAACAAGAGATTGGAGACATCAAGATTTTGGACGAATTTTTGAAGAATTTTCAAATTTTCAGATAGGAGGTTCCAGATAAGGTCAAAAACTACATACTCAGATCTCCACCAAACATTGCAGGGATACATTGGATGTCAAGACACGTGGAAAAAACGTACAAAGCAAGAGATTGGAGACATCAAGATTTTCGACGAATTTTTGAAGAATTTTCAAATTTTCAGATAGGAGGTTCCAGATAAGGTCAAAAACTACATACTCAGATCTTCACCAAACGTTGCAGGGATACTTTGCATGTCAAGACACGTGGAAAAAACGTACAAAACAAGAGATTGGAGACATCAAGATTTTCGACGAATTTTTTAAGAATTTTCAAATTTTCGGATGGGAGGTTCCAGATAAGGTCAAAAACGACATACTCAGATCTTCACCAAACTTTGCATGGATACATTGGATGTCAAGACACGTGGAAAAAACGTACAAAACAAGAGATTGGAGACATCAAGATTTTGGACGAATTTTTTAAGAATTCTCAAATTTTCAGAAAGGAGGTTCCATATAAGGTCAAAAACTACATACTCAGATCTTCACCAAACTTTGCAGGGATACATTGGATGTCAAGACACGTGGAAAAAACGTACAAAACAAGAGATTGGGGTCTTCAAGATTTTGGACGAATTTTTTAAGAATTTTCAAATTTTCAGAAAGGAGGTTCCATATAAGGTCAAAAACTACATACTCAGATCTTCACCAAACTTTGCATGGATACATTATGTGTCAAGACACGTGGAAAAAACGTACAAAACAAGAGATTGGAGACATCAAGATTTTGGTCGAATTTTTTAAGAATTTTCAAATTTTCAGATGGGAGGTTCCAGATAAGGTCAAAAACTACATACTCAGATCTTCACCAAACTTTGCAGGGATACATTGGATGTCAAGACACGTGGAAAAAACGTACAAAACAAGAGATAGGAGACATCAAGATTTTGGACGAATTTTTTAACAATTTTCAAATTTTCATAAAGGATGTTCCAGATAAGGTCAAAAACGACATACTCAGATCTTCACCAAACTTTGCAGGGATACATTGGATATCAAGACACGTGGAAAAAACGTACAAAACAAGAGATTGGAGACATCAAGATTTTGGACGAATTTTTTAAGAATTTTCAAATTTTCAGATAGGAGGTTCCAGATAAGGTCAAAAACTACATACTCAGATCTTCACCAAACTTTGCAGGGATACATTGGATGTCAAGACACGTGGAAAAAACGTACAAAACAAGAGATTGGAGACATGAAGATTTTGGACGAATTTTTAAAGAATTTTCAAATTTTCAGATAGGAGGTTCCAGATGAGGTCAAAAACTACATACTCAGATCTTCACCAAACTTTGCAGGAATACTTTGCATGTCAAGACACGTGGAAAAAACGTACAAAACAAGAGATCGGAGACATCAAGATTTTCGACGAATTTTTTAAGAATTTTCAAATTTTCAGATGGGAGGTTCCAGATAAGGTCAAAAACGACATACTCAGATCTTCACCAAACTTTGCAGGGATCCATTGGAGGTCGAGACACGTGGAAAAAACGTACAAAACAAGAGATTGGAGACATCAAGATTTTGGACGAATTTTTTAAGAATTTTCAAATTTTCAGATAGGAGGTTCCATATAAGGTCAAAAACTACATACTCAGATCTTCACCAAACTTTGCAGGGATACATTGGATGTCAAGACACGTGGAAAAAACGTACAAAACAAGAGATTGGAGACATCAAGATTTTGGACGATTTTTTTAAAAATTTTCAAATTTTCAGAAATGCGGTTCCAGATAAGGTCAAAAACTACATACTCAGATCTTCACCAAACTTTGCAGGGATACATTGGATGTCAAGACACGTGGAAAAAACATACAAAACATAGGATTGGGGACATCAAGATTTTGTTAAATTCTTTTAAGAATTTTCAAATTTTCAGATAGGAGGTTCCATATAAGGTCAAAAACTACATACTCAGATCTTCACCAAACATTGCAGGGATACATTGGATGTCAAGACACGTGGAAAGAACGTACAAAACAAGAGATTGGAGACATCAAGATTTTGGACGAATTTTTTAAGAATTTTCAAATTTTCAGATAGGAGGCTCCATATAAGGTCAAAAACTACATACTCAGATCTTCACCAAACATTGCAGGGATACATTGGATGTCAAGACACGTGGAAAAAACGTACAAAACAAGAGATTGGAGACATCAAGATTTTGGACGAATTTTTTAAGAATTTTCAAATTTTCAGATAGGAGGTTCCAGATAAGGTCAAAAACTACATACTCAGATCTTCACCAAACTTTGCATGGATACATTGGATGTCAAGACACGTGGAAAAAACATACAAAACATAGGATTGGGGACATCAAGATTTTGGTCAAATTTTTTAAGAATTTTCAAATTTTCAGATAGGAGGTTCCATATAAGGTCAAAAACTACATACTCAGATCTTCACCAAACTTTGCATGGATACATTATGTGTCAAGACACGTGGAAAAAACGTACAAAACAAGAGATTGGAGACATCAAGATTTTGGTCGAATTTTTTAAGAATTTTCAAATTTTCAGATGGGAGGTTCCAGATAAGGTCAAAAACTACATACTCAGATCTTCACCAAACTTTGCAGGGATACATTGGATGTCAAGACACGTGGAAAAAACGTACAAAACAAGAGATAGGAGACATCAAGATTTTGGACGAATTTTTTAACAATTTTCAAATTTTCAGAAAGGATGTTCCAGATAAGGTCAAAAACGACGTACTCAGATCTTAACCAAACTTTGCAGGGATACATTGGATATCAAGACACGTGGAAAAAACGTACAAAACAAGAGATTGGAGACATCAAGATTTTGGACGAATTTTTTAAGAATTTTCAAATTTTCAGATAGGAGGTTCCAGATAAGGTCAAAAACTACATACTCAGATCTTCACCAAACTTTGCAGGGATACATTGGATGTCAAGACACGTGGAAAAAACGTACAAAACAAGAGATTGGAGACATCAAGATTTTGGACGATTTTTTTAAGAATTTTCAAATTTTCAGAAATGCGGTTCCAGATAAGGTCAAAAACTACATACTCAGATCTTCACCAAACTTTGCAGGGATACATTGGATGTCAAGACACGTGGAAAAAACGTACAAAACAAGAGATTGGGGTCAACAAAATTTTGGACGGATTTTTTAGGAATTTTCAAATTTTCAGATGGGAGGTTCCAGATAAGGTCAAAAACTACATACTCAGATCTTCACCAAACTCTGCAGGGATACATTGTATGTCAAGACACGTGGAAAAAACATACAAAACATAGGATTGGGGACATCAAGATTTTGTTAAATTTTTTTAAGAATTTTCAAATTTTCAGATAGGAGGTTCCATATAAGGTCAAAAACTACATACTCAGATCTTCACCAAACATTGCAGGGATACATTGGATGTCAAGACACGTGGAAAGAACGTACAAAACAAGAGATTGGAGACATCAAGATTTTGGACGAATTTTTTAAGAATTTTCAAATTTTCAGATAGGAGGTTCCATATAAGGTCAAAAACTACATACTCAGATCTTCACCAAACATTGCAGGGATACATTGGATGTCAAGACACGTGGAAAAAACGTACAAAACAAGAGATTGGAGACATCAAGATTTTGGACGAATTTTTTAAGAATTTTCAAATTTTCAGATAGGAGGTTCCAGATAAGGTCAAAAACTACATACTCAGATCTTCACCAAACGTTGCAGGGATACTTTGCATGTCAAGACACGTGGAAAAAACGTACAAAACAAGAGATTGGAGACATCAAGATTTTCGACGAATTTTTTAAGAATTTTCAAATTTTCAGATGGGAGGTTCCAGATAAGGTCAAAAACTACATACTCAGATCTTCACCAAACTCTGCAGGGATACATTGGATGTCAAGACACGTGGAAAAAACATACAAAACATAGGATTGGGGACATCAAGATTTTGGTCAAATTTTTTAAGAATTTTCAAATTTTCAGATAGGAGGTTCCATATAAGGTCAAAAACTACATACTCAGATCTTCACCAAACTTTGCATGGATACATTATGTGTCAAGACACGTGGAAAAAACGTACAAAAGAAGAGATTGGAGACATCAAGATTTTGGTCGAATTTTTTAAGAATTTTCAAATTTTCAGATGGGAGGTTCCAGATAAGGTCAAAAACTACATACTCAGATCTTCACCAAACTTTGCAGGGATACATTGGATGTCAAGACACGTGGAAAAAACGTACAAAACAAGAGATAGGAGACATCAAGATTTTGGACGAATTTTTTAACAATTTTCAAATTTTCAGAAAGGATGTTCCAGATAAGGTCAAAAACGACATACTCAGATCTTCACCAAACTTTGCAGGGATACATTGGATATCAAGACACGTGGAAAAAACGTACAAAACAAGAGATTGGAGACATCAAGATTTTGGACGAATTTTTTAAGAATTTTCAAATTTTCAGATAGGAGGTTCCAGATAAGGTCAAAAACTACATACTCAGATCTTCACCAAACTTTGCAGGGATACATTGGATGTCAAGACACGTGGAAAAAACGTACAAAACAAGAGATTGGGGTCATCAAGATTTTGGACGGATTTTTTAGGAATTTTCAAATTTTCAGATGGGAGGTTCCAGATAAGGTCAAAAACTACATACTCAGATCTTCACCAAACATTGCAGGGATACATTGGATGTCAAGACACGTGGAAAAAACGTACAAAACAAGAGATTGGAGACATCAATATTTTGGACGAATTTTTAAAGAATTTTCAAATTTTCAGAAAGGAGGTTCCAGATGAGGTCAAAAACTACATAGTCAGATCTTCACCAAACTTTGCAGGAATACTTTGCATGTCAAGACACGTGGAAAAAACGTACAAAACAAGAGATCGGAGACATCAAGATTTTCGACGAATTTTTTAAGAATTTTCAAATTTTCAGATGGGAGGTTCCAGATAAGGTCAAAAACGACATACTCAGATCTTCACCAAACTTTGCATGGATACATTGGATGTCAAGACACGTGGAAAAAACATACAAAACATAGGATTGGTGACATCAAGATTTTGGACGAATTTTTTAAGAATTTTCAAATTTTCAGATAGGAGGTTCCATATAAGGTCAAAAACTACATACTCAGATCTTCACCAAACTTTGCAGGGATACATTGGATGTCAAGACACGTGGAAAAAACGTACAAAACAAGAGATTGGAGACATCAAGATTTTCGACGAATTTTTTAAGAATTTTCAAATTTTCAGAAAGGATGTTCCAGATAAGGTCAAAAACGACATACTCAGATCTTCACCAAACTTTGCAGGGATACATTGGAGGTCGAGACACGTGGAAAAAACGTACAAAACAAGAGATTGGAGACATCAAGATTTTGGACGAATTTTTTAAGAATTTTCAAATTTTCAGAAAGGAGGTTCCGTATAAGGTCAAAAACTACATACTCAGATCTTCACCAAACTTTGCAGGGATACATTGGATGTCAAGACACGTGGAAAAAACGTACAAAACAAGAGATTGGGGTCATCAAGATTTTGGACGAATTTTTTAAGAATTTTCAAATTTTCAGATAGGAGGTTCCATATAAGGTCAAAAACTACATACTCAGATCTTCACCAAACTTTGCAGGGATACATTGGATGTCAAGACACGTGGAAAAAACGTACAAAACAAGAGATTGGAGACATCAAGATTTTCGACAAATTTTTTAAGAATTTTCAAATTTTCAGATGGGAGGTTCCAGATAAGGTCAAAAACGACATACTCAGATCTTCACCAAACTTTGCAGGGATACATTGAATGTCAAGACACGTGGAAAAAACGTACAAAACAAGAGATTGGGGTCATCAAGATTTTGCACGGATTTTTTAGGAATTTTCGAATTTCCAGATGGGAGGTTCCAGATAAGGTCAAAAACTACATACTCAGATCTTCACCAAACTTTGCATGGATACATTATGTGTCAAGACACGTGGAAAAAACGTACAAAACAAGAGATTGGAGACATCAAGATTTTGGTCGAATTTTTTAACAATTTTCAAATTTTCAGAAAGGATGTTCCAGATAAGGTCAAAAACGACAAACTCAGATCTTCACCAAACTTTGCAGGGATACATTGGATGTCAAGACACGTGGAAAAAACGTACAAAACAAGAGATTGGAGACATCAAGATTTTGGACGAATTTTTTAAGAATTTTCAAATTTTCAGATAGGAGGTTCCAGATAAGGTCAAAAACTACATACTCAGATCTTCACCAAACTTTGCAGGGATACATTGGATGTCAAGACACGTGGAAAAACCGTACAAAACAAGAGATTGGGGTCAACAAGATTTTGGACGGATTTTTTAGGAATTTTCAAATTTTCAGATGGGAGGTTCCAGATAAGGTCAAAAACTACATACTCAGATCTTCACCAAACTCTGCAGGGATACATTGTATGTCAAGACACGTGGAAAAAACATACAAAACATAGGATTTGGGACATCAAGATTTTGTTAAATTTTTTTAAGAATTTTCAAATTTTCAGATGGGAGGTTCCATATAAGGTCAAAAACTACATACTCAGATCTTCACCAAACATTGCAGGGTTACATTGGATGTCAAGACACGTGGAAAGAACGTACAAAACAAGAGATTGGAGACATCAAGATTTTGGACGAATTTTTTAAGAATTTTCAAATTTTCAGATAGGAGGTTCCATATAAGGTCAAAAACTACATACTCAGATCTTCACCAAACATTGCAGGGATACATTGGATGTCAAGACACGTGGAAAAAACGTACAAAACAAGAGATTGGAGACATCAAGATTTTGGAGGATTTTTTTAAGAATTTTCAAATTTTCAGATAGGAGGTTCCAGATAAGGTCAAAAACTACATACTCAGATCTTCACCAAACGTTTCAGGGATACTTTGCATGTCAAGACACGTGGAAAAAACGTACAAAACAAGAGATTGGAGACATAAAGATTTTCGACGATTTTTTTAAGAATTTTCAAATTTTCAGATGGGAGGTTCCAGATAAGGTCAAAAACTACATACTCAGATCTTCACCAAACTTTGCAGGGATACATTATGTGTCAAGACACGTGGAAAAAACGTACAAAACAAGAGATAGGAGACATCAAGATTTTGGACGAATTTTTTAAGAATTTTCAAATTTTCAGATGGGAGGTTCCAGATAAGGTCAAAAACTACATACTCAGATCTTCACCAAACTTTGCAGGGATACATTGGATGTCAAGACACGTGGAAAAAACGTACAAAACAAGAGATAGGAGACATCAAGATTTTGGACGAATTTTTTAACAATTTTCAAATTTTCAGAAAGGATGTTCCAGATAAGGTCAAAAACGACATACTCTGATCTTCACCAAACTTTGCAGGGATACATTGGATATCAAGACACGTGGAAAAAACGTACAAAACAAGAGATTGGAGACATCAAGATTTTGGACGAATTTTTTAAGAATTTTCAAATTTTCAGATAGGAGGTTCCAGATAAGGTCAAAAACTACATACTCAGATCTTCACCAAACTTTGCAGGGATACATTGGATGTCAAGACACGTGGAAAAAACGTACAAAACAAGAGATTGGGGTCATCAAGATTTTGGACGGATTTTTTAGGAATTTTCAAATTTTCAGATGGGAGGTTCCAGATAAGGTCAAAAACTACATACTCAGATCTTCACCAAACATTGCAGGGATACATTGGATGTCAAGACACGTGGAAAAAACGTACAAAACAAGAGATTGGAGACATCAAGATTTTGGACGAATTTTTTAAGAATTTTCAAATTTTCAGATAGGAGGTTCCAGATGAGGTCAAAAACTACATACCCAGATCTTCACCAAACTTTGCAGGAATACTTTGCATGTCAAGACACGTGGAAAAAACGTACAAAACAAGAGATCGGAGACATCAAGATTTTCGACGAATTTTTTAAGAATTTTCAAATTTTCAGATGGGAGGTTCCAGATAAGGTCAAAAACGACATACTCAGATCTTCACCAAACTTTGCATGGATACATTGGATGTCAAGACACGTGGAAAAAACATACAAAACATAGGATTGGTGACATCAAGATTTTCGACGAATTTTTTAAGAATTTTCAAATTTTCAGATAGGAGGATCCATATAAGGTCAAAAACTACATGCTCAGATCTTCACCAAACTTTGCAGGGATACATTGGATGTCAAGACACGTGGAAAAAACGTACAAAACAAGAGATTGGAGACATCAAGATTATGGACGAATTTTTTGAGAATTTTCAAATTTTCAGAAAGGAGGTTCCATATAAGGTCAAAAACTACATACTCAGATCTTCACCAAACTTTGCAGGGGTACATTGGATGTCAAGAAACGTGGAAAAAACGTACAAAACAAGAGATTGGAGACATCAAGATTTTCGACGAATTTTTTAAGAATTTTCAAATTTTCAGAAAGGATGTTCCAGATAAGGTCAAAAACGACATACTCAGATCTTCACTAACTTTGCAGGGATACATTGGAGGTCGAGACACGTGGAAAAAACGTACAAACAAGAGATTGGAGACATCAAGATTTTGGACGAATTTTTGAAGAATTTTCAAATTTTCAGATAGGAGGTTCCAGATAAGGTCAAAAACTACATACTCAGATCTCCACCAAACATTGCAGGGATACATTGGATGTCAAGACACGTGGAAAAAACGTACAAAGCAAGAGATTGGAGACATCAAGATTTTCGACGAATTTTTGAAGAATTTTCAAATTTTCAGATAGGAGGTTCCAGATAAGGTCAAAAACTACATACTCAGATCTTCACCAAACGTTGCAGGGATACTTTGCATGTCAAGACACGTGGAAAAAACGTACAAAACAAGAGATTGGAGACATCAAGATTTTCGACGAATTTTTTAAGAATTTTCAAATTTTCGGATGGGAGGTTCCAGATAAGGTCAAAAACGACATACTCAGATCTTCACCAAACTTTGCATGGATACATTGGATGTCAAGACACGTGGAAAAAACGTACAAAACAAGAGATTGGAGACATCAAGATTTTGGACGAATTTTTTAAGAATTCTCAAATTTTCAGAAAGGAGGTTCCATATAAGGTCAAAAACTACATACTCAGATCTTCACCAAACTTTGCAGGGATACATTGGATGTCAAGACACGTGGAAAAAACGTACAAAACAAGAGATTGGGGTCTTCAAGATTTTGGACGAATTTTTTAAGAATTTTCAAATTTTCAGAAAGGAGGTTCCATATAAGGTCAAAAACTACATACTTTCAGATCTTCACCAAACTTTGCAGGGATACATTGAATGTCAAGACACGTGGAAAAAACGTACAAAACAAGAGATTGTGGTCATCAAGATTTTGGACGGATTTTTTAGGAATTTTCAAATTTTCAGATGGGAGGTTCCAGATAAGGTCAAAAACTACATACTCAGATCTTCACCAAACTTTGCAGGGATACATTGGATGTCAAGACACGTGGAAAAAACGTACAAAACAAGAGATTGGAGACATCAAGATTTTGGACGAATTTTTTAAGAATTTTCAAATTTTCAGATAGGAGGTTCCATATAAGGTCAAAAACTACATACTCAGATCTTCACCAAACTTTGCATGGATACATTATGTGTCAAGACACGTGGAAAAAACGTACAAAACAAGAGATTGGAGACATCAAGATTTTGGTCGAATTTTTTAAGAATTTTCAAATTTTCAGATGGGAGGTTCCAGATAAGGTCAAAAACTACATACTCAGATCTTCACCAAACTTTGCAGGGATACATTGGATGTCAAGACACGTGGAAAAAACGTACAAAACAAGAGATAGGAGACATCAAGATTTTGGACGAATTTTTTAACAATTTTCAAATTTTCAGAAAGGATGTTCCAGATAAGGTCAAAAACGACATACTCAGATCTTCACCAAACTTTGCAGGGATACATTGGATATCAAGACACGTGGAAAAAACGTACAAAACAAGAGATTGGAGACATCAAGATTTTGGACGAATTTTTTAAGAATTTTCAAATTTTCAGATAGGAGGTTCCAGATAAGGTCAAAAACTACATACTCAGATCTTCACCAAACTTTGCAGGGATACATTGGATGTCAAGACACGTGGAAAAAACGTACAAAACAAGAGATTGGAGACATCAAGATTTTGGACGAATTTTTAAAGAATTTTCAAATTTTCAGATAGGAGGTTCCAGATGAGGTCAAAAACTACATACTCAGATCTTCACCAAACTTTGCAGGAATACTTTGCATGTCAAGACACGTGGAAAAAACGTACAAAACAAGAGATCGGAGACATCAAGATTTTCGACGAATTTTTTAAGAATTTTCAAATTTTCAGATGGGAGGTTCCAGATAAGGTCAAAAACGACATACTCAGATCTTCACCAAACTTTGCAGGGATCCATTGGAGGTCGAGACACGTGGAAAAAACGTACAAAACAAGAGATTGGAGACATCAAGATTTTGGACGAATTTTTTAAGAATTTTCAAATTTTCAGATAGGAGGTTCCATATAAGGTCAAAAACTACATACTCAGATCTTCACCAAACTTTGCAGGGATACATTGGATGTCAAGACACGTGGAAAAAACGTACAAAACAAGAGATTGGAGACATCAAGATTTTGGACGATTTTTTTAAAAATTTTCAAATTTTCAGAAATGCGGTTCCAGATAAGGTCAAAAACTACATACTCAGATCTTCACCAAACTTTGCAGGGATACATTGGATGTCAAGACACGTGGAAAAAACATACAAAACATAGGATTGGGGACATCAAGATTTTGTTAAATTCTTTTAAGAATTTTCAAATTTTCAGATAGGAGGTTCCATATAAGGTCAAAAACTACATACTCAGATCTTCACCAAACATGGCAGGGATACATTGGATGTCAAGACACGTGGAAAGAACGTACAAAACAAGAGATTGGAGACATCAAGATTTTGGACGAATTTTTTAAGAATTTTCAAATTTTCAGATAGGAGGCTCCATATAAGGTCAAAAACTACATACTCAGATCTTCACCAAACATTGCAGGGATACATTGGATGTCAAGACACGTGGAAAAAACGTACAAAACAAGAGATTGGAGACATCAAGATTTTGGACGAATTTTTTAAGAATTTTCAAATTTTCAGATAGGAGGTTCCAGATAAGGTCAAAAACTACATACTCAGATCTTCACCAAACTTTGCATGGATACATTGGATGTCAAGACACGTGGAAAAAACGTACAAAACAAGAGATAGGAGACATCAAGATTTTGGACGAATTTTTTAACAATTTTCAAATTTTCAGAAAGGATGTTCCAGATAAGGTCAAAAACGACGTACTCAGATCTTCACCAAACTTTGCAGGGATACATTGGATATCAAGACACGTGGAAAAAACGTACAAAACAAGAGATTGGAGACATCAAGATTTTGGACGAATTTTTTAAGAATTTTCAAATTTTCAGATAGGAGGTTCCAGATAAGGTCAAAAACTACATACTCAGATCTTCACCAAACTTTGCAGGGATACATTGGATGTCAAGACACGTGGAAAAAACGTACAAAACAAGAGATTGGAGACATCAAGATTTTGGACGATTTTTTTAAGAATTTTCAAATTTTCAGAAATGCGGTTCCAGATAAGGTCAAAAACTACATACTCAGATCTTCACCAAACTTTGCAGGGATACATTGGATGTCAAGACACGTGGAAAAAACGTACAAAACAAGAGATTGGGGTCAACAAAATTTTGGACGGATTTTTTAGGAATTTTCAAATTTTCAGATGGGAGGTTCCAGATAAGGTCAAAAACTACATACTCAGATCTTCACCAAACTCTGCAGGGATACATTGTATGTCAAGACACGTGGAAAAAACATACAAAACATAGGATTGGGGACATCAAGATTTTGTTAAATTTTTTTAAGAATTTTCAAATTTTCAGATAGGAGGTTCCATATAAGGTCAAAAACTACATACTCAGATCTTCACCAAACATTGCAGGGATACATTGGATGTCAAGACACGTGGAAAGAACGTACAAAACAAGAGATTGGAGACATCAAGATTTTGGACGAATTTTTTAAGAATTTTCAAATTTTCAGATAGGAGGTTCCATATAAGGTCAAAAACTACATACTCAGATCTTCACCAAACATTGCAGGGATACATTGGATGTCAAGACACGTGGAAAAAACGTACAAAACAAGAGATTGGAGACATCAAGATTTTGGACGAATTTTTTAAGAATTTTCAAATTTTCAGATAGGAGGTTCCAGATAAGGTCAAAAACTACATACTCAGATCTTCACCAAACGTTGCAGGGATACTTTGCATGTCAAGACACGTGGAAAAAACGTACAAAACAAGAGATTGGAGACATCAAGATTTTCGACGAATTTTTTAAGAATTTTCAAATTTTCAGATGGGAGGTTCCAGATAAGGTCAAAAACTACATACTCAGATCTTCACCAAACTCTGCAGGGATACATTGGATGTCAAGACACGTGGAAAAAACATACAAAACATAGGATTGGGGACATCAAGATTTTGGTCAAATTTTTTAAGAATTTTCAAATTTTCAGATAGGAGGTTCCATATAAGGTCAAAAACTACATACTCAGATCTTCACCAAACTTTGCATGGATACATTATGTGTCAAGACACGTGGAAAAAACGTACAAAAGAAGAGATTGGAGACATCAAGATTTTGGTCGAATTTTTTAAGAATTTTCAAATTTTCAGATGGGAGGTTCCAGATAAGGTCAAAAACTACATACTCAGATCTTCACCAAACTTTGCAGGGATACATTGGATGTCAAGACACGTGGAAAAAACGTACAAAACAAGAGATAGGAGACATCAAGATTTTGGACGAATTTTTTAACAATTTTCAAATTTTCAGAAAGGATGTTCCAGATAAGGTCAAAAACGACATACTCAGATCTTCACCAAACTTTGCAGGGATACATTGGATATCAAGACACGTGGAAAAAACGTACAAAACAAGAGATTGGAGACATCAAGATTTTGGACGAATTTTTTAAGAATTTTCAAATTTTCAGATAGGAGGTTCCAGATAAGGTCAAAAACTACATACTCAGATCTTCACCAAACTTTGCAGGGATACATTGGATGTCAAGACACGTGGAAAAAACGTACAAAACAAGAGATTGGGGTCATCAAGATTTTGGACGGATTTTTTAGGAATTTTCAAATTTTCAGATGGGAGGTTCCAGATAAGGTCAAAAACTACATACTCAGATCTTCACCAAACATTGCAGGGATACATTGGATGTCAAGACACGTGGAAAAAACGTACAAAACAAGAGATTGGAGACATCAATATTTTGGACGAATTTTTAAAGAATTTTCAAATTTTCAGAAAGGAGGTTCCAGATGAGGTCAAAAACTACATAGTCAGATCTTCACCAAACTTTGCAGGAATACTTTGCATGTCAAGACACGTGGAAAAAACGTACAAAACAAGAGATCGGAGACATCAAGATTTTCGACGAATTTTTTAAGAATTTTCAAATTTTCAGATGGGAGGTTCCAGATAAGGTCAAAAACGACATACTCAGATCTTCACCAAACTTTGCATGGATACATTGGATGTCAAGACACGTGGAAAAAACATACAAAACATAGGATTGGTGACATCAAGATTTTGGACGAATTTTTTAAGAATTTTCAAATTTTCAGATAGGAGGTTCCATATAAGGTCAAAAACTACATACTCAGATCTTCACCAAACTTTGCAGGGATACATTGGATGTCAAGACACGTGGAAAAAACGTACAAAACAAGAGATTGGAGACATCAAGATTTTCGACGAATTTTTTAAGAATTTTCAAATTTTCAGAAAGGATGTTCCAGATAAGGTCAAAAACGACATACTCAGATCTTCACCAAACTTTGCAGGGATACATTGGAGGTCGAGACACGTGGAAAAAACGTACAAAACAAGAGATTGGAGACATCAAGATTTTGGACGAATTTTTGAAGAATTTTCAAATTTTCAGATAGGAGGTTCCAGATAAGGTCAAAAACTACATACTCAGATCTCAACCAAACATTGCAGGGATACATTGGATGTCAAGACACGTGGAAAAAACGTACAAAACAAGAGATTGGAGACATCAAGATTTTCGACGAATTTTTGAAGAATTTTCAAATTTTCAGATAGGAGGTTCCAGATAAGGTCAAAAACTACATACTCAGATCTTCACCAAACGTTGCAGGGATACTTTGCATGTCAAGACACGTGGAAAAAACGTGCAAAACAAGAGATTGGAGACATCAAGATTTTCGACGAATTTTTTAAGAATTTTCAAATTTTCAGATGGGAGGTTCCAGATAAGGTCAAAAACGACATACTCAGATCTTCACCAAACTTTGCATGGATACATTGGATGTCAAGACACGTGGAAAAAACGTACAAAACAAGAGATTGGAGACATCAAGATTTTGGACGAATTTTTTAAGAATTCTCAAATTTTCAGAAAGGAGGTTCCATATAAGGTCAAAAACTACAAACTCAGATCTTCACCAAACTTTGCAGGGATACATTGGATGTCAAGACACGTGGAAAAAACGTACAAAACAAGATATTGGGGTCATCAAGATTTTGGACGAATTTTTTAAGAATTTTCAAATTTTCAGAAAGGAGGTTCCATATAAGGTCAAAAACTACATACTCAGATCTTCACCAAACTTTGCAGGGATACATTGAATGTCAAGACACGTGGAAAAAACGTACAAAACAAGAGATTGGGGTCATCAAGATTTTGGACGGATTTTTTAGGAATTTTCAAATTTTCAGATGGGAGGTTCCAGATAAGGTCAAAAACTACATACTCAGATCTTCACCAAACTTTGAAGGGATACATTGGATGTCAAGACACGTGGAAAAAACGTACAAAACAAGAGATTGGAGACATCAAGATTTTGGACGAATTTTTTAAGAATTTTTAAATTTTCAGATAGGAGGTTCCATATAAGGTCAAAAACTACATACTCAGATCTTCACCAAACTTTGCATGGATACATTATGTGTCAAGACACGTGGAAAAAACGTACAAAACAAGAGATTGGAGACATCAAGATATTGGTCGAATTTTTTAAGAATTTTCAAATTTTCAGATGGGAGGTTCCAGATAAGGTCAAAAACTACATACTCAGATCTTCACCAAACTTTGCAGGGATACATTGGATGTCAAGACACGTGGAAAAAACGTACAAAACAAGAGATAGGAGACATCAAGATTTTGGACGAATTTTTTAACAATTTTCAAATTTTCAGAAAGGATGTTCCAGATAAGGTCAAAAACGACATACTCAGATCTTCACCAAACTTTGCAGGGATACATTGGATATCAAGACACGTGGAAAAAACGTACAAAACAAGAGATTGGAGACATCAAGATTTTGGACGAATTTTTTAAGAATTTTCAAATTTTCAGATAGGAGGTTCCAGATAAGATCAAAAACTACATACTCAGATCTTCACCAAACTTTGCAGGGATACATTGGATGTCAAGACACGTGGAAAAAACGTACAAAACAAGAGATTGGGGTCATCAAGATTTTGGACGGATTTTTTAGGAATTTTCAAATTTTCAGATGGGAGGTTCCAGATAAGGTCAAAAACTACATACTCAGATCTTCACCAAACATTGCAGGGATACATTGGATGTCAAGACACGTGGAAAAAACGTACAAAACAAGAGATTGGAGACATCAAGATTTTGGACGAATTTTTTAAGAATTTTCAAATTTTCAGATGGGAGGTTCCAGATAAGGTCAAAAACGACATACTCAGATCTTCACCAAACTTTGCAGGGATACATTGGATATCAAGACACGTGGAAAAAACGTACAAAACAAGAGATTGGAGACATCAAGATTTTGGACGAATTTTTTAAGAATTTTCAAATTTTCAGATAGGAGGTTCCAGATAAGATCAAAAACTACATACTCAGATCTTCACCAAACTTTGCAGGGATACATTGGATGTCAAGACACGTGGAAAAAACGTACAAAACAAGAGATTGGGGTCATCAAGATTTTGGACGGATTTTTTAGGAATTTTCAAATTTTCAGATGGGAGGTTCCAGATAAGGTCAAAAACTACATACTCAGATCTTCACCAAACATTGCAGGGATACATTGGATGTCAAGACACGTGGAAAAAACGTACAAAACAAGAGATTGGAGACATCAAGATTTTGGACGAATTTTTTAAGAATTTTCAAATTTTCAGATAGGAGGTTCCAGATAAGATCAAAAACTACATACTCAGATCTTCACCAAACTTTGCAGGGATACATTGGATGTCAAGACACGTGGAAAAAACGTACAAAACAAGAGATTGGGGTCATCAAGATTTTGGACGGATTTTTTAGGAATTTTCAAATTTTCAGATGGGAGGTTCCAGATAAGGTCAAAAACTACATACTCAGATCTTCACCAAACATTGCAGGGATACATTGGATGTCAAGACACGTGGAAAAAACGTACAAAACAAGAGATTGGAGACATCAAGATTTTGGACGAATTTTTTAAGAATTTTCAAATTTTCAGATAGGAGGTTCCAGATGAGGTCAAAAACTACATACTCAGATCTTCACCAAACTTTGCAGGGATCCATTGGAGGTCGAGACACGTGGAAAAAACGTACAAAACAAGAGATTGGAGACATCAAGATTTTGGACGAATTTTTGAAGAATTTTCAAATTTTCAGATAGGAGGTTCCAGATAAGGTCTAAAACTACATACTCAGATCTCCACCAAACATTGCAGGAATACATTGGATGTCAAGACACGTGGAAAAAACGTACAAAACAAGAGATTGAAGACATCAAGATTTTCGACGAATTTTTTAAGAATTTTTAAATTTTCAGATAGGAGGTTCCATATAAGGTCAAAAACTACATACTCAGATCTTCACCAAACTTTGCATGGATACATTATGTGTCAAGACACGTGGAAAAAACGTACAAAACAAGAGATTGGAGACATCAAGATATTGGTCGAATTTTTTAAGAATTTTCAAATTTTCAGATGGGAGGTTCCAGATAAGGTCAAAAACTACATACTCAGATCTTCACCAAACTTTGCAGGGATACATTGGATGTCAAGACACGTGGAAAAAACGTACAAAACAAGAGATTGGAGACATCAAGATTTTCGACGAATTTTTTAAGAATTTTCAAATTTTCAGAAAGGATGTTCCAGATAAGGTCAAAAACGACATACTCAGATCTTCACCAAACTTTGCAGGGATCCATTGGAGGTCGAGACACGTGGAAAAAACGTACAAAACAAGAGATTGGAGACATCAAGATTTTGGACGAATTTTTGAAGAATTTTCAAATTTTCAGATAGGAGGTTCCAGATAAGGTCTAAAACTACATACTCAGATCTCCACCAAACATTGCAGGAATACATTGGATGTCAAGACACGTGGAAAAAACGTACAAAACAAGAGATTGGAGACATCAAGATTTTCGACGAATTTTTGAAGAATTTTCAAATTTTCAGATAGGAGGTTCCAGATAAGGTCAAAAACTACATACTCAGATCTTCACCAAACGTTGCAGGGATACTTTGCATGTCAAGACACGTGGAAAAAACGTACAAAACAAAAGATTGGAGACATCAAGATTTTCGACGAATTTTTTAAGAATTTTCAAATTTTCAGATGGGAGGTTCCAGATAAGGTCAAAAACGACATACTCAGATCTTCACCAAACTTTGCATGGATACATTGGATGTCAAGACACGTGGAAAAAACGTACAAAACAAGAGATTGGAGACATCAAGATTTTGGACGAATTTTTTAAGAATTCTCAAATTTTCAGAAAGGAGGTTCCATATAAGGTCAAAAACTACATACTCAGATCTTCACCAAACTTTGCAGGGATACTTTGGATGTCAAGACACGTGGAAAAAACGTACAAAACAAGAGATTGGGGTCATCAAGATTTTGGACGAATTTTTTAAGAATTTTCAAATTTTCAGATGGGAGGTTCAATATAAGGTCAAAAACTACATACTCAGATCTTCACCAAACTTTGCATGGATACATTGGATGTCAAGACACGTGGAAAAAACATACAAAACATAGGATTCGGAACATCAAGATTTTGGTCGAATTTTTTAAGAATTTTCAAATTTTCAGATGGGAGGTTCCAGATAAGGTCAAAAACTACATACTCAGATCTTCACCAAACTTTGCAGGGATACATTGGATGTCAAGACACGTGGAAAAAACGTACAAAACAAGAGATAGGAGACATCAAGATTTTGGACGAATTTTTTAACAATTTTCAAATTTTCAGAAAGGATGTTCCAGATAAGGTCAAAAACGACATACTCAGATCTTCACCAAACTTTGCAGGGATACATTGGATATCAAGACACGTGGAAAAAACGTACAAAACAAGAGATTGGAGACATCAAGATTTTGGACGAATTTTTTAAGAATTTTCAAATTTTCAGATAGGAGGTTCCAGATAAGGTCAAAAACTACATACTCAGATCTTCACCAAACTTTGCAGGGATACATTGGATGTCAAGACACGTGGAAAAAACGTACAAAACAAGAGATTGGGGTCATCAAGATTTTGGACGGATTTTTTAGGAATTTTCAAATTTTCAGATGGGAGGTTCCAGATAAGGTCAAAAACTACAAACTCAGATCTTCACCAAACATTGCAGGGATACATTGGATGTCAAGACACGTGGAAAAAACGTACAAAACAAGAGATTGGAGACATCAATATTTTGGACGAATTTTTAAAGAATTTTCAAATTTTCAGAAAGGAGGTTCCAGATGAGGTCAAAAACTACATAGTCAGATCTTCACCAAACTTTGCAGGAATACTTTGCATGTCAAGACACGTGGAAAAAACGTACAAAACAAGAGATCGGAGACATCAAGATTTTCGACGAATTTTTTAAGAATTTTCAAATTTTCAGATGGGAGGTTCCAGATAAGGTCAAAAACGACATACTCAGATCTTCACCAAACTTTGCATGGATACATTGGATGTCAAGACACGTGGAAAAAACATACAAAACATAGGATTGGTGACATCAAGATTTTGGACGAATTTTTTAAGAATTTTCAAATTTTCAGATAGGAGGTTCCATATAAGGTCAAAAACTACATACTCAGATCTTCACCAAACTTTGCAGGGATACATTGGATGTCAAGACACGTGGAAAAAACGTACAAAACAAGGGATTGGAGACATCAAGATTTTCGACGAATTTTTTAAGAATTTTCAAATTTTCAGAAAGGATGTTCCAGATAAGGTCAAAAACGACATACTCAGATCTTCACCAAACTTTGCAGGGATACATTGGAGGTCGAGACACGTGGAAAAAACGTACAAAACAAGAGATTGGAGACATCAAGATTTTGGACGAATTTTTGAAGAATTTTCAAATTTTCAGATAGGAGGTTCCAGATAAGGTCAAAAACTACATACTCAGATCTCAACCAAACATTGCAGGGATACATTGGATGTCAAGACACGTGGAAAAAACGTACAAAACAAGAGATTGGAGACATCAAGATTTTCGACGAATTTTTGAAGAATTTTCAAATTTTCAGATAGGAGGTTCCAGATAAGGTCAAAAACTACATACTCAGATCTTCACCAAACGTTGCAGGGATACTTTGCATGTCAAGACACGTGGAAAAAACGTACAAAACAAGAGATTGGAGACATCAAGATTTTCGACGAATTTTTTAAGAATTTTCAAATTTTCAGATGGGAGGTTCCAGATAAGGTCAAAAACGACATACTCAGATCTTCACCAAACTTTGCATGGATACATTGGATGTCAAGACACGTGGAAAAAACGTACAAAACAAGAGATTGGAGACATCAAGATTTTGGACGAATTTTTTAAGAATTCTCAAATTTTCAGAAAGGAGGTTCCATATAAGGTCAAAAACTACAAACTCAGATCTTCACCAAACTTTGCAGGGATACATTGGATGTCAAGACACGTGGAAAAAACGTACAAAACAAGATATTGGGGTCATCAAGATTTTGGACGAATTTTTTAAGAATTTTCAAATTTTCAGAAAGGAGGTTCCATATAAGGTCAAAAACTACATACTCAGATCTTCACCAAACTTTGCAGGGATACATTGAATGTCAAGACACGTGGAAAAAACGTACAAAACAAGAGATTGGGGTCATCAAGATTTTGGACGGATTTTTTAGGAATTTTCAAATTTTCAGATGGGAGGTTCCAGATAAGGTCAAAACTACATACTCAGATCTTCACCAAACTTTGAAGGGATACATTGGATGTCAAGACACGTGGAAAAAACGTACAAAACAAGAGATTGGAGACATCAAGATTTTGGACGAATTTTTTAAGAATTTTTAAATTTTCAGATAGGAGGTTCCATATAAGGTCAAAAACTACATACTCAGATCTTCACCAAACTTTGCATGGATACATTATGTGTCAAGACACGTGGAAAAAACGTACAAAACAAGAGATTGGAGACATCAAGATATTGGTCGAATTTTTTAAGAATTTTCAAATTTTCAGATGGGAGGTTCCAGATAAGGTCAAAAACTACATACTCAGATCTTCACCAAACTTTGCAGGGATACATTGGATGTCAAGACACGTGGAAAAAACGTACAAAACAAGAGATAGGAGACATCAAGATTTTGGACGAATTTTTTAACAATTTTCAAATTTTCAGAAAGGATGTTCCAGATAAGGTCAAAAACGACATACTCAGATCTTCACCAAACTTTGCAGGGATACATTGGATATCAAGACACGTGGAAAAAACGTACAAAACAAGAGATTGGAGACATCAAGATTTTGGACGAATTTTTTAAGAATTTTCAAATTTTCAGATAGGAGGTTCCAGATAAGATCAAAAACTACATACTCAGATCTTCACCAAACTTTGCAGGGATACATTGGATGTCAAGACACGTGGAAAAAACGTACAAAACAAGAGATTGGGGTCATCAAGATTTTGGACGGATTTTTTAGGAATTTTCAAATTTTCAGATGGGAGGTTCCAGATAAGGTCAAAAACTACATACTCAGATCTTCACCAAACATTGCAGGGATACATTGGATGTCAAGACACGTGGAAAAAACGTACAAAACAAGAGATTGGAGACATCAAGATTTTGGACGAATTTTTTAAGAATTTTCAAATTTTCAGATGGGAGGTTCCAGATAAGGTCAAAAACGACATACTCAGATCTTCACCAAACTTTGCAGGGATACATTGGATATCAAGACACGTGGAAAAAACGTACAAAACAAGAGATTGGAGACATCAAGATTTTGGACGAATTTTTTAAGAATTTTCAAATTTTCAGATAGGAGGTTCCAGATAAGATCAAAAACTACATACTCAGATCTTCACCAAACTTTGCAGGGATACATTGGATGTCAAGACACGTGGAAAAAACGTACAAAACAAGAGATTGGGGTCATCAAGATTTTGGACGGATTTTTTAGGAATTTTCAAATTTTCAGATGGGAGGTTCCAGATAAGGTCAAAAACTACATACTCAGATCTTCACCAAACATTGCAGGGATACATTGGATGTCAAGACACGTGGAAAAAACGTACAAAACAAGAGATTGGAGACATCAAGATTTTGGACGAATTTTTTAAGAATTTTCAAATTTTCAGATAGGAGGTTCCAGATAAGATCAAAAACTACATACTCAGATCTTCAACAAACTTTGCAGGGATACATTGGATGTCAAGACACGTGGAAAAAACGTACAAAACAAGAGATTGGGGTCATCAAGATTTTGGACGGATTTTTTAGGAATTTTCAAATTTTCAGATGGGAGGTTCCAGATAAGGTCAAAAACTACATACTCAGATCTTCACCAAACATTGCAGGGATACATTGGATGTCAAGACACGTGGAAAAAACGTACAAAACAAGAGATTGGAGACATCAAGATTTTGGACGAATTTTTTAAGAATTTTCAAATTTTCAGATAGGAGGTTCCAGATGAGGTCAAAAACTACATACTCAGATCTTCACCAAACTTTGCAGGGATCCATTGGAGGTCGAGACACGTGGAAAAAACGTACAAAACAAGAGATTGGAGACATCAAGATTTTGGACGAATTTTTGAAGAATTTTCAAATTTTCAGATAGGAGGTTCCAGATAAGGTCTAAAACTACATACTCAGATCTCCACCAAACATTGCAGGAATACATTGGATGTCAAGACACGTGGAAAAAACGTACAAAACAAGAGATTGAAGACATCAAGATTTTCGACGAATTTTTTAAGAATTTTTAAATTTTCAGATAGGAGGTTCCATATAAGGTCAAAAACTACATACTCAGATCTTCACCAAACTTTGCATGGATACATTATGTGTCAAGACACGTGGAAAAAACGTACAAAACAAGAGATTGGAGACATCAAGATATTGGTCGAATTTTTTAAGAATTTTCAAATTTTCAGATGGGAGGTTCCAGATAAGGTCAAAAACTACATACTCAGATCTTCACCAAACTTTGCAGGGATACATTGGATGTCAAGACACGTGGAAAAAACGTACAAAACAAGAGATTGGAGACATCAAGATTTTCGACGAATTTTTTAAGAATTTTCAAATTTTCAGAAAGGATGTTCCAGATAAGGTCAAAAACGACATACTCAGATCTTCACCAAACTTTGCAGGGATCCATTGGAGGTCGAGACACGTGGAAAAAACGTACAAAACAAGAGATTGGAGACATCAAGATTTTGGACGAATTTTTGAAGAATTTTCAAATTTTCAGATAGGAGGTTCCAGATAAGGTCTAAAACTACATACTCAGATCTCCACCAAACATTGCAGGAATACATTGGATGTCAAGACACGTGGAAAAAACGTACAAAACAAGAGATTGGAGACATCAAGATTTTCGACGAATTTTTGAAGAATTTTCAAATTTTCAGATAGGAGGTTCCAGATAAGGTCAAAAACTACATACTCAGATCTTCACCAAACGTTGCAGGGATACTTTGCATGTCAAGACACGTGGAAAAAACGTACAAAACAAAAGATTGGAGACATCAAGATTTTCGACGAATTTTTTAAGAATTTTCAAATTTTCAGATGGGAGGTTCCAGATAAGGTCAAAAACGACATACTCAGATCTTCACCAAACTTTGCATGGATACATTGGATGTCAAGACACGTGGAAAAAACGTACAAAACAAGAGATTGGAGACATCAAGATTTTGGACGAATTTTTTAAGAATTCTCAAATTTTCAGAAAGGAGGTTCCATATAAGGTCAAAAACTACATACTCAGATCTTCACCAAACTTTGCAGGGATACTTTGGATGTCAAGACACGTGGAAAAAACGTACAAAACAAGAGATTGGGGTCATCAAGATTTTGGACGAATTTTTTAAGAATTTTCAAATTTTCAGATGGGAGGTTCAATATAAGGTCAAAAACTACATACTCAGATCTTCACCAAACTTTGCATGGATACATTGGATGTCAAGACACGTGGAAAAAACATACAAAACATAGGATTCGGAACATCAAGATTTTGGTCGAATTTTTTAAGAATTTTCAAATTTTCAGATAGGAGGTTCCATATAAGGTCAAAAACTACATACTCAGATCTTCACCAAACATTGCAGGAATACATTGGATGTCAAGACACGTGGAAAAAACGTACAAAACAAGAGATTGGGGTCATCAAGATTTTGCACGGATTTTTTAGGAATTTTCAAATTTTCAGATGGGAGGTTCCAGATAAGGTCAAAAACTACATACTCAGATCTTCACCAAACTTTGCAGGAATACATTGGATGTCAAGACACGTGGAAAAAACGTACAAAACAAGAGATTGGAGACATCAAGATTTTGGACGAATTTTTTAAGAATTTTCAAATTTTCAGATAGGAGGTTCCATATAAGGTCAAAAACTACATACTCAGATCTTCACCAAACTTTGCATGGATACATTATGTGTCAAGACACGTGGAAAAAACGTACAAAACAAAAGATTGGAGACATCAAGATTTTGGTCGAATTTTTTAAGAATTTTCAAATTTTCAGATGGGAGGTTCCATATAAGGTCAAAAACTACATACTCAGATCTTCACCAAACTTTGCAGGGATACATTGGATGTCAAGACACGTGGAAAAAACGTACAAAAAAGAGATTGGAGACATAAAGATTTTGGACGAATTTTTTAACAATTTTCAAATTTTCAGAAAGGATGTTCCAGATAAGGTCAAAAACGACATACTCAGATCTTCACCAAACTTTGCAGGGATACATTGGATATCAAGACACGTGGAAAAAACGTACAAAACAAGAGATTGGAGACATCAAGATTTTGGACGAATTTTTTAAGAATTTTCAAATTTTCAGATAGGAGGTTCCAGATAAGGTCAAAAACTACATACTCAGATCTTCACCAAACTTTGCAGGGATACATTGGAGGTCGAGACACGTGGAAAAAAAGTACAAAACAAGAGATTGGGGTCATCAAGATTTTGGACGGATTTTTTAGGAATTTTCAAATTTTCAGATGGGAGGTTCCAGATAAGGTCAAAAACTACATACTCAGATCTTCACCAAACATTGCAGGGATACATAGGATGTCAAGACACGTGGAAAAAACGTACAAAACAAGAGATTGGAGACATCAAGATTTTGGACGAATTTTTTAAGAATTTTCAAATTTTCAGATGGGAGGTTCCAGATAAGGTCAAAAACGACATACTCAGATCTTCACCAAACTTTGCAGGGATCCATTGGAGGTCGAGACACGTGGAAAAAACGTACAAAACAAGAGATTGGAGACATCAAGATTTTGGACGAATTTTTTAAGAATTTTCAAATTTTCAGATGGGAGGTTCAATATAAGGTCAAAAACTACATACTCAGATCTTCACCAAACTTTGCATGGATACATTGGATGTCAAGACACGTGGAAAAAACATACAAAACATAGGATTCGGAACATCAAGATTTTGGTCGAATTTTTTAAGAATTTTCAAATTTTCAGATAGGAGGTTCCATATAAGGTCAAAAACTACATACTCAGATCTTCACCAAACATTGCAGGAATACATTGGATGTCAAGACACGTGGAAAAAACGTACAAAACAAGAGATTGGGGTCATCAAGATTTTGCACGGATTTTTTAGGAATTTTCAAATTTTCAGATGGGAGGTTCCAGATAAGGTCAAAAACTACATACTCAGATCTTCACCAAACTTTGCAGGGATACATTGGATGTCAAGACACGTGGAAAAAACGTACAAAACAAGAGATTGGAGACATCAAGATTTTGGACGAATTTTTTAAGAATTTTCAAATTTTCAGATAGGAGGTTCCATATAAGGTCAAAAACTACATACTCAGATCTTCACCAAACTTTGCATGGATACATTATGTGTCAAGACACGTGGAAAAAACGTACAAAACAAAAGATTGGAGACATCAAGATTTTGGTCGAATTTTTTAAGAATTTTCAAATTTTCAGATGGGAGGTTCCAGATAAGGTCAAAAACTACATACTCAGATCTTCACCAAACTTTGCAGGGATACATTGGATGTCAAGACACGTGGAAAAAACGTACAAAACAAGAGATTGGAGACATCAAGATTTTGGACGAATTTTTTAAGAATTTTTAAATTTTCAGATAGGAGGTTCCATATAAGGTCAAAAACTACATACTCAGATCTTCACCAAACTTTGCATGGATACATTATGTGTCAAGACACGTGGAAAAAACGTACAAAACAAGAGATTGGAGACATCCAGATATTGGTCGAATTTTTTAAGAATTTTCAAATTTTCAGATGGGAGGTTCCAGATAAGGTCAAAAACTACATACTCAGATCTTCACCAAACTTTGCAGGGATACATTGGATGTCAAGACACGAGGAAAAAACGTACAAAACAAGAGATTGGAGACATCAAGATTTTCGACGAATTTTTTAAGAATTTTCAAATTTTCAGAAAGGATGTTCCAGATAAGTTCAAAAACGACATACTCAGATCTTCACCAAACTTTGCAGGGATCCATTGGAGGTCGAGACACGTGGAAAAAACGTACAAAACAAGAGATTGGAGACATCAAGATTTTGGACGAATTTTTGAAGAATTTTCAAATTTTCAGATAGGAGGTTCCAGATAAGGTCTAAAACTACATACTCAGATCTCCACCAAACATTGCAGGAATACATTGGATGTCAAGACACGTGGAAAAAACGTACAAAACAAGAGATTGGAGACATCAAGATTTTCGACGAATTTTTGAAGAATTTTCAAATTTTCAGATAGGAGGTTCCAGATAAGGTCAAAAACTACATACTCAGATCTTCACCAAACGTTGCAGGGATACTTTGCATGTCAAGACACGTGGAAAAAACGTACAAAACAAAAGATTGGAGACATCAAGATTTTCGACGAATTTTTTAAGAATTTTCAAATTTTCAGATGGGAGGTTCCAGATAAGGTCAAAAACGACATACTCAGATCTTCACCAAACTTTGCATGGATACATTGGATGTCAAGACACGTGGAAAAAACGTACAAAACAAGAGATTGGAGACATCAAGATTTTGGACGAATTTTTTAAGAATTCTCAAATTTTCAGAAAGGAGGTTCCATATAAGGTCAAAAACTACATACTCAGATCTTCACCAAACTTTGCAGGGATACTTTGGATGTCAAGACACGTGGAAAAAACGTACAAAACAAGAGATTGGGGTCATCAAGATTTTGGACGAATTTTTTAAGAATTTTCAAATTTTCAGATGGGAGGTTCAATATAAGGTCAAAAACTACATACTCAGATCTTCACCAAACTTTGCATGGATACTTTGAATGTCAAGACACGTGGAAAAAACATACAAAACATAGGATTCGGAACATCAAGATTTTGGTCGAATTTTTTAAGAATTTTCAAATTTTCAGATAGGAGGTTCCATATAAGGTCAAAAACTACATACTCAGATCTTCACCAAACATTGCAGGAATACATTGGATGTCAAGACACGTGGAAAAAACGTACAAAACAAGAGATTGGGGTCATCAAGATTTTGCACGGATTTTTTAGGAATTTTCAAATTTTCAGATGGGAGGTTCCAGATAAGGTCAAAAACTACATACTCAGATCTTCACCAAACTTTGCAGGGATACATTGGATGTCAAGACACGTGGAAAAAACGTACAAAACAAGAGATTGGAGACATCAAGATTTTGGACGAATTTTTTAAGAATTTTCAAATTTTCAGATAGGAGGTTCCATATAAGGTCAAAAACTACATACTCAGATCTTCACCAAACTTTGCATGGATACATTATGTGTCAAGACACGTGGAAAAAACGTACAAAACAAAAGATTGGAGACATCAAGATTTTGGTCGAATTTTTTAAGAATTTTCAAATTTTCAGATGGGAGGTTCCAGATAAGGTCAAAAACTACATACTCAGATCTTCACCAAACTTTGCAGGGATACATTGGATATCAAGACACGTGGAAAAAACGTACAAAACAAGAGATTGGAGACATCAAGATTTTGGACGAATTTTTTAAGAATTTTCAAATTTTCAGATAGGAGGTTCCAGATAAGATCAAAAACTACATACTCAGATCTTCACCAAACTTTGCAGGGATACATTGGATGTCAAGACACGTGGAAAAAACGTACAAAACAAGAGATTGGGGTCATCAAGATTTTGGACGGATTTTTTAGGAATTTTCAAATTTTCAGATGGGAGGTTCCAGATAAGGTCAAAAACTACATACTCAGATCTTCACCAAACATTGCAGGGATACATTGGATGTCAAGACACGTGGAAAAAACGTACAAAACAAGAGATTGGAGACATCAAGATTTTGGACGAATTTTTTAAGAATTTTCAAATTTTCAGATAGGAGGTTCCAGATGAGGTCAAAAACTACATACTCAGATCTTCACCAAACTTTGCAGGAATACTTTGCATGTCAAGACACGTGGAAAAAACGTACAAAACAAGAGATCGGAGACATCAAGATTTTCGACGAATTTTTTAAGAATTTTCAAATTTTCAGATGGGAGGTTCCAGATAAGGTCAAAAACGACATACTCAGATCTTCACCAAACTTTGCAGGGATCCATTGGAGGTCGAGACACGTGGAAAAATCGTACAAAACAAGAGATTGGAGACATCAAGATTTTGGACGAATTTTTTAAGAATTTTCAAATTTTCAGATAGGAGGTTCCATATAAGGTCAAAAACTACATACTCAGATCTTCACCAAACTTTGCAGGGATACATTGGATGTCAAGACACGTGGAAAAAACGTACAAAACAAGAGATTGGAGACATCAAGATTTTGGACGAATTTTTTAAGAATTTTTAAATTTTCAGATAGGAGGTTCCATATAAGGTCAAAAACTACATACTCAGATCTTCACCAAACTTTGCATGGATACATTATGTGTCAAGACACGTGGAAAAAACGTACAAAACAAGAGATTGGAGACATCAAGATATTGGTCGAATTTTTTAAGAATTTTCAAATTTTCAGATGGGAGGTTCCAGATAAGGTCAAAAACTACATACTCAGATCTTCACCAAACTTTGCAGGGATACATTGGATGTCAAGACACGTGGAAAAAACGTACAAAACAAGAGATAGGAGACATCAAGATTTTGGACGAATTTTTTAACAATTTTCAAATTTTCAGAAAGGATGTTCCAGATAAGGTCAAAAACGACATACTCAGATCTTCACCAAACTTTGCAGGGATACATTGGATATCAAGACACGTGGAAAAAACGTACAAAACAAGAGATTGGAGACATCAAGATTTTGGACGAATTTTTTAAGAATTTTCAAATTTTCAGATAGGAGGTTCCAGATAAGATCAAAAACTACATACTCAGATCTTCACCAAACTTTGCAGGGATACATTGGATGTCAAGACACGTGGAAAAAACGTACAAAACAAGAGATTGGGGTCATCAAGATTTTGGACGGATTTTTTAGGAATTTTCAAATTTTCAGATGGGAGGTTCCAGATAAGGTCAAAAACTACATACTCAGATCTTCACCAAACATTGCAGGGATACATTGGATGTCAAGACACGTGGAAAAAACGTACAAAACAAGAGATTGGAGACATCAAGATTTTGGACGAATTTTTTAAGAATTTTCAAATTTTCAGATAGGAGGTTCCAGATGAGGTCAAAAACTACATACTCAGATCTTCACCAAACTTTGCAGGAATACTTTGCATGTCAAGACACGTGGAAAAAACGTACAAAACAAGAGATCGGAGACATCAAGATTTTCGACGAATTTTTTAAGAATTTTCAAATTTTCAGATGGGAGGTTCCAGATAAGGTCAAAAACGACATACTCAGATCTTCACCAAACTTTGCAGGGATCCATTGGAGGTCGAGACACGTGGAAAAAACGTACAAAACAAGAGATTGGAGACATCAAGATTTTGGACGAATTTTTTAAGAATTTTCAAATTTTCAGATAGGAGGTTCCATATAAGGTCAAAAACTACATACTCAGATCTTCACCAAACTTTGCAGGGATACATTGTATGTCAAGACACGTGGAAAAAACGTACAAAACAAGAGATTGGAGACATCAAGATTTTCGACGAATTTTTTAAGAATTTTCAAATTTTCAGAAAGGATGTTCCAGTTAAGGTCAAAAACGACATACTCAGATCTTCACCAAACTTTGCAGGGATCCATTGGAGGTCGAGACACGTGGAAAAAACGTACAAAACAAGAGATTGGAGACATCAAGATTTTGGACGAATTTTTGAAGAATTTTCAAATTTTCAGATAGGAGGTTCCAGATAAGGTCTAAAACTACATACTCAGATCTCCACCAAACATTGCAGGAATACATTGGATGTCAAGACACGTGGAAAAAACGTACAAAACAAGAGATTGGAGACATCAAGATTTTCGACGAATTTTTTAAGAATTTTTAAATTTTCAGATAGGAGGTTCCATATAAGGTCAAAAACTACATACTCAGATCTTCACCAAACTTTGCATGGATACATTATGTGTCAAGACACGTGGAAAAAACGTACAAAACAAGAGATTGGAGACATCAAGATATTGGTCGAATTTTTTAAGAATTTTCAAATTTTCAGATGGGAGGTTCCAGATAAGGTCAAAAACTACATACTCAGATCTTCACCAAACTTTGCAGGGATACATTGGATGTCAAGACACGTGGAAAAAACGTACAAAACAAGAGATTGGAGACATCAAGATTTTCGACGAATTTTTTAAGAATTTTCAAATTTTCAGAAAGGATGTTCCAGATAAGTTCAAAAACGACATACTCATATCTTCACCAAACTTTGCAGGGATCCATTGGAGGTCGAGACACGTGGAAAAAACGTACAAAACAAGAGATTGGAGACATCAAGATTTTGGACGAATTTTTGAAGAATTTTCAAATTTTCAGATAGGAGGTTCCAGATAAGGTCTAAAACTACATACTCAGATCTCCACCAAACATTGCAGGAATACATTGGATGTCAAGACACGTGGAAAAAACGTACAAAACAAGAGATTGGAGACATCAAGATTTTCGACGAATTTTTGAAGAATTTTCAAATTTTCAGATAGGAGGTTCCAGATAAGGTCAAAAACTACATACTCAGATCTTCACCAAACGTTGCAGGGATACTTTGCATGTCAAGACACGTGGAAAAAACGTACAAAACAAAAGATTGGAGACATCAAGATTTTCGACGAATTTTTTAAGAATTTTCAAATTTTCAGATGGGAGGTTCCAGATAAGGTCAAAAACGACATACTCAGATCTTCACCAAACTTTGCATGGATACATTGGATGTCAAGACACGTGGAAAAAACGTACAAAACAAGAGATTGGAGACATCAAGATTTTGGACGAATTTTTTAAGAATTCTCAAATTTTCAGAAAGGAGGTTCCATATAAGGTCAAAAACTACATACTCAGATCTTCACCAAACTTTGCAGGGATACTTTGGATGTCAAGACACGTGGAAAAAACGTACAAAACAAGAGATTGGGGTCATCAAGATTTTGGACGAATTTTTTAAGAATTTTCAAATTTTCAGATGGGAGGTTCAATATAAGGTCAAAAACTACATACTCAGATCTTCACCAAACTTTGCATGGATACATTGGATGTCAAGACACGTGGAAAAAACATACAAAACATAGGATTCGGAACATCAAGATTTTGGTCGAATTTTTTAAGAATTTTCAAATTTTCAGATAGGAGGTTCCATATAAGGTCAAAAACTACATACTCAGATCTTCACCAAACATTGCAGGAATACATTGGATGTCAAGACACGTGGAAAAAACGTACAAAACAAGAGATTGGGGTCATCAAGATTTTGCACGGATTTTTTAGGAATTTTCAAATTTTCAGATGGGAGGTTCCAGATAAGGTCAAAAACTACATACTCAGATCTTCACCAAACTTTGCAGGGATACATTGGATGTCAAGACACGTGGAAAAAACGTACAAAACAAGAGATTGGAGACATCAAGATTTTGGACGAATTTTTTAAGAATTTTCAAATTTTCAGATAGGAGGTTCCATATAAGGTCAAAAACTACATACTCAGATCTTCACCAAACTTTGCATGGATACATTATGTGTCAAGACACGTGGAAAAAACGTACAAAACAAAAGATTGGAGACATCAAGATTTTGGTCGAATTTTTTAAGAATTTTCAAATTTTCAGATGGGAGGTTCCAGATAAGGTCAAAAACTACATACTCAGATCTTCACCAAACTTTGCAGGGATACATTGGATGTCAAGACACGTGGAAAAAACGTACAAAAAAGAGATTGGAGACATAAAGATTTTGGACGAATTTTTTAACAATTTTCAAATTTTCAGAAAGGATGTTCCAGATAAGGTCAAAAACGACATACTCAGATCTTCACCAAACTTTGCAGGGATACATTGGATATCAAGACACGTGGAAAAAACGTACAAAACAAGAGATTGGAGACATCAAGATTTTGGACGAATTTTTTAAGAATTTTCAAATTTTCAGATAGGAGGTTCCAGATAAGGTCAAAAACTACATACTCAGATCTTCACCAAACTTTGCAGGGATACATTGGAGGTCGAGACACGTGGAAAAAAAGTACAAAACAAGAGATTGGGGTCATCAAGATTTTGGACGGATTTTTTAGGAATTTTCAAATTTTCAGATGGGAGGTTCCAGATAAGGTCAAAAACTACATACTCAGATCTTCACCAAACATTGCAGGGATACATTGGATGTCAAGACACGTGGAAAAAACGTACAAAACAAGAGATTGGAGACATCAAGATTTTGGACGAATTTTTTAAGAATTTTCAAATTTTCAGATAGGAGGTTCCAGATGAGGTCAAAAACTACATACTCAGATCTTCACCAAACTTTGCAGGAATACTTTGCATGTCAAGACACGTGGAAAAAACGTACAAAACAAGAGATCGGAGACATCAAGATTTTCGACGAATTTTTTAAGAATTTTCAAATTTTCAGATGGGAGGTTCCAGATAAGGTCAAAAACGACATACTCAGATCTTCACCAAACTTTGCAGGGATCCATTGGAGGTCGAGACACGTGGAAAAAACGTACAAAACAAGAGATTGGAGACATCAAGATTTTGGACGAATTTTTTAAGAATTTTCAAATTTTCAGATGGGAGGTTCAATATAAGGTCAAAAACTACATACTCAGATCTTCACCAAACTTTGCATGGATACATTGGATGTCAAGACACGTGGAAAAAACATACAAAACATAGGATTCGGAACATCAAGATTTTGGTCGAATTTTTTAAGAATTTTCAAATTTTCAGATAGGAGGTTCCATATAAGGTCAAAAACTACATACTCAGATCTTCACCAAACATTGCAGGAATACATTGGATGTCAAGACACGTGGAAAAAACGTACAAAACAAGAGATTGGGGTCATCAAGATTTTGCACGGATTTTTTAGGAATTTTCAAATTTTCAGATGGGAGGTTCCAGATAAGGTCAAAAACTACATACTCAGATCTTCACCAAACTTTGCAGGGATACATTGGATGTCAAGACACGTGGAAAAAACGTACAAAACAAGAGATTGGAGACATCAAGATTTTGGACGAATTTTATAAGAATTTTCAAATTTTCAGATAGGAGGTTCCATATAAGGTCAAAAACTACATACTCAGATCTTCACCAAACTTTGCATGGATACATTATGTGTCAAGACACGTGGAAAAAACGTACAAAACAAGAGATTGGAGACATCAAGATTTTGGACGAATTTTTTAAGAATTTTCAAATTTTCAGATAGGAGGTTCCATATAAGGTCAAAAACTACATACTCAGATCTTCACCAAACTTTGCAGGGATACATTGGATGTCAAGACACGTGGAAAAAACGTACAAAACAAGAGATTGGAGACATCAAGATTTTGGACGAATTTTTTAAGAATTTTTAAATTTTCAGATAGGAGGTTCCATATAAGGTCAAAAACTACATACTCAGATCTTCACCAAACTTTGCATGGATACATTATGTGTCAAGACACGTGGAAAAAACGTACAAAACAAGAGATTGGAGACATCAAGATATTGGTCGAATTTTTTAAGAATTTTCAAATTTTCAGATGGGAGGTTCCAGATAAGGTCAAAAACTACATACTCAGATCTTCACCAAACTTTGCAGGGATACATTGGATGTCAAGACACGTGGAAAAAACGTACAAAACAAGAGATAGGAGACATCAAGATTTTGGACGAATTTTTTAACAATTTTCAAATTTTCAGAAAGGATGTTCCAGATAAGGTCAAAAACGACATACTCAGATCTTCACCAAACTTTGCAGGGATACATTGGATATCAAGACACGTGGAAAAAACGTACAAAACAAGAGATTGGAGACATCAAGATTTTGGACGAATTTTTTAAGAATTTTCAAATTTTCAGATAGGAGGTTCCAGATAAGATCAAAAACTACATACTCAGATCTTCACCAAACTTTGCAGGGATACATTGGATGTCAAGACACGTGGAAAAAACGTACAAAACAAGAGATTGGGGTCATCAAGATTTTGGACGGATTTTTTAGGAATTTTCAAATTTTCAGATGGGAGGTTCCAGATAAGGTCAAAAACTACATACTCAGATCTTCACCAAACATTGCAGGGATACATTGGATGTCAAGACACGTGGAAAAAACGTACAAAACAAGAGATTGGAGACATCAAGATTTTGGACGAATTTTTTAAGAATTTTCAAATTTTCAGATAGGAGGTTCCAGATGAGGTCAAAAACTACATACTCAGATCTTCACCAAACTTTGCAGGAATACTTTGCATGTCAAGACACGTGGAAAAAACGTACAAAACAAGAGATCGGAGACATCAAGATTTTCGACGAATTTTTTAAGAATTTTCAAATTTTCAGATGGGAGGTTCCAGATAAGGTCAAAAACGACATACTCAGATCTTCACCAAACTTTGCAGGGATCCATTGGAGGTCGAGACACGTGGAAAAAACGTACAAAACAAGAGATTGGAGACATCAAGATTTTGGACGAATTTTTTAAGAATTTTCAAATTTTCAGATAGGAGGTTCCATATAAGGTCAAAAACTACATACTCAGATCTTCACCAAACTTTGCAGGGATACATTGGATGTCAAGACACGTGGAAAAAACGTACAAAACAAGAGATTGGAGACATCAAGATTTTCGACGAATTTTTTAAGAATTTTCAAATTTTCAGAAAGGATGTTCCAGTTAAGGTCAAAAACGACATACTCAGATCTTCACCAAACTTTGCAGGGATCCATTGGAGGTCGAGACACGTGGAAAAAACGTACAAAACAAGAGATTGGAGACATCAAGATTTTGGACGAATTTTTGAAGAATTTTCAAATTTTCAGATAGGAGGTTCCAGATAAGGTCTAAAACTACATACTCAGATCTCCACCAAACATTGCAGGAATACATTGGATGTCAAGACACGTGGAAAAAACGTACAAAACAAGAGATTGGAGACATCAAGATTTTCGACGAATTTTTTAAGAATTTTTAAATTTTCAGATAGGAGGTTCCATATAAGGTCAAAAACTACATACTCAGATCTTCACCAAACTTTGCATGGATACATTATGTGTCAAGACACGTGGAAAAAACGTACAAAACAAGAGATTGGAGACATCAAGATATTGGACGAATTTTTTAAGAATTTTCAAATTTTCAGATGGGAGGTTCCAGATAAGGTCAAAAACTACATACTCAGATCTTCACCAAACTTTGCAGGGATACATTGGATGTCAAGACACGTGGAAAAAACGTACAAAACAAGAGATTGGAGACATCAAGATTTTCGACGAATTTTTTAAGAATTTTCAAATTTTCAGAAAGGATGTTCCAGATAAGGTCAAAAACGACATACTCAGATCTTCACCAAACTTTGCAGGGATCCATTGGAGGTCGAGACACGTGGAAAAAACGTACAAAACAAGAGATTGGAGACATCAAGATTTTCGACGAATTTTTGAAGAATTTTCAAATTTTCAGATAGGAGGTTCCAGATAAGGTCAAAAACTACATACTCAGATCTTCACCAAACGTTGCAGGGATACTTTGCATGTCAAGACACGTGGAAAAAACGTACAAAACAAAAGATTGGAGACATCAAGATTTTCGACGAATTTTTTAAGAATTTTCAAATTTTCAGATGGGAGGTTCCAGATAAGGTCAAAAACGACATACTCAGATCTTCACCAAACTTTGCATGGATACATTGGATGTCAAGACACGTGGAAAAAACGTACAAAACAAGAGATTGGAGACATCAAGATTTTGGACGAATTTTTTAAGAATTCTCAAATTTTCAGAAAGGAGGTTCCATATAAGGTCAAAAACTACATACTCAGATCTTCACCAAACTTTGCAGGGATACTTTGGATGTCAAGACACGTGGAAAAAACGTACAAAACAAGAGATTGGGGTCATCAAGATTTTGGACGAATTTTTTAAGAATTTTCAAATTTTCAGATGGGAGGTTCAATATAAGGTCAAAAACTACATACTCAGATCTTCACCAAACTTTGCATGGATACATTGGATGTCAAGACACGTGGAAAAAACATACAAAACATAGGATTCGGAACATCAAGATTTTGGTCGAATTTTTTAAGAATTTTCAAATTTTCAGATAGGAGGTTCCATATAAGGTCAAAAACTACATACTCAGATCTTCACCAAACATTGCAGGAATACATTGGATGTCAAGACACGTGGAAAAAACGTACAAAACAAGAGATTGGGGTCATCAAGATTTTGCACGGATTTTTTAGGAATTTTCAAATTTTCAGATGGGAGGTTCCAGATAAGGTCAAAAACTACATACTCAGATCTTCACCAAACTTTGCAGGGATACATTGGATGTCAAGACACGTGGAAAAAACGTACAAAACAAGAGATTGGAGACATCAAGATTTTGGACGAATTTTTTAAGAATTTTCAAATTTTCAGATAGGAGGTTCCATATAAGGTCAAAAACTACATACTCAGATCTTCACCAAACTTTGCATGGATACATTATGTGTCAAGACACGTGGAAAAAACGTACAAAACAAAAGATTGGAGACATCAAGATTTTGGTCGAATTTTTTAAGAATTTTCAAATTTTCAGATGGGAGGTTCCAGATAAGGTCAAAAACTACATACTCAGATCTTCACCAAACTTTGCAGGGATACATTGGATGTCAAGACACGTGGAAAAAACGTACAAAAAAGAGATTGGAGACATAAAGATTTTGGACGAATTTTTTAACAATTTTCAAATTTTCAGAAAGGATGTTCCAGATAAGGTCAAAAACGACATACTCAGATCTTCACCAAACTTTGCAGGGATACATTGGATATCAAGACACGTGGAAAAAACGTACAAAACAAGAGATTGGAGACATCAAGATTTTGGACGAATTTTTTAAGAATTTTCAAATTTTCAGATAGGAGGTTCCAGATAAGGTCAAAAACTACATACTCAGATCTTCACCAAACTTTGCAGGGATACATTGGAGGTCGAGACACGTGGAAAAAAAGTACAAAACAAGAGATTGGGGTCATCAAGATTTTGGACGGTTTTTTAGGAATTTTCAAATTTTCAGATGGGAGGTTCCAGATAAGGTCAAAAACTACATACTCAGATCTTCACCAAACATTGCAGGGATACATTGGATGTCAAGACACGTGGAAAAAACGTACAAAACAAGAGATTGGAGACATCAAGATTTTGGACGAATTTTTTAAGAATTTTCAAATTTTCAGATAGGAGGTTCCAGATGAGGTCAAAAACTACATACTCAGATCTTCACCAAACTTTGCAGGAATACTTTGCATGTCAAGACACGTGGAAAAAACGTACAAAACAAGAGATCGGAGACATCAAGATTTTCGACGAATTTTTTAAGAATTTTCAAATTTTCAGATGGGAGGTTCCAGATAAGGTCAAAAACGACATACTCAGATCTTCACCAAACTTTGCAGGGATCCATTGGAGGTCGAGACACGTGGAAAAAACGTACAAAACAAGAGATTGGAGACATCAAGATTTTGGACGAATTTTTTAAGAATTTTCAAATTTTCAGATGGGAGGTTCAATATAAGGTCAAAAACTACATACTCAGATCTTCACCAAACTTTGCATGGATACATTGGATGTCAAGACACGTGGAAAAAACATACAAAACATAGGATTCGGAACATCAAGATTTTGGTCGAATTTTTTAAGAATTTTCAAATTTTCAGATAGGAAGTTCCATATAAGGTCAAAAACTACATACTCAGATCTTCACCAAACATTGCAGGAATACATTGGATGTCAAGACACGTGGAAAAAACGTACAAAACAAGAGATTGGGGTCATCAAGATTTTGCACGGATTTTTTAGGAATTTTCAAATTTTCAGATGGGAGGTTCCAGATAAGGTCAAAAACTACATACTCAGATCTTCACCAAACTTTGCAGGGATACATTGGATGTCAAGACACGTGGAAAAAACGTACAAAACAAGAGATTGGAGACATCAAGATTTTGGACGAATTTTTTAAGAATTTTCAAATTTTCAGATAGGAGGTTCCATATAAGGTCAAAAACTACATACTCAGATCTTCACCAAACTTTGCATGGATACATTATGTGTCAAGACACGTGGAAAAAACGTACAAAACAAAAGATTGGAGACATCAAGATTTTGGTCGAATTTTTTAAGAATTTTCAAATTTTCAGATGGGAGGTTCCAGATAAGGTCAAAAACTACATACTCAGATCTTCACCAAACTTTGCAGGGATACATTGGATGTCAAGACACGTGAAAAAAACGTACAAAACAAGAGATTGGAGACATCAAGATTTTGGACGAATTTTTTAAGAATTTTTAAATTTTCAGATAGGAGGTTCCATATAAGGTCAAAAACTACATACTCAGATCTTCACCAAACTTTGCATGGATACATTATGTGTCAAGACACGTGGAAAAAACGTACAAAACAAGAGATTGGAGACATCCAGATATTGGTCGAATTTTTTAAGAATTTTCAAATTTTCAGATGGGAGGTTCCAGATAAGGTCAAAAACTACATACTCAGATCTTCACCAAACTTTGCAGGGATACATTGGATGTCAAGACACGTGGAAAAAACGTACAAAACAAGAGATTGGAGACATCAAGATTTTCGACGAATTTTTTAAGAATTTTCAAATTTTCAGAAAGGATGTTCCAGATAAGTTCAAAAACGACATACTCATATCTTCACCAAACTTTGCAGGGATCCATTGGAGGTCGAGACACGTGGAAAAAACGTACAAAACAAGAGATTGGAGACATCAAGATTTTGGACGAATTTTTGAAGAATTTTCAAATTTTCAGATAGGAGGTTCCAGATAAGGTCTAAAACTACATACTCAGATCTCCACCAAACATTGCAGGAATACATTGGATGTCAAGACACGTGGAAAAAACGTACAAAACAAGAGATTGGAGACATCAAGATTTTCGACGAATTTTTGAAGAATTTTAAAATTTTCAGATAGGAGGTTCCAGATAAGGTCAAAAACTACATACTCAGATCTTCACCAAACGTTGCAGGGATACTTTGCATGTCAAGACACGTGGAAAAAACGTACAAAACAAAAGATTGGAGACATCAAGATTTTCGACGAATTTTTTAAGAATTTTCAAATTTTCAGATGGGAGGTTCCAGATAAGGTCAAAAACGACATACTCAGATCTTCACCAAACTTTGCATGGATACATTGGATGTCAAGACACGTGGAAAAAACGTACAAAACAAGAGATTGGAGACATCAAGATTTTGGACGAATTTTTTAAGAATTCTCAAATTTTCAGAAAGGAGGTTCCATATAAGGTCAAAAACTACATACTCAGATCTTCACCAAACTTTGCAGGGATACTTTGGATGTCAAGACACGTGGAAAAAACGTACAAAACAAGAGATTGGGGTCATCAAGATTTTGGACGAATTTTTTAAGAATTTTCAAATTTTCAGATGGGAGGTTCAATATAAGGTCAAAAACTACATACTCAGATCTTCACCAAACTTTGCATGGATACATTGAATGTCAAGACACGTGGAAAAAACATACAAAACATAGGATTCGGAACATCAAGATTTTGGTCGAATTTTTTAAGAATTTTCAAATTTTCAGATAGGAGGTTCCATATAAGGTCAAAAACTACATACTCAGATCTTCACCAAACATTGCAGGAATACATTGGATGTCAAGACACGTGGAAAAAACGTACAAAACAAGAGATTGGGGTCATCAAGATTTTGCACGGATTTTTTAGGAATTTTCAAATTTTCAGATGGGAGGTTCCAGATAAGGTCAAAAACTACATACTCAGATCTTCACCAAACTTTGCAGGGATACATTGGATGTCAAGACACGTGGAAAAAACGTACAAAACAAGAGATTGGAGACATCAAGATTTTGGACGAATTTTTTAAGAATTTTCAAATTTTCAGATAGGAGGTTCCATATAAGGTCAAAAACTACATACTCAGATCTTCACCAAACTTTGCATGGATACATTATGTGTCAAGACACGTGGAAAAAACGTACAAAACAAAAGATTGGAGACATCAAGATTTTGGTCGAATTTTTTAAGAATTTTCAAATTTTCAGATGGGAGGTTCCAGATAAGGTCAAAAACTACAGACTCAGATCTTCACCAAACTTTGCAGGGATACATTGGATGTCAAGACACGTGGAAAAAACGTACAAAAAAGAGATTGGAGACATCAAGATTTTGGACGAATTTTTTAACAATTTTCAAATTTTCAGAAAGGATGTTCCAGATAAGGTCAAAAACGACATACTCAGATCTTCACCAAACTTTGCAGGGATACATTGGATATCAAGACACGTGGAAAAAACGTACAAAACAAGAGATTGGAGACATCAAGATTTTGGACGAATTTTTTAAGAATTTTCAAATTTTCAGATAGGAGGTTCCAGATAAGGTCAAAAACTACATACTCAGATCTTCACCAAACTTTGCAGGGATACATTGGATGTCAAGACACGTGGAAAAAACGTACAAAACAAGAGATTGGGGTCATCAAGATTTTGGACGGATTTTTTAGGAATTTTCAAATTTTCAGATGGGAGGTTCCAGATAAGGTCAAAAACTACATACTCAGATCTTCACCAAACATTGCAGGGATACATTGGATGTCAAGACACGTGGAAAAAACGTACAAAACAAGAGATTGGAGACAACAAAATTTTGGACGAATTTTTTAAGAATTTTCAAATTTTCAGATAGGAGGTTCCAGATGAGGTCAAAAACTACATACTCAGATCTTCACCAAACTTTGCAGGAATACTTTGCATGTCAAGACACGTGGAAAAAACGTACAAAACAAGAGATCGGAGACATCAAGATTTTCGACGAATTTTTTAAGAATTTTCAAATTTTCAGATGGGAGGTTCCAGATAAGGTCAAAAACGACATACTCAGATCTTCACCAAACTTTGCATGGATACATTGGATGTCAAGACACGTGGAAAAAACATACAAAACATAGGATTGGTGACATCAAGATTTTGGACGAATTTTTTAAGAATTTTCAAATTTTCAGATAGGAGGTTCCATATAAGGTCAAAAACTACATACTCAGATCTTCACCAAACTTTGCAGGGATACATTGGATGTCAAGACACGTGGAAAAAACGTACAAAACAAGAGATTGGAGACATCAAGATTATGGACGAATTTTTTGAGAATTTTCAAATTTTCAGAAAGGAGGTTCCATATAAGGTCAAAAACTACATACTCAGATCTTCACCAAACTTTGCAGGGATACATTGGATGTCAAGACACGTGGAAAAAACGTACAAAACAAGAGATTGGAGACATCAAGATTTTCGACGAATTTTTTAAGAATTTTCAAATTTTCAGAAAGGATGTTCCAGATAAGGTCAAAAACGACATACTCAGATCTTCACCAAACTTTGCAGGGATACATTGGAGGTCGAGACACGTGGAAAAAACGTACAAAACAAGAGATTGGAGACATCAAGATTTTGGACGAATTTTTGAAGAATTTTCAAATTTTCTGATAGGAGGTCCCAGATAAGGTCAAAAACTACATACTCAGATCTCCACCAAACATTGCAGGGATACATTGGATGTCAAGACACGTGGAAAAAACGTACAAAACAAGAGATTGGAGACATCAAGATTTTCGACGAATTTTTGAAGAATTTTCAAATTTTCAGATAGGAGGTTCCAGATAAGGTCAAAAACTACATACTCAGATCTTCACCAAACGTTGCAGGGATACTTTGCATGTCAAGACACGTGGAAAAAACGTACAAAACAAGAGATTGGAGACATCAAGATTTTCGACGAATTTTTTAAGAATTTTCAAATTTTCAGATGGGAGGTTCCAGATAAGGTCAAAAACGACATACTCAGATCTTCACCAAACTTTGCATGGATACATTGGATGTCAAGACACGTGGAAAAAACGTACAAAACAAGAGATTGGGGTCATCAAGATTTTGCACGGATTTTTTAGGAATTTTCAAATTTTCAGATGGGAGGTTCCAGATAAGGTCAAAAACTACATACTCAGATCTTCACCAAACTTTGCAGGGATACATTGGATGTCAAGACACGTGGAAAAAACGTACAAAACAAGAGATTTGAGACATCAAGATTTTGGACGAATTTTTTAAGAATTTTCAAATTTTCAGATAGGAGGTTCCATATAAGGTCAAAAACTACATACTCAGATCTTCACCAAACTTTGCATGGATACATTATGTGTCAAGACACGTGGAAAAAACGTACAAAACAAAAGATTGGAGACATCAAGATTTTGGTCGAATTTTTTAAGAATTTTCAAATTTTCAGATGGGAGGTTCCAGATAAGGTCAAAAACTACATACTCAGATCTTCACCAAACTTTGCAGGGATACATTGGATGTCAAGACACGTGGAAAAAACGTACAAAAAAGAGATTGGAGACATCAAGATTTTGGACGAATTTTTTAACAATTTTCAAATTTTCAGAAAGGATGTTCCAGATAAGGTCAAAAACGACATACTCAGATCTTCACCAAACTTTGCAGGGATACATTGGATATCAAGACACGTGGAAAAAACGTACAAAACAAGAGATTGGAGACATCAAGATTTTGGACGAATTTTTTAAGAATTTTCAAATTTTCAGATAGGAGGTTCCAGATAAGGTCAAAAACGACATACTCAGATCTTCACCAAACTTTGCAGGGATACATTGGATGTCAAGACACGTGGAAAAAACGAACAAAACAAGAGATTGGGGTCTTCAAGATTTTGGACGGATTTTTTAGAAATTTTCAAATTTTCAGATGGGAGGTTCCAGATAAGGTCAAAAACTACATACTCAGATCTTCACCAAACATTGCAGGGATACATTGGATGTCAAGACACGTGGAAAAAACGTACAAAACAAGAGATTGGAGACATCAAAATTTTGGACGAATTTTTTAAGAATTTTCAAATTTTCAGATAGGAGGTTCCAGATGAGGTCAAAAACTACATACTCAGATCTTCACCAAACTTTGCATTAATACTTTGCATGTCAAGACACGTGGAAAAAACGTACAAAACAAGAGATCGGAGACATCAAGATTTTCGACGAATTTTTTAAGAATTTTCAAATTTTCAGATGGGAGGTTCCAGATAAGGTCAAAAACGACATACTCAGATCTTCACCAAACTTTGCATGGATACATTGGATGTCAAGACACGTGGAAAAAACATACAAAACATAGGATTGGTGACATCAAGATTTTGGACGAATTTTTTAAGAATTTTCAAATTTTCAGATAGGAGGTTCCATATAAGGTCAAAAACTACATACTCAGATCTTCACCAAACTTTGCAGGGATACATTGGATGTCAAGACACGTGGAAAAAACGTACAAAACAAGAGATTGGAGACATCAAGATTATGGACGAATTTTTTGAGAATTTTCAAATTTTCAGAAAGGAGGTTCCATATAAGGTCAAAAACTACATACTCAGATCTTCACCAAACTTTGCAGGGATACATTGGATGTCAAGACACGTGGAAAAAACGTACAAAACAAGAGATTGGAGACATCAAGATTTTCGACGAATTTTTTAAGAATTTTCAAATTTTCAGAAAGGATGTTCCAGATAAGGACAAAAACGACATACTCAGATCTTCACCAAACTTTGCAGGGATACATTGGAGGTCGAGACACGTGGAAAAAACGTACAAAACAAGAGATTGGAGACATCAAGATTTTGGACGAATTTTTGAAGAATTTTCAAATTTTCTGTAAGGAGGTCCCAGATAAGGTCAAAAACTACATACTCAGATCTCCACCAAACATTGCAGGGATACATTGGATGTCAAGACACGTGGAAAAAACGTACAAAACAAGAGATTGGAGACATCAAGATTTTCGACGAATTTTTGAAGAATTTTCAAATTTTCAGATAGGAGGTTCCAGATAAGGTCAAAAACTACATACTCAGATCTTCACCAAACGTTGCAGGGATACTTTGCATGTCAAGACACGTGGAAAAAACGTACAAAACAAGAGATTGGAGACATCAAGATTTTCGACGAATTTTTTAAGAATTTTCAAATTTTCAGATGGGAGGTTCCAGATAAGGTCAAAAACGACATACTCAGATCTTCACCAAACTTTGCATGGATACATTGGATGTCAAGACACGTGGAAAAAACGTACAAAACAAGAGATTGGGGTCATCAAGATTTTGCACGGATTTTTTAGGAATTTTCAAATTTTCAGATGGGAGGTTCCAGATAAGGTCAAAAACTACATACTCAGATCTTCACCAAACTTTGCAGGGATACATTGGATGTCAAGACACGTGGAAAAAACGTACAAAACAAGAGATTGGAGACATCAAGATTTTGGACGAATTTTTTAAGAATTTTCAAATTTTCAGATAGGAGGTTCCATATAAGGTCAAAAACTACATACTCAGATCTTCACCAAACTTTGCATGGATACATTATGTGTCAAGACACGTGGAAAAAACGTACAAAACAAAAGATTGGAGACATCAAGATTTTGGTCGAATTTTTTAAGAATTTTCAAATTTTCAGATGGGAGGTTCCAGATAAGGTCAAAAACTACATACTCAGATCTTCACCAAACTTTGCAGGGATACATTGGATGTCAAGACACGTGGAAAAAACGTACAAAAAAGAGATTGGAGACATCAAGATTTTGGACGAATTTTTTAACAATTTTCAAATTTTCAGAAAGGATGTTCCAGATAAGGTCAAAAACGACATACTCAGATCTTCACCAAACTTTGCAGGGATACATTGGATATCAATACACGTGGAAAAAACGTACAAAACAAGAGATTGGAGACATCAAGATTTTGGACGAATTTTTTAAGAATTTTCAAATTTTCAGATAGGAGGTTCCAGATAAGGTCAAAAACTACATACTCAGATCTTCACCAAACTTTGCAGGGATACATTGGATGTCAAGACACGTGGAAAAAACGTACAAAACAAGAGATTGGGGTCATCAAGATTTTGGACGGATTTTTTAGGAATTTTCAAATTTTCAGATGGGAGGTTCCAGATAAGGTCAAAAACTACATACTCAGATCTTCACCAAACATTGCAGGGATACATTGGATGTCAAGACACGTGGAAAAAACGTACAAAACAAGAGATTGGAGACATCAAAATTTTGGACAAATTTTTTAAGAATTTTCAAATTTTCAGATAGGAGGTTCCAGATGAGGTCAAAAACTACATACTCAGATCTTCACCAAACTTTGCAGGAATACTTTGCATGTCAAGACACGTGGAAAAAACGTACAAAACAAGAGATCGGAGACATCAAGATTTTCGACGAATTTTTTAAGAATTTTCAAATTTTCAGATGGGAGGTTCCAGATAAGGTCAAAAACGACATACTCAGATCTTCACCAAACTTTGCATGGATACATTGGATGTCAAGACACGTGGAAAAAACATACAAAACATAGGATTGGTGACATCAAGATTTTGGACGAATTTTTTAAGAATTTTCAAATTTTCAGATAGGAGGTTCCATATAAGGTCAAAAACTACATACTCAGATCTTCACCAAACTTTGCAGGGATACATTGGAGGTCGAGACACGTGGAAAAAAAGTACAAAACAAGAGATTGGGGTCATCAAGATTTTGGACGGATTTTTTAGGAATTTTCAAATTTTCAGATGGGAGGTTCCAGATAAGGTCAAAAACTACATACTCAGATCTTCACCAAACATTGCAGGGATACATTGGATGTCAAGACACGTGGAAAAAACGTACAAAACAAGAGATTGGAGACATCAAGATTTTGGACGAATTTTTTAAGAATTTTCAAATTTTCAGATAGGAGGTTCCAGATGAGGTCAAAAACTACATACTCAGATCTTCACCAAACTTTGCAGGAATACTTTGCATGTCAAGACACGTGGAAAAAACGTACAAAACAAGAGATCGGAGACATCAAGATTTTCGACGAATTTTTTAAGAATTTTCAAATTTTCAGATGGGAGGTTCCAGATAAGGTCAAAAACGACATACTCAGATCTTCACCAAACTTTGCAGGGATACATTGGAGGTCGAGACACGTGGAAAAAAAGTACAAAACAAGAGATTGGGGTCATCAAGATTTTGGACGGATTTTTTAGGAATTTTCAAATTTTCAGATGGGAGGTTCCAGATAAGGTCAAAAACGACATACTCAGATCTTCACCAAACTTTGCATGGATACATTGGATGTCAAGACACGTGGAAAAAACATACAAAACATAGGATTGGTGACATCAAGATTTTGGACGAATTTTTTAAGAATTTTCAAATTTTCAGATAGGAGGTTCCATATAAGGTCAAAAACTACATACTCAGATCTTCACCAAACTTTGCAGGGATACATTGGAGGTCGAGACACGTGGAAAAAAAGTACAAAACAAGAGATTGGGGTCATCAAGATTTTGGACGGATTTTTTAGGAATTTTCAAATTTTCAGATGGGAGGTTCCAGATAAGGTCAAAAACTACATACTCAGATCTTCACCAAACATTGCAGGGATACATTGGATGTCAAGACACGTGGAAAAAACGTACAAAACAAGAGATTGGAGACATCAAGATTTTGGACGAATTTTTTAAGAATTTTCAAATTTTCAGATAGGAGGTTCCAGATGAGGTCAAAAACTACATACTCAGATCTTCACCAAACTTTGCAGGAATACTTTGCATGTCAAGACACGTGGAAAAAACGTACAAAACAAGAGATCGGAGACATCAAGATTTTCGACGAATTTTTTAAGAATTTTCAAATTTTCAGATGGGAGGTTCCAGATAAGGTCAAAAACGACATACTCAGATCTTCACCAAACTTTGCAGGGATACATTGGAGGTCGAGACACGTGGAAAAAAAGTACAAAACAAGAGATTGGGGTCATCAAGATTTTGGACGGATTTTTTAGGAATTTTCAAATTTTCAGATGGGAGGTTCCAGATAAGGTCAAAAACTACATACTCAGATCTTCACCAAACATTGCAGGGATACATTGGATGTCAAGACACGTGGAAAAAACGTACAAAACAAGAGATTGGAGACATCAAGATTTTGGACGAATTTTTTAAGAATTTTCAAATTTTCAGATAGGAGGTTCCAGATGAGGTCAAAAACTACATACTCAGATCTTCACCAAACTTTGCAGGAATACTTTGCATGTCAAGACACGTGGAAAAACGTACAAAACAAGAGATCGGAGACATCAAGATTTTCGACGAATTTTTTAAGAATTTTCAAATTTTCAGATGGGAGGTTCCAGATAAGGTCAAAAACGACATACTCAGATCTTCACCAAACTTTGCAGGGATACATTGGATGTCAAGACACGTGGAAAAAACGTACAAAACAAGAGATTGGAGACATCAAGATTTTCGACGAATTTTTTAAGAATTTTCAAATTTTCAGAAAGGATGTTCCAGATAAGGTCAAAAACGACATACTCAGATCTTCACCAAACTTTGCAGGGATCCATTGGAGGTCGAGACACGTGGAAAAAACGTACAAAACAAGAGATTGGAGACATCAAGATTTTGGACGAATTTTTGAAGAATTTTCAAATTTTCAGATAGGAGGTTCCAGATAAGGTCTAAAACTACATACTCAGATCTCCACCAAACATTGCAGGAATACATTGGATGTCAAGACACGTGGAAAAAACGTACAAAACAAGAGATTGGAGACATCAAGATTTTCGACGAATTTTTGAAGAATTTTCAAATTTTCAGATAGGAGGTTCCAGATAAGGTCAAAAACTACATACTCAGATCTTCACCAAACGTTGCAGGGATACTTTGCATGTCAAGACACGTGGAAAAAACGTACAAAACAAAAGATTGGAGACATCAAGATTTTCGACGAATTTTTTAAGAATTTTCAAATTTTCAGATGGGAGGTTCCAGATAAGGTCAAAAACGACATACTCAGATCTTCACCAAACTTTGCATGGATACATTGGATGTCAAGACACGTGGAAAAAACGTACAAAACAAGAGATTGGAGACATCAAGATTTTGGACGAATTTTTTAAGAATTCTCAAATTTTCAGAAAGGAGGTTCCATATAAGGTCAAAAACTACATACTCAGATCTTCACCAAACTTTGCAGGGATACTTTGGATGTCAAGACACGTGGAAAAAACGTACAAAACAAGAGATTGGGGTCATCAAGATTTTGGACGAATTTTTTAAGAATTTTCAAATTTTCAGATGGGAGGTTCAATATAAGGTCAAAAACTACATACTCAGATCTTCACCAAACTTTGCATGGATACATTGGATGTCAAGACACGTGGAAAAACATACAAAACATAGGATTCGGAACATCAAGATTTTGGTCGAATTTTTTAAGAATTTTCAAATTTTCAGATAGGAGGTTCCATATAAGGTCAAAAACTACATACTCAGATCTTCACCAAACATTGCAGGAATACATTGGATGTCAAGACACGTGGAAAAAACGTACAAAACAAGAGATTGGGGTCATCAAGATTTTGGACGGATTTTTTAGGAATTTTCAAATTTTCAGATGGGAGGTTCCAGATAAGGTCAAAAACTACATACTCAGATCTTCACCAAACTTTGCAGGGATACATTGGATGTCAAGACACGTGGAAAAAACGTACAAAACAAGAGATTGGAGACATCAAGATTTTGGACGAATTTTTTAAGAATTTTCAAATTTTCAGATAGGAGGTTCCATATAAGGTCAAAAACTACATACTCAGATCTTCACCAAACTTTGCATGGATACATTATGTGTCAAGACACGTGGAAAAAACGTACAAAACAAAAGATTGGAGACATCAAGATTTTGGTCGATTTTTTTAAGAATTTTCAAATTTTCAGATGGGAGGTTCCAGATAAGGTCAAAAACTACATACTCAGATCTTCACCAAACTTTGCAGGGATACATTGGATGTCAAGACACGTGGAAAAAACGTACAAAACAAGAGATTGGAGACATCAAGATTTTGGACGAATTTTTTAAGAATTTTTAAATTTTCAGATAGGAGGTTCCATATAAGGTCAAAAACTACATACTCAGATCTTCACCAAACTTTGCATGGATACATTATGTGTCAAGACACGTGGAAAAAACGTACAAAACAAGAGATTGGAGACATCAAGATATTGGTCGAATTTTTTAAGAATTTTCAAATTTTCAGATGGGAGGTTCCAGATAAGGTCAAAAACTACATACTCAGATCTTCACCAAACTTTGCAGGGATACATTGGATGTCAAGACACGTGGAAAAAACGTACAAAACAAGAGATAGGAGACATCAAGATTTTGGACGAATTTTTTAACAATTTTCAAATTTTCAGAAAGGATGTTCCAGATAAGGTCAAAAACAACATACTCAGAACTTCACCAAACTTTGCAGGGATACATTGGATATCAAGACACGTGGAAAAAACGTACAAAACAAGAGATTGGAGACATCAAGATTTTGGACGAATTTTTTAAGAATTTTCAAATTTTCAGATAGGAGGTTCCAGATAAGATCAAAAACTACATACTCAGATCTTCACCAAACTTTGCAGGGATACATTGGATGTCAAGACACGTGGAAAAAAAGTACAAAACAAGAGATTAGGGTCATCAAGATTTTGGACGGATTTTTTAGGAATTTTCAAATTTTCAGATGGGAGGTTCCATATAAGGTCAAAAACTACATACTCAGATCTTCACCAAACTTTGCAGGGATACATTGGATGTCAAGACACGTGGAAAAAACGTACAAAACAAGAGATTGGAGACATCAAGATTTTCGACGAATTTTTTAAGAATTTTCAAATTTTCAGAAAGGATGTTCCAGATAAGGTCAAAAACGACATACTCAGATCTTCACCAAACTTTGCAGGGATACATTGGAGGTCGAGACACGTGGAAAAAACGTACAAAACAAGAGATTGGAGACATCAAGATTTTGGACGAATTTTTGAAGAATTTTCAAATTTTCTGATAGGAGGTCCCAGATAAGGTCAAAAACTACATACTCAGATCTCCACCAAACATTGCAGGGATACATTGGATGTCAAGACACGTGGAAAAAACGTACAAAACAAGAGATTGGAGACATCAAGATTTTCGACGAATTTTTGAAGAATTTTCAAATTTTCAGATAGGAGGTTCCAGATAAGGTCAAAAACTACATACTCAGATCTTCACCAAACGTTGCAGGGATACTTTGCATGTCAAGACACGTGGAAAAAACGTACAAAACAAGAGATTGGAGACATTAAGATTTTCGACGAATTTTTTAAGAATTTTCAAATTTTCAGATGGGAGGTTCCAGATAAGGTCAAAAACGACATACTCAGATCTTCACCAAACTTTGCATGGATACATTGGATGTCAAGACACGTGGAAAAAACGTACAAAACAAGAGATTGGGGTCATCAAGATTTTGCACGGATTTTTTAGGAATTTTCAAATTTTCAGATGGGAGGTTCCAGATAAGGTCAAAAACTACATACTCAGATCTTCACCAAACTTTGCAGGGATACATTGGATGTCAAGACACGTGGAAAAAACGTACAAAACAAGAGATTGGAGACATCAAGATTTTGGACGAATTTTTTAAGAATTTTCAAATTTTCAGATAGGAGGTTCCATATAAGGTCAAAAACTACATACTCAGATCTTCACCAAACTTTGCATGGATACATTATGTGTCAAGACACGTGGAAAAAACGTACAAAACAAAAGATTGGAGACATCAAGATTTTGGTCGAATTTTTTAAGAATTTTCAAATTTTCAGATGGGAGGTTCCAGATAAGGTCAAAAACTACATACTCAGATCTTCACCAAACTTTGCAGGGATACATTGGATGTCAAGACACGTGGAAAAAACGTACAAAAAAGAGATTGGAGACATCAAGATTTTGGACGAATTTTTTAACAATTTTCAAATTTTCAGAAAGGATGTTCCAGATAAGGTCAAAAACGACATACTCAGATCTTCACCAAACTTTGCAGGGATACATTGGATATCAAGACACGTGGAAAAAACGTACAAAACAAGAGATTGGAGACATCAAGATTTTGGACGAATTTTTTAAGAATTTTCAAATTTTCAGATAGGAGGTTCCAGATAAGGTCAAAAACTACATACTCAGATCTTCACCAAACTTTGCAGGGATACATTGGATGTCAAGACACGTGGAAAAAACGTACAAAACAAGAGATTGGGGTCATCAAGATTTTGGACGGATTTTTTAGGAATTTTCAAATTTTCAGATGGGAGGTTCCAGATAAGGTCAAAAACTACATACTCAGATCTTCACCAAACATTGCAGGGATACATTGGATGTCAAGACACGTGGAAAAAACGTACAAAACAAGAGATTGGAGACATCAATATTTTGGACGAATTTTTAAAGAATTTTCAAATTTTCAGATAGGAGGTTCCAGATGAGGTCAAAAACTACATAGTCAGATCTTCACCAAACTTTGCAGGAATACTTTGCATGTCAAGACACGTGGAAAAAACGTACAAAACAAGAGATCGGAGACATCAAGATTTTCGACGAATTTTTTAAGAATTTTCAAATTTTCAGATGGGAGGTTCCAGATAAGGTCAAAAACGACATACTCAGATCTTCACCAAACTTTGCATGGATACATTGGATGTCAAGACACGTGGAAAAAACATACAAAACATAGGATTGGTGACATCAAGATTTTGGACGAATTTTTTAAGAATTTTCAAATTTTCAGATAGGAGGTTCCATATAAGGTCAAAAACTACATACTCAGATCTTCACCAAACTTTGCAGGGATACATTGGATGTCAAGACACGTGGAAAAAACGTACAAAACAAGAGATTGAAGACATCAAGATTTTCGACGAATTTTTTAAGAATTTTCAAATTTTCAGAAAGGATGTTCCAGATAAGGTCAAAAACGACATACTCAGATCTTCACCAAACTTTGCAGGGATACATTGGAGGTCGAGACACGTGGAAAAAACGTACAAAACAAGAGATTGGAGACATCAAGATTTTGGACGAATTTTTTAAAAATTTTCAAATTTTCAGATAGGAGGTTCCAGATGAGGTCAAAAACTACATACTCAGATCTTCACCAAACTTTGCAGGAATACTTTGCATGTCAAGACACGTGGAAAAAACGTACAAAACAAGAGATCGGAGACATCAAGATTTTCGACGAATTTTTTAAGAATTTTCAAATTTTCAGGTGGGAGGTTCCAGATAAGGTCAAAAACGACATACTCAGATCTTCACCAAACTTTGCAGGGATCCATTGGAGGTCGAGACACGTGGAAAAAACGTACAAAACAAGAGATTGGAGACATCAAGATTTTGGACGAATTTTTTTAAGAATTTTCAAATTTTCAGATAGGAGGTTCCATATAAGGTCAAAAACTACATACTCAGATCTTCACCAAACTTTGCAGGAATACTTTGCATGTCAAGACACGTGGAAAAAACGTACAAAACAAGAGATCGGAGACATCAAGATTTTCGACGAATTTTTTAAGAATTTTCAAATTTTCAGATGGGAGGTTCCAGATAAGCTCAAAAACGACATACTCAGATCTTCACCAAACTTTGCAGGGATCCATTGGAGGTCGAGACACGTGGAAAAAACGTACAAAACAAGAGATTGGAGACATCAAGATTTTGGACGAATTTTTTAAGAATTTTCAAATTTTCAGATAGGAGGTTCCATATAAGGTCAAAAACTACATACTCAGATCTTCACCAAACTTTGCAGGGATACATTGGATGTCAAGACACGTGGAAAAAACGTACAAAACAAGAGATTGGAGACATCAAGATTTTCGACGAATTTTTTAAGAATTTTCAAATTTTCAGAAAGGATGTTCCAGATAAGGTCAAAAACGACATACTCAGATCTTCACCAAACTTTGCAGGGATCCATTGGAGGTCGAGACACGTGGAAAAAACGTACAAAGCAAGAGATTGGAGACATCAAGATTTTGGACGAATTTTTGAAGAATTTTCAAATTTTCAGATAGGAGGTTCCAGATAAGGTCTAAAACTACATAGTCAGATCTTCACCAAACTTTGCAGGAATACTTTGCATGTCAAGACACGTGGAAAAAACGTACAAAACAAGAGATCGGAGACATCAAGATTTTCGACGAATTTTTTAAGAATTTTCAAATTTTCAGATGGGAGGTTCCAGATAAGGTCAAAAACGACATACTCAGATCTTCACCAAACTTTGCATGGATACATTGGATGTCAAGACACGTGGAAAAAACATACAAAACATAGGATTGGTGACATCAAGATTTTGGACGAATTTTTTAAGAATTTTCAAATTTTCAGATAGGAGGTTCCATATAAGGTCAAAAACTACATACTCAGATCTTCACCAAACTTTGCAGGGATACATTGGATGTCAAGACACGTGGAAAAAACGTACAAAACAAGAGATTGAAGACATCAAGATTTTCGACGAATTTTTTAAGAATTTTCAAATTTTCAGAAAGGATGTTCCAGATAAGGTCAAAAACGACATACTCAGATCTTCACCAAACTTTGCAGGGATACATTGGAGGTCGAGACACGTGGAAAAAACGTACAAAACAAGAGATTGGAGACATCAAGATTTTGGACGAATTTTTTAAAAATTTTCAAATTTTCAGATAGGAGGTTCCAGATGAGGTCAAAAACTACATACTCAGATCTTCACCAAACTTTGCAGGAATACTTTGCATGTCAAGACACGTGGAAAAAACGTACAAAACAAGAGATCGGAGACATCAAGATTTTCGACGAATTTTTTAAGAATTTTCAAATTTTCAGGTGGGAGGTTCCAGATAAGGTCAAAAACGACATACTCAGATCTTCACCAAACTTTGCAGGGATCCATTGGAGGTCGAGACACGTGGAAAAAACGTACAAAACAAGAGATTGGAGACATCAAGATTTTGGACGAATTTTTTTAAGAATTTTCAAATTTTCAGATAGGAGGTTCCATATAAGGTCAAAAACTACATACTCAGATCTTCACCAAACTTTGCAGGAATACTTTGCATGTCAAGACACGTGGAAAAAACGTACAAAACAAGAGATCGGAGACATCAAGATTTTCGACGAATTTTTTAAGAATTTTCAAATTTTCAGATGGGAGGTTCCAGATAAGCTCAAAAACGACATACTCAGATCTTCACCAAACTTTGCAGGGATCCATTGGAGGTCGAGACACGTGGAAAAAACGTACAAAACAAGAGATTGGAGACATCAAGATTTTGGACGAATTTTTTAAGAATTTTCAAATTTTCAGATAGGAGGTTCCATATAAGGTCAAAAACTACATACTCAGATCTTCACCAAACTTTGCAGGGATACATTGGATGTCAAGACACGTGGAAAAAACGTACAAAACAAGAGATTGGAGACATCAAGATTTTCGACGAATTTTTTAAGAATTTTCAAATTTTCAGAAAGGATGTTCCAGATAAGGTCAAAAACGACATACTCAGATCTTCACCAAACTTTGCAGGGATCCATTGGAGGTCGAGACACGTGGAAAAAACGTACAAAGCAAGAGATTGGAGACATCAAGATTTTGGACGAATTTTTGAAGAATTTTCAAATTTTCAGATAGGAGGTTCCAGATAAGGTCTAAAACTACATACTCAGATCTCCACCAAACATTGCAGGAATACATTGGATGTCAAGACACGTGGAAAAAACGTACAAAACAAGAGATTGGAGACATCAAGATTTTGGACGAATTTTTTAAGAATTTTCAAATTTTCAGATAGGAGGTTCCAGATAAGATCAAAAACTACATACTCAGATCTTCACCAAACTTTGCAGGGATACATTGGATATCAAGACACGTGGAAAAAACGTAAGTAGTGGTATTTATGATACTATAAACTCAAGAAAGTACGAACCCCTCTCCAGCAGATTTGCTATACTTAAAACAGGCTCAACATGCTTACATGAGTTTTTTGCTCAAGTGTGGAACTCTTGCATAATCCAAGATTTTTGTAAAAATGCCCTCATGGATTCCATGAGAAAGTACGAACCCCCCTCAGATTGATTTGTCTACACTTACAGAAGGTACTTCTGTGAGATTGTTGTCCATAATTCTGTCTAAAATATGTCTCTCCTCATATTTTTTTTGACCACACTTAAAACTAAGCCAAACGTATTAACACACACCCACACCCACCCACACCCACCCACGCATATCCACTTCCGGTCCACTTCCGGTCCACTTCCGGTCCACTTCCGGTTCACTTCCGGTTCACTTCCGGTTCACTTCCGGTCCACTTCCGGTCTGCCTACTTCCGGTCTACTTGTGGCCAAGTTGTGGCCTATTTCTGCTTTTTTTTATCCAGCATAAA